>NC_084585.2:9091611-9179111 GCF_033978685.3 Nerophis lumbriciformis | reverse complement strand
CAACTGAAATATTCTTGATTGCTAAAAATAAGCAAATGCGTGGACTAGCATTTAAGGAAGATGTCACGTTCAAACACTGTGATATCTCAATCAATCAATCAATCTTTATTTATATAGCCCTAAATCACAAGTGTCTCAAAGGGCTGCACAAGCCACAACGACATCCTCGGTACAAAGCCCACATACGGGCAAGGAAAAACTCACCCCAGTGGGACGTCGATGTGAATGACTATGAGAAACCTTGGAGAGGACCGCATATGTGGGTAACCCCCCCCCCTCTAGGGGAGACCGAAAGCAATGGATGTCGAGTGGGTCTGACATAATATTGTGAGAGTCCAGTCCATAGTGGATCCAACATAATAGTAAGAGTCCAGTCCATAGTGGGGCCAGCAGGACACCATCCCGAGCGGAGACGGGTCAGCAGCGCAGAGATGTTCCCTGCCGATGCACAGGCGAGCGGTCCACCCCGGGTCCCGACTCTGGACAGCCAGCACTTCATCCATGGCCACCGGACCTGTGCCCCCCCCCCTCAAGGAAAAGGGGAGCAGAGGAGAAAAGAAAAGAAACGGCAGATCAACTGGTCTAACAGGGGGGCTATTTAAAGGCTAGAGTATACAAATGAGTTTTAAGATGGGACTTATATCTATTAAACAAGACAAAAGGCAAGGAATCAAACAGAGACAGAATTCAATTTGGACTCAATTGAGGAGAGACGGCGTCGACCTGTAACCTCTTACAGTGTCTTAGCACGCTCTGACGAAGAAGGTTTTCGTCTCCTCTTTATTACAATATTCAATGTTCACGCACCAACACATGTCTCAGCAGGAATGGGGAGGTATGTAAAACAGTCATTGTTTTCGGTCGCTTTGAAGTCCAAGAAGAGGATTTCTCGGGCTTGGGCTCTTCCTGGATCCAGCTGGGGCAGGTGTTGGAAGACAATGGATAACCCCTCCCGTCTCCTGACCACAGTGACTTCAAGAGGGCAGCGGGTCGTAAACAGCGTTGACCTCGGTCACCAAACAGTTGGAAGAGAGTTTGTGAAATACTTCAGAGAGAGTTCGTTTAACACTTCAAAGAGAGTTTCTTCTGGAAGTTGAGCAGATCCTGCCATCTGTCCGTGTTGAAATCACCGTGGAGTTTTACGAGCCTTCTTCCTCTTGTTAGGCCTCGAAAGACAGCATTCATAATACAACGTTTCTTTTGTGATAACTTACAAACAATTATTCCAACAGAAGACATGAAACTGCTACAGGAAAACACCTCAAACAACTCGAAATAAGTCACGGCGTGATGTGACAGGTGGTGACAGTACACCTACTTTGAGACAAGAGCTATGGTTATGGTTTAAAGTCATATCCAACAATTGCCAACTGAGTTTTATTTTTTACGATTTCTGCTGGCGGTGTGCCTCCGGATTCTTTCAACGCAAAAAATGTGCCTCGGCTCAAAAAAGGTTGAAAGACAGTTGTTGTAGATGAACCGTTCATCATCTGTCCTCAACAGATCCAGTGGGTCAACTGGATTAATGATGCCAAGAGCGTTTTAATCACCCCAGAGACAAGTTACTCTGACATCATCGTTCCCACGGCTGACACCGTGAGGATGACTTTCCTCATGGATATGCTTTTGTCCAATATGAAGCCTGTAAGTCTGCGTTCGTATCCAAATGGCACTAAGATCTTTGGATGCTTTCATCTTTTTAAAAATGTGCTGTCAAAATGTGTTGATTTATACATGTCTTTTACGTTTGTGGATCAGTTGCTGTGTATTGGGCCCACTGGCACAGGAAAGACCCTCGCGTTGTCTGACAAGCTGCTGAAAAATATGCACGCACAGTACATCACGCACTTCCTCATGTTCTCCGCCCGCACGTCGTCCAACCAGACTCAAGATTTTATCGACAGCAAGCTAGATAAAAGGTAGGCTTTTGTGATAGTCAAGCTATTTACAAACGATTGACTTGTAACTCAACATCTGATTTTGTGTTAGGCGGAAAGGTGTTTTTGCGCCGCCGAAGGGCAAGTACTTCATCTTCTTCATCGATGACCTCAACATGCCAATGTTGGAGACGTATGGTGCCCAGCCTCCCATTGAACTGCTGCGGCAGTGGATGGATCACTGTGGCTGGTATGACAGGAAGCAGATTGGTGAGTATGTTCTAGCACATTTGTGTTTGTTTATCTCTAGACTCTAGTAGTTCTTCTCAAGTTGTGGTAGTGGTACACGGGCTCCCCATCTAGTGCAGGGGTGTCAAACTCATTTTAGCTCAGGGGCCGCATGGAGGAAAATGTGTGCACACGCGGGCCGGACTATTAAAATAATTTCATTAAAACCAAAAAAAATAAAGACAACTTCAAATTGTTTTCTTTGTCTTTTTTAAGCCAAAAATAGAACAAACACATTCTGAAAATATTACGATGAAAATATAGAAAAAAACACCGGCAACGGTAAAGTTTAAAACCATGAAGGAAAGAAGAAAGTGAATGAATGTTTATAACTGAATACATTTTCATATGTATAAAAATGTGTTTGTTTTTTTAATTATTTTTTTAATAGAATTACCGTATTTTTCACAATTCACACAATTATTTAACAAAAATTTTTTTTTACTGCAAAACATAAAAAATATGACGCTGTAACAAAAATGTAAATATAAAAATGTCATCTACAATAACTTCCGTTGCAGGCAAATATTTGTCAAAAATTAAGTCATAACTACCGTATTTTTCGGAGTATAAGTCGCACCGGCCGAATATGCATAATAAAGAAGGAAAAAAACATATATAAGTCGCACTGGAGTATAAGTCGCATTTTTGGGGGGAAATGTATTTGATAAAAGCCAACAGCAAGAATAGACATTTGAAAAGCAATTTAAAATAAATAAAGAATAGTGAACAACAGGCTGAATAAGTGTACGTTATATGAGGCATAAATAACCAACTGGTATGTTAACGTAACATATTATGGTAAGAGTCATTCAAATAACTATAACATATAGAACATGCTATACGTTTACCAAACAATCTGTCACTCCTAATCGCTAAATCCCATGAAATCTTATACGTCTAGTCTCTTACGTGAATGAGATCAATAATATTATTTGATATTTTACGCTAATGTGTTAATCATTTCACAAATAAGTCGCTCCTGAGTATAAGTCGCACCCCCCGGCCAAACTATGAAAAAAAACTGCGACTAATAGTCCGAAAAATACGGTAAGTAACGTTTATGACAACCTTTTTCCAAAACACAATATAGAATGTGAGATATAACAGGATAATGCAGTGGCCCCCAAAATGTTTGACTCGTGGGCCGCATTGGGTTAAAACAATTTGGCCGGGCTGTGTGTGTGTGTGTATTTATATATATATATATATATATATATATATATATATATATATATATATATATATACAAATCCCGTTTCCATATGAGTTGGGAAATTGTGTTAGATGTAAATATAAACGGAATACAATGATTTGCAAATCATTTTCAACCCATATTCAGTTGAATATGCTACAAAGACAACATATTTGATGTTCAAACTCATAAACATTTTTTTTTCTGCAAATAATCATTAACTTTAGAATTTGATGCCAGCAACACGTGACAAAGAAGTTGGGAAAGGTGGCAATAAATACTGATAAAGTTGAGGAATGCTCATCAAACACTTATTTGGAACATCCCACAGGTGAACAGGCAAATTGGGAACAGGTGGGTGCCATGATTGGGTATAAAAGTAGATGCCATGAAATGCTCAGTCATTCACAAACAAGGAGAGTCACCACTTTGTCAACAAATGCGTGAGCAAATTGTTGAACAGTTTAAGAAAAACCTTTCTCAACCAGCTATTGCAAGGAATTTAGGGATTTCACCATCTACGGTCTATAATATCATCAAAAGGTTCAGAGAATCTGGAGAAATTACTGCACGTAACATTGAATGCCCGTGACCTTCGATCCCTCAGGCGTAGTACTGCATCAAAAAGCGACATCGGTGTGTAAAGGATATCACCACATGGGCTCAGGAACACTTCAGAAACCCACTGTCAGTAACTACAGTTGGTCGCTGCATCTGTAAGTGCAAGTTAAAACTCTCCTATGCAAGGCAAAAACCGTTTTATCAACAACACCCAGAAACGCCGTCGGCTTCACTGGGCCAGAGCTCATCTAAGATGGACTGATACAAAGTGGAAAAGTGTTCTGTAGTCTGACGAGTCCACATTCCAAATTGTTTTTGGAAACTGTGGACGTCGTGTCCTCCGGACCAAAGAGGAAAAGAACCATTCGGATTGTTATAGGCGCAAAGTTGAAAAGCCAGCATGTGTGATGGTATGGGGGTGTATTAGTGCCCAAGACATGGGTAACTTACACATCTGTGAAGGCACCATTAATGCTGAAAGGTACATACAGGTTTTGGAGCAACATATGTTGCCATCCAAGCAACGTTACCATGAACGCCCCTGCTTATTTCAGCAAGACAATGCCAAGCCTTGTGGCTTCATAGTAAAAGAGTGTGGGTACTAGACTGGCCTGCCTGTAGTCCAGACCTGTCTCCCATTGAAAATGTGTGGCGCATTATGAAGCCTAAAATACCACAACAAAGACCCCGGACTGTTGAACAACTTAAGCTGTACATCAAGCAAGAATGGGAAAGAATTCCACCTGAGAAGCTTCAAAAATGTGTCTCCTCAGTTCCCAAACGTTTACTGAGTGTTATTAAAAGGAAAGGCCATGTAACACAGTGGTGAACATGCCCTTTCCCAACTACTTTGGCACGTGTTGCAGCCATGAAATTCTAAGTTAATTATTATTTGCAAAAAAAAAAAAGAAGAAGTTTATGAGTTTGAACATCAAATATGTTGTCTTTGTAGTGCATTCAATTGAATATGGGTTGAAAATGATTTGCAAATCATTGTATTCCGTTTATATTTACATCCAACACAATTTTCCCAACTCATATGGAAACGGGGTTTGTACATTTTCATATGTATAAAATTGTGTTTGTTTTTTTAATTATTTTTTTAATAGAATTACCGTATTTTTCGGAGTATAAGTCGCTCCGTAGTATAAGTCGCACCGGCCGAAAATGCATAATAAAGAAGGAAAAAAACATATAAGTCGCACTGGAGTATAAGTCGCATTTTTGGGGGAAATTTATTTGATAAAAGCCAACACCAAGAATAGACATTTGAAAGGCAATTTAAAATAAATAAAGAATAGTGAACAACAGGCTGAATAAGTGTACGTTATATGAGGCATAAATAACCAACTGGTATGTTAACGTAACATATTATGGTAAGAGTCATTCAAATAACTATAACATATAGAACATGCTATACGTTTACCAAACAATCTGTCACTCCTAATCGCTAAATCCCATGAAATCTTATACGTCTAGTCTCTTACGTGAATGAGATCAATAATATTATTTGATATTTTACGCTAATGTGTTAATCATTTCACAAATAAGTCGCTCCTGAGTATAAGTCGCACCCCCGGCCAAACTATGAAAAAAACTGCGACTTATAGTCCGAAAAATACGGTAAGTAACGTTTATGACAACCTTTTTCCAAAACACAATATAGAATGTGAGATATAACAGGATAAGGCAGTGGTCTCCAAAATGTTTGACTCGTGGGCCGCATTGGGTTAAAACAATTTGGCCGGGGGCCGGGCTGTGTGTGTGTGTGTGTGTGTATGTATATGTATGTATATATATATATATATATATATATATATATATATATATATATATCAATATCAATCAATCAATGTTTACTTATATAGCCCTAAATCACAAGTGATTCAAAGGGCTGCACAAGCCACAACGACATCCTTGGCTCAGATCCCACATCGGGGCAAGAAAAAACTCCATCCAATGGGATAACAATGAGAAACCTTGGAGGGGACCGCAGATGTGGGGACCCCCCCACCATGGGCGACCGGTGCAATGGACGTCGAGTGGATCTAGCATAATATTGTGAGAGTCCAGTCCATAGTGATCTAACATAATAGTGTGAGAGTCCAGTCCATAGTGGATCTAACTTAATAGTGAGAGTCCAGTCCATAGTGGATCTAACATAATGTGAGAGTCCAGTCCATAGTGGATCTAACATAATAGTGAGAGTCCAGTCCATAGTGGATCTAACATAATAGTGAGAGTCCAGTCCATAGTGGATCTAACATAATAGTGAGAGTCCAGTCCATAGTGGATCTAACATAATAGTGAGAGTCCAGTCCATAGTGGATCTAACATAATAGTGAGAGTCCAGTCCATAGTGGATCTAACATTATATTGTGAGAGTCCAGTCCATAGTGGATCTAACATAATAGTGTGTGTCCAGTCCATTGTCTTTGACACATAGGATCTAGTGGTATGCCAAAAATCTCCTAATTCAATATTCAAACAGTGTGACTGTTCAAACTGTGTGTGATATGACACTGGCCAAAATATTAAATATGCTTGTTAAATAAAACCTTTGCTTTGTTTTTAATGAATATTTAGGCCTACTACACGACTGTGGGGAGTTTGAGAACCACTGCCCTATAATGTATATATTTTTAATGATGTATGATTTTTGTACATCTTAAATGATAAATGGGTTGTACTTGTATAGCGCTTTTCTACCTTCAAGGTACTCAAAGCGCTTTGACACTACTTCCACATTTACCCATTCACACACACATTCACACACTGATGGAGGGAGCTGCCATGCAAGGCGCTAACCAGCACCCATCAGGAGCAAGGGTGAAGTGTCTTGCTCAGGACACAACGGACATGACGAGGTTGGGATTGAACCAGGTACCCTCGGGTCGCGCACGGCCACTCTTCCACTGCAATGATTGAATGTTGGCATGAGTTTGTGTTGAAGTGTGACTACCAATCATCTTTTGTGCCCTGTCACAGGGGCTTTTAAGCAAATCGTGGATATCAATTTCGCCTGCGCCATGGGACCACCGGGTGGAGGACGGAACCCCATCACAGCGCGCTTCACACGCCACTTTAGTTTTCTATCTTTCACTGAGCTGGAGGATGCCAGCATGACCAAGATTTTCTCGACCATCCTTGGCAGTTGGATGAGTGAGTCAGTGGTTTCGCGTGTATTCATTTCAAATACACACACTGTGCAAGCCTTACTACTATCTGATTTGTTGTTTTACTTTAGGACAATATACTACATACTACATCCCTTGTTTCTCACTGTTAATTGGTTCTGGATATTTTCGCAAAGTAAGAATCATTAATAATAAAAAAATATATAGGGCATACAAAACCTGTTTACAACCTTCAAAATATGTTTTTTTTTACTTTATGAGAGCCCTCTAGTTCAGAAATAACACCCTTTAGTCCCCTTTATAGTCTTTTAATCCAATAAACTGCAGTTAAACTGACTGTGGCTGAGCCAATCAGTGGCCACGATACTGAACAGTGCACTCTGATTGGTTTGGTCTCATCGAGTGGCCATTACTACCATAGTATTGATATTCTTAGTTTATTTAGCCATTTCATGATTGAAAATGCTTAATTTAGGACCAAAACATATGTCCCCAAAAAATCAGCAATGTGGTGAAGCCGCAATATTTGAAGCGTGATGTTGCATATACCATACCATACCATACCATACCAACTTTATTTATAAAGACCTTTAAAAACAAGCACAGTTGAAAAACAAAGGGCTGTTCACCACAAAGAAATAGAGGCAAAGGACAGACTAAAAAATAACATTTAAAACAGAAATAAAAATACACATTGAAAAAGCAAATATAAATTACCCTAAGAACAATTTGTTAGATAAAAATAAATAAATAAATAAAAAAAATAATAATAATAATAAATAATATATATATATATATATATATATATATATATATATATATATATATCAGTGACGTGCGGTGAGGTTGATGGCTGGTGAGGCACTGACTTCATCACAGTCAGATTTACAAACATATGAACCCTAAAGAGTATCTTATTCACCATTTGATTGGCAGCAGTTAACGGGTTATGTTTAAAAGCTCATACCAGCATTCTTCCCTGCTTGGCACTCAGCATCAAGGCTTGGAATTGGGGGTTAAATCACCAACAATTATTTCCGGGCGCGGCGCCGGTGCTGCCCACTGCTCCCCTCACCTCCCAGGGGGTGATCAAGGGGATGGGTCAAATGCAGAGGACAAATTTCATTACACCTAGTGTGTGTGTGACAATCATTGGTACTTTAACTTAACTTTAACTTTACACATACAAACTGTAGCACACAGAAAAGCACATTTAATTAAAAAAAGGTTATTATGGTCTTACCTTTACTTATAAGTGCGGGAACAGTGGCGTTCGTGTTGGAGGAGTTGTGAATGAATGAAATATGAAATCCGTGCTGCAGTCTGCAGGTGTACCTAATGTTGTGTCCCTGCAGTCGTTCACGGCTCCTCCGGCGCGAGCATTGTTGTTTTTGCACTTTTTGGCTTCTTGTTAAGTTTTTTTGGGTGGATTCGGTCTTGCACGTGGAGGGTTTGCGTGTGGCTTTGGTTGGTGTGGCGCTCCCGTCGGCATAACCGGCACCAGGAGGTGGGATTACTGCGAGCCTCACACAGTGCGTCTTCGCAGCCGTTTTATGATTGCTCAGCACAATAAATACGTTACACACATACAGTTGTTGACAAAATACACTGTACATTATATACCTCAGCTAACTAAACTATGGACATGTATAATATAATTCATATAGCAATACGGTCTCACTGCACAGCAGGCCAACACTTGAGTCCGCAATCCATGTTGAGGCACTGAGTGACGTGCCTCAACTGGCTGCTGATCACCGCACCGTCTCTTCTCAGTATTTGAACGGCAAATGTGAAAATTCAGCGATTTTGAATAAAAATAATCTAAAACTGGTGAAGTTAAATGGAAAATAACTTTCTAGTATAATCACTGAATACATATAACAATTTAATAAAAATGTTTTCTTTTTACATTTTTTTTCTTTCCATGATGGCCCTGCCTCACCTGCGGTCACCTCCAGTGACCGCACGTCACTGGAGGTATATATATATATATATATTTATATATATACAGACATACATACAGTACAAGCCAAAACTTTGGACACACTTTCTCATTCAATGTGTTTTCTTTATTTTCATGACTATATACATTGTAGATTGTCACATCAAAACTATGAATGAACACATGTGGAGTTATTGCACTTAACAAAAAAAGGTGAAATAACTGAAAACATGTTTTATATTCTACTTTCTTCAAAATAGCCACCCTTTGCTCTGATTACTTTTTCGCACACTCTTGGCATTCTCTCGAGGAGCTTTGGCTGGGGGCCAAAAAGCTGACTGCATGTTAAGTTACATACATACTGTACATACTTACATATACACAGTACAAGCCAAAAGTTTGGACACACCTTCTCATTCACAACACAACTGATGGTACCAACCCCCATTGATAAAGCAAGAAATTCCACTAATCAACCCTGATTAGTGAAAACCATTTCAGGTGACTACCTCTTGAAGCTCATGGAGAGAATGCTAAGAGTGTGCAAAGCAGTAATCAGAGCAAAGGGTGGCTATTTTGAAGGAACTAGAATGTAAAACATGTTTTCAGTTATTTCACCTTTTTTTGTTAAGTACATAACTCCACATGTGTCCATTCATAGTTTTAATGCCTTCAGTGACAATCTACAAAAATCATGAAAATAAAGAAAACACATTGAATGAGAAGGTGTGTCCAAACTTTTGGCCTGTACTATACATACATACATACATACATGCATACACACACACAGTAATGAGCTACATACTTCATCATTTATTTTTATTCCTTTCATGAAAATACGGTATACAAGCCATATACAGTTGACACTTTCATTGTTTTTTGTTTCTTATACATTTCCATGATCAGAAAGGAGCAGATTGAAGAATACCATTCTTATATTTATCTGCCCCCTTTTCAACACAAATTATTTAGATGACATTATCACTGTTCCCTCCACCAACACCCGAACTCCAACATACTTTTAATTTTCGTTTAAGCATTTTCAAAATGACACGTTCCAATCAAAATCCAAAATCATTTTGATATAATTCCAGTTGTTTCTTTTTGTAACTCCTTTTAAATTCAAATATATTCTTGCAGCTTTTTAAGTCTTTGTTTAGAGAATTCCATGCTTTCACACCAGCAACAGATAAGCACATTTGCTTCAAATGTGTTCGCACTCTTGGATATTTAAAGTCATACGACCTTCTGTGATTCTCATCTTCCGATGTGAACACAAATAACTTTTGTAAGTCCCTTGGAAGAACTTTATTTCTAACTTTGAACATACTTGGAAAATGAATGGTCTCTATAATACAACATTATGAAACAATACTTCAATTCAACATATTTTCTCTTTCAGGTGGAAAAATGAGTAAAAAGAATCCAGGAAGTAAGTCAATCATACACAATTTTCTTTTTAGAAATTCACTAAAAGCTATTTCATACTTGCCAACCCTCCCGGATTTTCCGGGAGACTCCCGAAATTCAGCGCCTCTCCCAAAAACCTCCCGGGACAAATTTTCTCCCGAAATTCAGGCGGACTCAGGTCCATGCGGACCTGAGTCCGCTTTCCCACAAAATAAACAGCGTACCTGCCCAATCACTTTATAACTGTAGAATGATAGAGGGCGAGTTATTGGTTTCTTATGTAGGTTTATTGTTAGGCAGTTTCATTAATGTCCTCGCAGACCCAGCGCGGCAACAACACACAACAGCAGCAGTCACGTCTACCGTAAAGCAGTTTGTCTGCCGTAAACAGCAATGTTGTGACACTCTTAAACAGGACAATACTGCCATCTAGTGCATTTGATGAAAGCACTTTTGTGCGTGCCACACAGCAATGCATCATCAGCATGGTTAGAAAAATAGTGACAGAGAATAGAACAAGGATGGACAATTCAACCCTTAACTCAACAATGAGTAGATGAGTGTTATCTGTGTGTATATGTGTAAATAAATGAACACTGAAATTCAAGTATTTATTTTATATATATATATATATATATATATATATATATATATATATATATATATATATATATATAATAAAATAAATATATATTTATAGCTAGAATTCACTGAAAGTCAAGTATTTGTTATATATATATATATATATATATATATATAATATAAAATACTTGACTTAGTGAATTCTAGCTGTAAATATACTCCTCCCCTCTTAACCACGCCCCTACCCCAGCCACGCCCCCCCCACCTCCCGAAATCGGAGGTCTCAAGGTTGGCAAGTATGAGCTATTTCAATATATGCAAGTGTCCTTTGGAAAAGATTCATCCATTAATTCATTTTTAAAAATTTTTTTTAAACCTATTATCAGAATCGGTGCCAGAAATTGTGCTGTTGAACAACGCCATCGTCAAAGCCACGATCCACGTCTACGCTACTATTTGCTCTCAGCTTCTACCAACTCCTGCAAAATCTCATTACACATTCAACCTCAGAGACCTGTCCAAGGTCTTCCAGGGCATCCTCATGGCTGAGACTAGCATGGTTGAGGTCAGTCGTTCATTAAGTGCTTCATTCAGACTAGTGGTAAAACGCAGAAGGCTACTAGTAGTAGAAACTAGAGATGCGCGGTTTGCGGACACAACCGCGGATTATCCGCGGGTCGGGCGGTTGAAATAAAAAAAAAAAAAGATTTTATCCGCGGGTCGGGCGGTTGAAATAAAAAAAATTAGATTTTAAATAGATTCAGGCGGGTGGCAGTTAAACCAATTCGGTAATATATATACATAGTTAAATGTTGTTACTAGGGCTGCAGCTAACGATTATTTTTCTATCGATTAATCTATAGATTATTTTTTTCGATTAATCGGTTAATCTATAGATTATTTTTTCGATTTCACATTCATGTTTTTGTGTAATAATGACAACGTATACGCACGCGGACGATTGACTTGTTGATGGTGATGGCAAGAACGCTGTCGGGGGTTTTCTTTTCAAATGTTCGTTCATAGCCGTTGTGCTGCTATGATAGGCCATTTCCGCTCGACACAGTGTGCATACAACAACATTATTAGGCCGTTTATTGAAATACTCCCACACTTTTGACGACTTTTGGCGTGCTTTTTTCCCCTCGCTCGCATCGTCTGCTTTGCGCTCCGCCATGACAGTAGTGTGACGTAAATATGCGACGCGCCGACGCACAAAAACGGCGTCAACGTATTTACGTAACCGATGACGTCGACTGCGTCGACGCGTCGTTTCAGCCTTAGTTGTTACCCACATACGAAAAACGAGCAGCACTCTTTGAAACAGGCAATTATTTATCAGCAGGCACCTGCAGCACACCTCGTCCCCATTTGAGCATTATAACGTTAACAAGTTAATATTCATTGAAATAAATTCAGAACATTTTTTTTACCTAACGAAAATATAGGCCTAGTCTTTCTAAAACATTTGTTTAACTTCTTAAAAGCCTCGTTCTGCTTGCTGCAACTGCGCACACAAAGTGTGAGGAACGCACTCCTGATCTGAGGGCATTGGCAACAATAGTCAACACTTTCTTAATGGAAATGACAATAATATTATAATAATGATAAATAATATTATCACGCATTAATATCTCTTAGCCACTAATGCGTGGCCAAGAGATATTAATTCGTGTGTGATGATACCGGGGTAGAAGGAGACGGCACTGAGACAGGGAGAGCGTTTAGCCTGGGGCGTATTTATTCAAAAGGGAATTATATATATCTCTATATAAATATATATATATAATAATAATAATAATAATAATATATATATATTTATATATGTATAATTCATACAATATATTATCCAATATATTATATGATATTATACTATATTATATTATATATATATCAATATATATATATATATATATATATATATATATATATATATATATATATATATATATATATATATATATATATATATATATATATATATATATATCAATATATATATATATATTAGATGTGTATGTAACCAAACAGGAAATGGGTGTCAGACTATGTGTGGAATTTAACTGGAGGGTTTTACCGTAAGTGTTGGAGGTGCGTGTTGAGAGGAGCGGTGCTGTCAAGACAAGGGCGAGGCAGGCAGGGTTTGTCCAGGGGCGGAAGCGTGGTCGGGAGGCAGGAGGAGCATCTCTGGTGGCGGTTGTTTAAGTAGTCGTCCCTCTAATCAGTGCCGGGTGTGTTGATTGAAGATGGAACGCAGCTGCCTGCTTGGAGGTGCGCTCAGCGTGGCTCCCAGATGATTGCGCACTGGTGTGCGTCTGGGCCGTGACAGCGTGGCACGCATTGAATGTCTCTGCTATATTGGATCAGTCTCCTTTCTTTAACAGGCAAAAGCTTTATAACCTCACTAATGCCTTGCATCGTCTATATTAGATATATAACAACGGGTGGGTGCGGGCGGGTGCGGTTTTGATAAAATGTTAGTTCGGGTGGATTGGCGGATGGGTGACGACTTTTGTGATGCGGTTGCGGATGAAATAATTGCCTATCCGCGCATCTCTAGTAGAAACACATTAACCAATGCAATTAATAACTAGAACAGCACTCAGAGAACGCAGTAATGGCTGAAAGCCAGCCTTTGTGCACGGCTACGCACACAAGTGTCCTAATATATGTTTATGTGCTATTAGAATATTTGATGCTCGAAACCCGAGTGTGTGAATGTGAGTTTGAATGTTGTCTGTCTATCTGTGTTGGCCCTGCGATGAGGTGGCGACTTGTCCAGGGTGTACACTGCCTTCCACTCGAATGCAGCTGAGATAGGCTCCAGCACCCCCCGCGACCCCGAAAGGGACAAGCGGTAGAAAATGGATGGATGGATGGATGCTTGAAACTCCTATTTTGACCAAAGCGTTGTATTGTGCAGACTATTCTGTCTGTATCAGAGGTCTTCGTGATATTTGATTCAGCTCAACTTCTGATACTTGACTTCATGTTATGCTTCTTAAGACTGCAAACTAGTCACTAATCAGTGCCTTTCCTGGTCGCAGCCAAGTAGCGAACGGCAATCAGGCAAGGCAAGCCTTTTTGATAGAGCACAACTAGTACACAAGGAAAATCAAAGGGTTTTGTAGAAACTAGGGATGTCCGATAATGGCTTTTTGCCGATATCCGATATTCCGATATTGTCCAACTCTTTAATTACCGATACCGATATCAACCGATATATACAGTCGTGGAATTAACACATTATTATGCCTAATTTGGACAACCAGGTATGGTGAAGATAAGGTACCTTAAAAAAAAATAAGATAAATAAATTAAAAACATTTTCTTGAATAAAAAAGAAAGTAAAACGATATAAAAACAGTTACATTGAAACTAGTAATTAATGAAAATTAGTAAAATTAACTGTTAAAGGTTAGTACGGTACTATTAGTGGACCAGCAGCACGTACAATCATGTGTGCTTACGGACTGTATCCCTTCAGACTGTATTGATATATATTGATATATAATGTAGGAACCAGAATATTAATAACAGAAAGAAACAACCCTTTTGTGTGAATGAGTGTAAATGGGGGAGGAAGGTTTTTTGGGTTGGTGCACTAATTGTAAGTGTATCTTGTGTTTTTTATGTTGATTTAATTTAAAAAAAAAAAAAAAAAAGATACCGATAATAAAAAAAACGATACCGATAATTTCCGATATTACATTTTAATGCATTTATCTCTAGTAGAAACCCTTTATTCACATACTTGCCAACTCTCCCGATTTTCCCGGGAGACTCCCGAATTTCAGTGGCCCTCCCGAAAATCTCCCGGGGCAACCATTCTCCCGAATTTCTCCCGATTTCCACCCGGACAACAATATTGGGGGCGTGCCTTAAAGGCACTGCCTTTAGTGTCCTCTCTCACCATTGAACACAGTGGCCGAACGGATATACTCATTCATGAACGGATTTTATATATATATATATATATATATATAAGAAATACTTGAAAATATATACACCCCCCTGCTCAAAATTACAACAAGGCAATAATAAAAATATTAAATAACTAGAGATGTCCGATAATATCGACCTGCCGATATTATAGTTTTGTTTTTTTATTATCGGTATCGTTTTTTTTATTTTTTTTGTTTTTTATTTTTTTATTTTATTTTTTTTTATTAAATCAACATAAAACACACAAGATACACTTACAATTAGTGCACCAACCCAAACAAACTTCCTCCCTTCTTTCTGCCCGTGTGGGGTGTGGTCTCTCGCTGGCTTGGGGTCTGGCTGTCCCCTGCTTTTCTCGTGCCCTGTCCTCTGCTGGGTGCGTCTGTCTGCGGCCTGCTGCTGGCCCTTGTGAGCGGTACGGTGGGCCGGGCTCTGGGGCCGGGCTCTGGGGTTCCTGTCGCTGGCCGGCTTGGCTGCGTGGGGGCGGTGGTCCCTGGTTCCCTGGGCACCACGCCTACTGTTTGTGGGTTGGGCTCTCGGGGGTGATGGGGCCGTGCTCTGGCTCCCACGCACTCTGGGAGTCGAATATATTGTACATACAAATTCACATATGCTCACATACATACATACATACATAGGTACCTACGCTCCCACATACATACACAAATACAGTACATATTTACATACCTAAAGTTCGTACATCCACACGCACATTCAATATACAAACATACACATACTGTACATATACATTCACTGTACAAACACATATACACATTCTGTACATATACATTCATTGTACAAACACATATACACATTCTGTACATATACATTCACTGTACAAACACATATACACATTCTGTACATATACATTCACTGTACAAACACATATACACATTCTGTACATATACGTTCATTGTACAAACACATATACACATTCTGTACATATACAAGTACATATGCATACTTACACTCATGCACATAATCACGTTTCATCAAACATATATTAACGTTGTTGCCCTAGGGTAAACTGGGTGTAACACATGGCACACTGACAAAGCTTAACCTATTGTTACTATAACAATCTACAAGATTAATGTAGGTTGCTTCTCTTTCTCCCCCTCCATTTTTCTGCATTCTTTCGTATCTCAAGTTATCATTACGTATATGTATTGTTGCATTTGAACAACTGTATTGTTGATAATAAAGGTAAATTATTGGTATTGTTCATTATCAATAGCACTATTTCTATTGGTATTTGTATTGATCCATTTGTAGTGTAATAATGCTCATTGTCATTTCTGTATTATTTTTTATTTTTCGCTAACTGCTTATTTGCTATTACTTTTACCATCATATTTGTACATGTCATATTTGCTGATGTTGCTCTGTTGTTGTTTGCTGTTGTTATTTTTGTCTCTCTGTCTAATCCCCCTCTTGTCCCCACAATTTCCCCCTCTGTCTTCTTTTTTTTCTCTTTCTATCCCCTCCTGCTCCGGCCCGGCTGCACTAAATGATAATATAAATACATTTAATAAAGTCAAATACAAATAAGGCAACAAGAGAAGTATCCTACACTTCTCTTTTGTAAAGTAAATCTGAACAGCTGACATGGGCATCTACATCAACTATATGATTTGCCTGAGAAGCTGGACAGGACACAAAAAAAACAAACAAAAACAAAAAAAAACTTCCTCCCCACTCAATCATTCACACAAAAGGGTTGTTTCTTTCTGTTATTAATATTCTGGTTCCTACATTATATATCAATATATATCAATACAGTCTGCAAGGGATACAGTCCGTAAGCACACATGATTGTGCGTGCTGCTGGTCCACTAATAGTACTAACCTTTAACACTTAATTTTACTCATTTTCATTAATTACTAGTTTCTATGTAACTGTTTTTATATTGTTGTACTTTATTTTTTATTCAAGAAAATGTTTTTAATTTATTTATCTTATTTTATTTTATTAATTTTTTTAAAAAGTACCTTATCTTCACCATACCTGGTTGTCCAAATTTGGCATAATAATGTGTTAATTCTATGACTGTATATATCGGTTGATATCGGTATCGGTAATTAAAGAGTTGGACAATATCGGATATCGGCAAAAAGCCATTAACGGACATCCCTATAAATAACCATAAAAATAATCCTAATTCAAATTAAAATCTGAAAATAAAATCATCATAAAAACAATCATAATTCAAATTAAAATCAAATATTGGAGATACAATATTTCCAGTTGTCATATGCACAGTTAAATAAGAGTGTTTTCAGGCTGGATTTGAACATTTCCAACGTTGAGGCTTATCTCACATTTTATGGAAGATAATTCGAGATTTTAGGAGCATAAAACTGAAACGCAGCCTCACCATCTTTGGTCCTGATTCTGGGCACCAGCAGAAGACCGCTCCCTGAGGTTCTCAGAGCTCAAGATGGTCAGAGATGTACTTTGGCACAAGACCACGAACAGACTTGTAAACCAGCAGTTGTTTACAAGTCTATTCTCTGAGCAACAGGAAGCCAGTGCAGTGACCTAAGCACTGGACTATTATGGTCATATTTCCTGGTTCTAGTCACGACTCGAGCAGCATCATTCTGGATGTACTGCAATTGCTTAACAGCTCATTTAGAACAGCTCATTATGCATCAAATACATGTTTCAGTCAATTCAGCACATTATAATGCAATACACGTATTGCGGTTTGCTATTATTTTCTTTAAACTGACATGGAATTAAATGAGATAAAACACATTTTGGCAGGAAGAATGTTTTTGTGCACGTTAAAAAAAATGGGCCAAAGCCCAGTGTGTCACTGTTCAGGTTTTTGGTATTTTACAACTATTTGTTGTGTTATTCCTTAGAACAGTGTGGTAGTACCAACTGAATTAGATCAGTGTCAGGTTCAAACACTGATGACATCTATTAAACAGACTAGAAGCAAGGAATCATGCAGACACAGAGTTAAATTTTGCTCAATGAGGAGAGACAAATTGGGCTGTACACTTAGTTACAGTTCCAACCTACGCTCTAAGGTACAGTCCCACGTGCTCCTCTATTTATTTGGGAGGTCCCTGGTTACATCACTGAGGCTGCTTCTGAGGGAAGGGGAGGTAATTTCAGCAGCCCCAGTTAGACACAATATATGATTATTCATGAAATCGCCCTGTCTCTGCTTTGTCTGTGTCAAGGCACTCGATGTTCGCCCCTGGCAGTCATCAGGCTGGGTCTTGACACAAACACTGATACAAGACGACTCGCAATCCAAGATTGCAAGTTGTCCCTTTGCACAGATAGAAAAGTACAACTTCAGCACAATTGATAATAACTATAGCAACGGCCTTTAAGCATAAGAGTTGTGTGATAACGTATACATAATTATTCTATCAGTACCTACTACATAAGTACCAAATTCAACACCCCTCTTTAGCTGTATGTGAGCACTTAAACTACAGTATACATGACAAAACTGATTAAACAAACATCCATCCATCCATTTTCTACCGCTTATTCCCTTTGGGGTCGCGGGGGCACTGGAGCCTATCTCAGCTACAATCGGGCGGAAGGCGGTGTACACCCTGGACAAGTCGCCACCTCATCGCAGGGCCAACACAGACAGACAACATTCACACTCACATTTAATACTGAATTGTTGTGTTACAAGGCACAACATTGTATACTGAATCAAACCCTGCTACAAAACCATAATAATTACCAAACCATGGATCTTGAGAATTGGTGTGTATAGATAACGTGACTTTGCTTGGTTTCAGACCAAAGAAATGCTTCTTCAGCTGTGGTACCATGAGAACTGCCGGGTTTTCCAGGATCGCTTGGTGTGTGCGGAAGACAGGGAGTGGTTCAACAATCTCCTGAAGGACTGTATTGAGGAGTTTGGCTGCAAATATGATGAGGTTGTGCCCTTCCAGCCTATCATATATGGGGATTTCATGATTCCCGGTGCACTCCACAAAGTTTACACATTCATAGAAGACAAGGAAAAGGTGAGCATAGCTAACATAACCAATGGTTACAAAGTAGTGTATTATTAATAAGCAGTGAATCATTTGCTGTCTTTCTTTACATTAGTTGGAAGAAATCATGGTGGAATACATGGAAGACTACAACCAGAACTGCACGCCCAAGATGAAGCTCGTGCTCTTCATGGATGCCATTCAGCATGTGTGCCGAATAGGTCGAGTTCTGCGCCAGCCGCTTGGCAATGCCCTGCTGCTTGGAGTCGGAGGCAGTGGACGACAGTCCCTCACAAAACTTGCCTCATATATGTAAGAACCCCTCAAACATGCTAAGATTTCAGCAGCTGTTCACATGCATTATATACCGTATTTTTCTGACTATATGGCGCACTTAAAATCCTTTCATTTTCTCAAAAATCGACTGTGCACCTTATAACCCGGTGCGCCTAATGTTCTGGTTGTGCTTACTGACTTCGAAGCAATTTAATTTGGTACATGGTGTAATGATAAGTGTGACCAGTAGATGGCAGTCATACATAAGAGAGACGTGTAGACTGCAATATGATGGCAGTAAACAACACCAAAACTTTAAATGTTCCATTGAGAATATAGAACATTACACGCGACGCTCAAAAATCTGTCAAAATGTTTTTAGTGCGACTTCGGTAATTTATGAAGCCGCACCGCTTGGTGGATTGTCGGTGCATTAAACATACGAGTATTATTATGGTGTGTGTGTGTGTGAGGACCGCAAAATGGAACCTATTAGCAGACATATTATCTGCCGTTTTGTTTCGCAATATTATGCAAAACCAACTTTTCTTACCTTCTGGTACCTGCTGATGTGTATTTGGAATCTGCATAAGTCCTGAAAATGTGCGCGCATTAGAGATGCGCGGATAGGCAATTATTTCATCCGCAACCGCATCACAAAAGTCGTCAACCATCCGCCATCCACCCGAACTAACATTTAATCAAAACCGCACCCGCCCGCCATCCGCCCGTTGTTATATATCTAATATAGACGATGCAAGGCATTAGTGAGGTTATAAAGCTTTTGCCTGTTAAAGAAAGGAGACTGATCCAATGTAGCAGAGACATTTAATGCGTGCCACGCTGTCACGGCCCGGACGCACACCAGTGCGCAATCATCTGGGAGCCGCGCTGAGCGCACCTCCAAGCGCGCTCGCGCCACTCAAACTGCTGCAGGCAGCTGCGTTCTATCTTGTTTTAACATCCTGTGGCACTCTTCTGGGATCACGGCGGACGAAACTGCTCATGCTCAGGGTGTTTGTGGAGGTTCGGGGTTTTGCACAAATGTGATGCACCATGTTAGATGTCCCGGTTTTGTGACTGTCGTAGACATAAACAGCGTCGCAGCTCTTGCAAATCACGTAGCCAGCATTACTATCATCCTGATTTACAACCTCATAAAAACGAGTCCACGCTGAACTTTTCTGGCCTTTTTTTCCCCTGGTCTTTAGTATTCCCTTTTTTAGTTTGTCGCGTACCACGTTTGCTGCCGGCGTTGCCATCTCTTTTTTTTTTTCTTCTTCTGTCGTGGCATATGCTGCAGGTGCCTGCTCGTTTTTCGTATGTGGGTAACAACATTTAACTATGTATATATATTTCCGAATTGGTTTAACTGCCACCCGCCTGAATCTATTTAAAATCTAATTTTTTTTAATTTCAACCGCCCGACCCGACCCGCGGATAAAATCTAATTTTTTTTTATTTCAACCGCCCGACCCGCGGATAATCCGCGGACTCCGCGGTTGTGTCCGTAAACCGCGCATCTCTAGTGTGTGTGTAAGGACCGCAAAATGGAACCTATTAGCAGACATATTATCTGCCGTTTTGTTTCGCAATATTATGCAAAACCAACTTTTCTTACCTTCTGGTACCTGCTGATGTGTATTTGGGATCTGTATAAGTCCTGAAAATGTGCGCGCGTCCTCTATTGTAGTCCGTAGTCGATAACCTTCTTCTTTTTCTTTACATTCTTATGTGACATTCATCTTCCGCTGTTGCCATTTCTAATATAAAGTAGTGTAAAGTTCCTACTTATATCTGTCAGTAAACTTGCCATGAAAGCGCTAAAACATACCGGTGTAGTGACTTTACATTATTCACCCAAGGAACTTTAGTTATTAGATGGTTCCGGTCGGACGGTTTTTCACGGGACACATTTCCGGTATTGATGTTGCATTATTGAGCCACGGATGAGGAGATGCTGCTCCGTTATTGATTTAAGTAAAGTCTGAATGTCATTTAAACAGTTGTTGAAGGTGAGCCACGTAAATAAGACCGCCCACAAAACGGCGCATCCTAAAGAGACGTTTAGAAAGCTATTTGAAGATGGTCTGTACAACATAATCTATGCACATTTTCACCAAAGAACCACCATTACATGTTATGTAGACCACAAGGAAGTGTTTTAAATTTAGAAAAAAATCATAATATGACCCCTTAAATGCGGTGCGCCTTTTGTATGAAAAAAGACCTGAATAGACCCGCTCATCGGCAGTGTGCCTTTTAATCCGGTGCGCCCTACGGTCCGAAAAATACGGTACTTGTACATGTTTATAGAAAACATCATATTTGACTTGAAGTTTCATTACATAGCCTCACATTTTTCCTCTTTCCATTTAGATCTGAATATAAGTGTTTCCAGATTGAGCTGTCCAAGAACTACGGTCAATTTGAGTGGCGGGAGGACATCAAAAGCATCATGCTGAAGGCTGGCCTTCATAACCAGCAGATCACTTTTCTCTTCGTAGATACACAGGTTCTCTTTAGTACATTTTATCACATTCCTACACAGCAACTGTGTGTCAATGTATCGAAATATCAACCGTCTGTTTACCAGCTCTGCACCGTCCCCGGGCTTCGAACATGGTTTTTTTTACGATCCACCGTTGGTTGAAACAGTGGAAAAAAAGATACTAGAAACTGGGTCAGTTGAGGACTTGAATGACATTAATAAAAAACCCTGCTTGATTTGATTTTGAATTTTTTTTTTTTTATTAAGGATCCCCATTAGCTGGTTGCCACAACAACCCACTAGTCTTCCTGGGGTCCACAAACTCAATACAATTACAAGTAAAAGCATATAATTATAACTACACAATACAGAAAAAAATAAAAGCATCAATAGGAAAACAAGCAAACAATTTACAGTCACAGAATAATAATTAACATATGAATATAACTACTATAATACAAAACCAAACAAAATCATCAATAAGCAAGTTGATGTTCCTAAAAAATGTGACAAAAGAGGATAGAATCAAAATTGTAAAGAAATGTAAATCCAAGACCTCAACTGACTCTCACGGAATTGATATGAAAGCGATAAAAGAAGTAATTGAAGAAATTTCAGGACCTTTAAAGTATATTAGCAATTGATCATTTCAAACTGGCAAATTAGCTGAGATGGGCTCCAGCGCCCCCCGCGACCCCGAAGGGAATAAGCGGTCAAAAATGGATGGATGGAAATAAAAATAGCAAAAGTCGTACCAATTTATAAAACTGGAGACAGGCACTAATTTACAAATTATAGACCGGTTTCAGTAGGGCAGCACGGTGGCAGAGGGGTTAGTGCGTCTGCCTCACAATACGAAGGTGCTGAGTAGTCTGGGGTTCAATCCCAGGCTCGGGATCTTTCTGTGTGGAGTTTGCATGTTCTCCCCGTGACTGCGTGGGTTCCCTCCGGGTACTCCGGCTTCCTCCCACCTCCAAAGACATGCACCTGGGGATAGGTTGATTGGCAACACTAAATTGGCCCTAGTGTGTGAATGTGAGTGTGAATGTTGTCTGTCTATCTGTGTTCGCCCTGCGATGAGGTGGCGACTTGTCCAGGGAATAAGCGGTAGAAAATGGATGGATGGATAGACCGGTTTCCCTACTTCCACAATTATCTAAAATATATATATTTTTTTAATTGTAACGAACTGGACAATTTCATGAACAGAAGTGGAACACTCGCGGACAGTCAGTACTGCTGTTACGTTGGTGCCGTGACCCAGATCAGAGTGAGGTTTAGAGTGAGTGTAACTGATGCCAGTTTGCGTGGTCATGCGACAGTATGATGTGCAAACCTCGCTTCCAAACACCTTGAGAGCTGTGCTGGACAATAAGTTGACAGCCCCTAGATTAAAAAAAAAACAACTACCGTATTTTTCGGACTATAAGTCGCAGTTTTTTTCATAGTTTGGCCGGGGGTGCGACTTATACCATACTTGCCAACCTTGAGACCTCCAATTTCGGGAGGTGGGGGGTGGGTGCGGGGGCGTGGTTGGGGGCGTGGTTAAGAGGGGAGGAGTATATTTACAGCTAGAATTCACCAAGTCAAGTATTTCATATATATATATATATATATATATATATATATATATATATATATATATATATATATATATATATATATATATATATATATATATATATATATATCCCCGCGACCTCGAAGGGAATAAGCGGTAGAAAATGGATGGATGGATATATATATATATATATATATATATATATATAAGAAATAATTGACTTTCAGTGAATTATAGCTATATATAATATATATATATATATATATATATATATACATATATATATATATAATAAATATATATATATATATAAATAAAAGAAATACTTGAATTTCAGTGTTCATTTATTTACACATATACACACATAACACTCATCTACTCATTGTTGAGTTAAGGGTTGAATTGTCCATCCTTGTTCTATTCTCTGTCACTATCTTTCTAACCATGCTGAACACCCTCTCTGATGATGCATTGCTGTGTGGCACGCACAAAAGTGCTTTCATCAAATGCACTAGATGGCAGTATTGTCCTGTTTAAGAGTGTCACAACATTGCTGTTTACGGCAGACGGACTGCTTTACTGTAGACGTTCTTTATATTGTGGGAAAGCGGACTCAGGTCCGCATGGAGCTGGAGGGGGCGTGGCCTCCAGCTCCGCCTGAATTTCGGGAGATTTTCGGGAGAAATTTTGTCCCGGGAGGTTTTCGGGAGAGGCGCTGAATTTCGGGAGTCTCCCGGAAAATCCGGGAGGGTTGGCAAGTATGACTTATACTCAGGAGCGACTTATGTGTGAAATGATTAACACATTAGCGTAAAATATCAAATAATATTATTGATCTCATTCACGTAAGAGACTAGACGTATAAGATTTCATGGGATTTAGCGATTAGGAGTGACAGATTGTTTGGTAAACGTATAGCATGTTCTATATGTTATAGTTATTTGAATGACTCTTACCATAATATGTTACGTTAACATACCAGTTGGTTATTTATGCCTCATATAACGTACACTTATTCAGCCTGTTGTTCACTATTCTTTATTTATTTTAAATTGCCTTTGGTGTTGAGTTTTATCAAATAATTTTCCCCAAAAAATGCGACTTATACTCCAGTGCGACTTGTAAATGTTTTTTTTCTTCTTTATTATGCATTTTTGGCCGGTGCGACTTATACTTATACAACTTATGCTCCGAAAAATACGGTAGTAAAGTGTCATTAAGATTAAGAATTTATTTTGCAAATAATACTGCCACACACACTCATACTGTACACCAGTGTGGCTTTTAGCTCATTGGCTAGCGCTGCTCGACATAACTCTCAATCTGCGGGCATGGCTGGTCATCGGTTCAAAGCCCGGGCAGAAAGCAGGGCTAGGTAAGCGTTACATATACAGTATAGGCTAAAAGTTTGGACACACCTTCTCATTCAATGTGTTTTCTTTATTTTCATGACTATTTACATTGTAGATTGTCACATCAAAACTATGAATGAACACATGTGGAGTTATGTACTTAACAAAGAAAGGTGAAATAACTGAAAACATGTTTTATATTCTAGTTTCTTCAAAATAGCCACCCTTTGCTCTGATTACTGCTTTGCACACTCTTGGCATTTCTCTAGATGAGCTTCAAGTAGTAGTCACCTGAAATGGTTTTCCAACAGTCTTTAAGGAGTTCCCAGATCGAGAGAATGCCAAGAGTGTGCAAAGCAGTAATCAGAGCAAAGGGTGGCTATTTTGAAGAAACTAGAATATAAAACGTGTTTTCAGTTATTTCACCTAGTTTTGATGCCTTCAGTGACAATCTACAATGTAAATAGTCATGAAAATAAAGAAAACACATTGATTGAGAAGGTGTGTCAGGTTCAAACACTGATGACATCTATTAGACGGCGTGGCGAAGTTGGTAGAGTGGCCGTGCCAGCAATCGGAGGGTTGCTGGTTACTGGGGTTCAATCCCCACCTTCTACCATCCTAGTCACGTCCGTTGTGTCCTTGTGCAAGACACTTCACCCCTTACTCCTGATGGGTTGTAGTTAGCGCCTTGCATGGCAGCCCTCGCCATCAGTGTGTGAATGTGTGTGTGAATGGGTGAATGTGGAAATACTGTCAAAGCGCTTTGAGTACCTTGAAGGTAGAACAGCGCTATACAAGTATAACCCATTTATCATTTATTTATTATAAACAAGACAAGAAGCAAGGATTAAAACGGAGACAGAATTAAATTTGACTCAATTGAGGAGAAACGTCTGGGCTGTACTCTTGCACAGTCTCCCAACACGCTCTGACGAAAGACTGTACGCCTCCTCTTTTATTTGGACTTTCCCTGATTACATGGCGACAGCTGTTTCTAAAGGGACGGGGGTCGTAAACAGCCATCGCCTTTGATTACAAAACAGTTCAAAGAGAAGGTCGGTTCAAAGAAAAGGTCGTAAAAGAGTTCAAAGAAAAGGTCGCCTGGAGAGGAGTCTGGTCCTGCTTCCTTTCCGCTTTGTAGTTCTCGGGTCAAGACAAAATCTTTCATCAAAGAAACAGAACACCTTCTTCTTGGTAGGATCAAAGACAGCTCTCGCCGGGAACTCATGGCAACACAAAGTTTTGTGATAACTTAGATACAATTATTTTGACAAGGTGTGTCCAAATTTTTGGCCTGTAATGTACATGCAATTCCAAAACAGCATATCTCAGTATTTACTAATCTGGTATTCGAAATATTTTGAATATTTATTCACCAGATTAAAAGTGAGTCATTCCTGGAGGACATCAACAGCATTTTGAATTCCGGTGATGTCCCCAACTTGTATGCATCGGATGAACAAGAGCGCATCCTGGCAGGAATGAAGCCAGTAGTGCAAGAGCTGGGCCAACAGCCAACCAAATCCAATCTTATGGCTGCCTACCTAAAGAGAGTCCGCTGTAACATCCACACTGTACTCTGCATGAGGTGAGCAGTTCCTTCAAAGCCTTATTCTTTTCCTCTACTCATATCCCCGCCACATTTTATTCTTTATAGTCCAATCGGGGAGGTGTTTCGTGCACGACTGAGGCAGTTTCCCTCACTGGTAACATGTTGCACCATAGACTGGTTCAGTGCTTGGCCGGATGAGGCTCTGCAAGCTGTGGCCACATCATTTCTTAATGAGCTACATGAGCTGGATGCAAGCCCCGCTGTCATGGATGGACTGGTGAGGATGCTTGTGTTGTTTTTTTACGATGAAAAACAAACAAACCTGTAAATTCATGTTTCCAGGTATCCATGTGCATGAGGATCCACCAGAGCGTAGCCAGGAAGTGTGATCAGTTTCTTGCTGAGCTTTCTCGACAAAACTATGTCACGCCAAAGAGCTACTTGGAACTACTCAACATCTTCTCGGATCTCATCGGGCGCAAGAAACAAGAGCTGTGCCACGCCCGGCAACGCATGACGACTGGTCTGGACAAGGCAAATTACTTTTGTTTATTTTGCAAGCCTTTGTTTGGGTTATACGCAGAGGTGGGTAGAGTAGCCAGAAATTGTACTCAAGTAAGAGCACTGTTACTTTAGAGTTTTATTACTCAAGTAAAAGTAAGGAGTAGTCACCCAAATATTTACTTGAGTAAAAGTAAAAAGTATGTTGTGAAAAAACTACTCAAGTACTGAGTAACGTATGAGTAACCTGTTCGTTTAATGATGACGGCAAACAAAAACATAAAAATAGCAATGAGCAAATTCAGAGCCAGGAATATCTCTTAATCAACTAAAACAATAATATATATTAAATAATAATACATTAACATAAAAAAAATAAAAGCAAATTGAGCCACAATAACTTAACAGCACCATATGCTCAGTAGGCAGAGATTACGAAGGAAAATAACAAGTTAGTTACGCAAACCATAAACTGATAGGTGTGGGCTGCACCTGGGAACACACTGTGCACTTCTGATTGGTGTTGGTATGCATGCGTGAGTGTGTGTGCGACTGTGCATGTGTGTGTGTGTGTGTGTGTGTGTGTGTGTCTCTGTCTCTGTCTATAAGGCTGCAGTGCGTTAAAAAAAGTCCCCACACGATGTACATTTGACAGTCATTCACATACTTGCCAACCCTCCCGGATTTCAGCGCCTCTCCCGAAAACCTCCCGGGACAAATTTTCTCCCGAAAATCTCCCGAAATTCAGGCACACAATATAAACAGCGTACCTGCCCAATCACGTTATAACTGTAGAATGATGGAGGGCGAGTTCTTGGTTTCTTATGTGGGTTTATTGTTATGCAGTTTCATTAACGTCCTCCCAGCGCGGTAACAACACACAACAACAGCATTTCGCCTACCCTAAAGTAGTTTGTCTGCCGTAAACAGCAATGTTGTGACACTCTTAAACAGGACAATACTGCCATCTAGTGCATTTGATGAAAGCACTTTTTGCGTGCCACAAAGCAATGCATCATCAGTGAGGGCGTTCAGCATGGTTAGAAAAATAGTGACAGAGAATAGAACAAGGATGGACAATTCAACCCTTAACTCAACAATGAGTAGAGTAGATGAGTGTTATGTGTGTGTATATGTGTAAATAAATGAACACTGAAATTCAAGTATTTCTTATATATATATATATATATATGAAATACTTGACTTAGTATTTCTTTTATATATATATATATATATATATATATATATATAGCCGTCGGCCCCCAGACAGAGCGACTCCAAAACCAACAAAGGCTGTAACTGTCGAAAGAAACCTGATTGCCCTCTCAACGGGGGGTGCTTACAAACATCAGTTGTCTACCAATCTAAGGTAATACGCAAGGACATTAACACATCCGACACATATGTAGGATTAACCGAGGGAGAATTCAAAACCAGATGGAACAATCACAAGGCTTCTTTCAGGAACAAAAACCTGCGAAATACCACAGAACTCAGCAAACACATTTGGGACCTCAAAGACAATAATGTTGAATATTCAATAACATGGCAAATTCTTGCATCCAGCACACCTTACAATAGTGGTAATAAAAGATGCAACCTATGCTTGAAAGAGAAACTGTTTATTATTTACCGTCCAGACCTGTCATCCCTCAACAAGCGCAGCGAAATTGTATCAGCATGCCGCCACAGACGGAAACACCTCCTAGGTAACACATGAGCCAATCACCACGCCCCTACGCCAGCCTGTACCCACCCACTCTGTGCTATATAAACCATGGTATGTGAATGCTCCCATTAAAATCTCCTGATGATTGAGGGAACCCCCCCTCATGAAACAGGCCTGTAGAGATGAAATAGTCTTGTGATTTTTTCCCACACATACAGATATTGCGCTCTACTACGGTATCGAGCACTATTTTTTGGATAACCTTATTAAGACATATATATATATATATATATATATATATATATATATATATATATATATATATATATATAAAATACTTGACTTGGTGAATCCTAGCTGTAAATATACTCCTCCCCTCTTAACCACGCCCCCAACCATGCCCCGCCCCCAACCACGCCCCCCGCCCCCCACCTCCCGAAGTCGGAGGTCTCAAGGTTGGCAAGTATGGTCATTCATAGCAGGGAAGCTAACATCAGCCTACGGTAACAGCCAAAATATCTACTAACGTTACTTACCACCATGTGCTTCCTCAAATTTGACGTTGAGTTCATGTAAGCTGAAATGTCCACTTGTTTGGGGAGACACATATGACAGCGCATTACATAACTGTTTTTTTGGTTGTCTGAAGCGTGAACATCGATTTTATGTGAGGCCAGGGGTGTTTGCGTTCGTCGTTGTCTCTGCCATTGTTGCTGTTGTTTGTCGCTGAAACTTTATGTGCAGTTGATCATGTGACCGCCTGGCTCTGTTTGATTGGTGAAACGGAGTCAAACGTCACCAGTGACTGTATTTGATTGGTGAAATGCAGGCATGCGATAGATCCTACTTTGAAGGTCTGTCTGACAAACCAAAACAAACAAAGCGTGCATTAACAGATCGATAAAAATCAGTAGCGAGTAGCAAGCTGAATGTAGATAAATGGAGCGGAGTAAAAATAGCGTTTATTCTCTATAAATATACTCAAGTAAAAGTATGTTGCATTAAAACTACTCTTAGAAGTACAATTTATCCCAAAAGTTACTCAAGTAGATGTAACGGAGTAAATGTAGCGCGTTACTACCCACCTCTGGTTATACGGTATACCGGTACTAGTATAGTATCGCGGTACTAATTAATCAAAAACGGTACTATACTCTGTTTGAAAAGTACCGGTTCGCCATATCTTTTTTTACATCATGTCGCGACATTGCTGGTTTTACGAGCAGAGGAGCATGTTCGGCAGCACGCAATCACAGAGTACTTACAAGCAGACACAGTGTGTAGACAGAAAAGGGAGAACGGACGCATTTTGGCTTAAAAACTAACGATAAAGGTGAAGTTATAACACTGAAACGCCCTCAGGAAGAGGTGCTTTAAAACTAGCTAGTTAGCGGCTAATGTCCATCTGCAATCGACAGTGTTTTAGCTTCTTCTAAATTAGAGATGTCCGATAACGGCTTTTTTGCCGATATTCCGATATTGTCCAACCTATTAATTACCGATTCCGATATCAACCGATACCGTTATATATAGAGTCGTGGAATTAACACATTATTATGCCTAATTTTGTTGTCATGCCCCGCTGGATGCATTAAACAATGTAACAAGGTTTTCCAAAATAAATCAACTCAAGTTATGGAAAAAAATGCCAACATGGCACTGCCATATTTATTATTGAAGTCACAAAGTGCTTTATTTTTTTTTAACATGCCTCAAAACAGCAGCTTGGAATTTGGGACATACTCTCCCTGAGAGAGCATGAGGAGGTTGAAGTGGGCGGGGTTTCAGGGTTTTTGGTAGCGGGGGTGTATATTGTAGCGTCCCGGAAGAGTTAGTGCTACAAGGGGTTCTGGGTATTTGTTCTGTTGTGTTTATGTTGTGTTACGGTGCGGATGTTCTCCCGAAATGTGTTTGTCATTCTTGTTTGGTGTGGGTTCACAGTGTGGCGCATATTTGTAACAGTGTTAAAGTTGTTTATACGGCCACCCTCAGTGTGACCTGTATGGCTGTTGACCAAGTATGCCTGACTGGGCTGGCACGCAAAGGCGGTGCCTTTAAGGTTTATTGGCGCTCTGTACTTCTCCCTACGTCCGTGTACACAGCGGCGTTTTAAAAAGTCATACATTTTACTTTTTGAAACCGATACCGATAATTTCCGATATTACATTTTAAAGCATTTATCGGCCGATGATATCGGCAGTCCGATATTATCGGACATCTCTATTCTAAATCACTAATCCTCGCCTCCATGGCGACAAACAAAGTGAGTTTCTTACAAGTACCATTATCACTGCAGGACGAAGAATAGCTAATCAGGTGGGGGCAGGGGCGTGGTTGGGGGCGGGGCTAAGAGGGGAGGAGTATATTTACAGCTAGAATTCACCAAGTCAAGTATTTCATTCATATATATATATATATATATATATATATATATATATATATATATATATATATATATATATATATATATATATATATATATATATATATAAGAAATACTTGACTTTCAGTGAATTCTAGCTGTATATATATTTATTTTATTATATATATATATATATTTTTTTATACATATATAATAAAATAAATATATATACAGCTAGAATTCACTGAAAGTCAAGTATTTCTTATATATATATATATATATATATATATATATATATATATATATATATATATATATATATATATATATATATATATATATATAAGAAATACTATATATATATATATAAATAAAATAAATACTTGAATTTCAGTGTTCATTTATTTACACATATACACACACATACTCATCTACTCATTGTTGAGTTAAGGGTTGAATTGTCCATCCTTGTTCTATTCTCTGTCACTATTTTTCTAACCATGCTGAACACCCTTTCGCAGGTACCCAGAAAGGTTTCGAGTACCACCAAAAAAACTGAATCTCTGAAGACAGTATAAAAATCTGTGTTAAAGGTGTACAAATACTGTTTGTATAATAAGCATGTTATTTTTTTTTTACAAATGAGGGTTAAGAGTTCAGTACTAAAAAAAAAATAAAGAATGTGGCTTAAGTACAGTTTTTTAATTGAGCTGCTGCATTTTTTGGTTGGGTTGTTTATTTATTTTGAGTATCAATCAATCAATCAATCTTTATTTATATAGCCCTAAATCACAAGTGTCTCAAAGGGCTGCACAAGCCACAACGACATCCTCGGTACAAAGCCCACATACGGGCAAGGAAAAACTCACCCCAGTGGGACGTCGATGTGAATGACTATGAGAAACCTTGGAGAGGACCGCATATGTGGGTAACCCCCCCCCTCTAGGGGAGACCGAAAGCAATGGATGTCGAGTGGGTCTGACATAATATTGTGAGAGTCCAGTCCATAGTGGATCCAACATAATAGTAAGAGTACAGTCCATAGTGGGGCCAGCAGGACACCATCCCGAGCGGAGACGGGTCAGCAGCGTAGAGATGTTCCCAGCCGATGCACAGGCGAGCGGTCCACCCCGGGTCCCGACTCTGGACAGCCAGCACTTCATCCATGGCCACCGGACCTGTGCCCTCCCCCCCCTCAAGGAAAAGGGGAGCAGAGGAGAAAAGAAAAGAAACGGCAGATCAACTGGTCCAACAGGGGGGCTATTTAAAGGCTAGAGTATACAAATGAGTTTTAAGATGGGACTTAAATGCTTCTACTGAGGTAGCATCTCTAATTGTTACCGGAAGGGCATTCCATAGTACTGGAGCCCGAATAGAAAACGCTCTATAGCCCGCAGACTTTTTTTGGGCTCTGGGAATCACTAATAAGCCGGAGTTCTTTGAACGCAAATTTCTTGCCGGGACATATGGTACAATACAATCGACAAGATAGGATGGAGCTAGACCGTGTAGTATTTTATACGTAAGTAGTAAAACCTTAAAGTCACTTCTTAAGTGCACAGGAAGCCAGTGCAGGTGAGCCAGTATAGGCGTAATATGATCAAACTTTCTTGTTCTTGTCAAAAGTCTAGCAGCCGCATTTTGTACCAACTGTAATTTTTTAATGCTAGACATAGGGAGACCCGAAAATAATACGTTACAGTAGTCGAGACGAGACGTAACGAACGCATGAATAATGATCTCAGCGTCGCTAGTGGATAAAATAGAACGAATTTTAGCGATATTACGGAGATGAAAGAAGGCCGTTTTAGTAACACTCTTAATGTGTGATTCAAACGAGAGAGTTGGGTCGAAGATAATACCCAGATTCTTTACTGATTCGCCTTGTGTAATTGTTTGGTTGTCAAATGTTAAGGTGGTATTATTAAATAAATGTCGGTGTTTAGCAGGACCGATAATCAGCATTTCCGTTTTCTTGGCGTTGAGTTGCAAGAAGTTAGCGGACATCCAATGTTTAATTTCATTAAGACACGCCTCCAGCTGACTACAATCCGGCGTGTTGGTCAGCCTTAGGGGCATGTAGAGTTGGGTGTCATCAGCATAGCAATGAAAGCTAACACCGTATTTGCGAGTAACTTCTATACATTTCTAAAAGGGGAATAATGTAATAGAGTTATCTATGTTTGTCTGTTGCCATCTCCTGGTGAATGTTGGCTATAGCGTACTGGGGTTACTTTTTGGTTGGCCAACGATTTACGTAGTGTTGCGCGCCTGACGTCACTCAGGTCCGCATGGAGCTGGAGGGGGCGTGGCTAGCAGCTCCGCCTGAATTTCGGGAGATTTTCGGGAGAAAATTTGTCCCGGTAGGTTTTCGGGAGAGGCGCTGAATTTCGGGAGTCTCCCGGAAAATCCGGGAGGGTTGGCAAGTATGATGTAAAGCATCCAAACAACAGAAGAATAAGTGATTATTACATTTTAACAGAAGTGTAGATAGAACATGTTAAAACAGAAAATAAGCAGATATTAACAGTAAATGAACAAGTACATTAATAATCAATTTTTACCGCTTGCCCTTTATAATTTTGACAAAATAATAGGTGTATAAATGACACAATATGTTACTGCATACGTCAGCAGACTAATTAGGAAACTTTGTTTGTTTACTTTCTAATAAAAGACAAGTTGTCTAGTATGTTCACTATTTTATTTAAGGACAAAATTGTTCTTCGATTGCAATAAGAAACGTGTTTAATGTACCCTAAGATTTAAAAATAAATAAATAATAAAGCCAATAATGCCATTTTTTTGTGGTGCCAAAATATTGGTATCGAGGCAACCCTTATTTAATGTGTAATTTGTCTAAATGTTCCTAATTTATCGTCCTTTGGGACTGAATCTGTTGTTTTATAGCTTCTGAGCACAGCAGAGGATGTGAGTAAGATGCAAGAGGAGCAAGAGTTGATGAGACCTCTTCTGGAGGAGGCTTCAAGGGAAACGGAGGTCACAATGGAGACCATCAAAGTAAGAAAATGTGCACTATATTGATTGTGTGTTGATGGACCAGACCTGGGCAAAATATGACCTGCGGGCCACATGCGGCCCATTAAGATTTTCAATCCGCCCCACCGGACGTTCTACATCAGGGGTGCTCATTACGTCGATCGCGAGCTACTGGTTGATCTCGGAGGGTGTGTCAGTCGATCACCAGCCAGGCATTAAAAAAATAGTCCTAAAAATGAGCCATCATAAATCTTCACTCTGACGTCACTTTCGTCACTTGATTGACATTCACGGCACCCGAGGGTCTTCTGAGATGACGCTGGCTGCTGCCAGCTCATTAAAATTACCGACTGGAAGGCGAGAAACACTTTATTTCAACAGACTCTGGCGCCGTACCTGTCGTCAAAACTCCAAAGACCGCGACTGCACAGTTGCACAGTTGTGCTAACAAAATAAGAGTCTCAGAAAGCTAGCGTGCACAAGCTAGCAAGCTACGGAGTTTGCCGACAATGTATTTCTTGTAAAGTGTATACAAAGGAGTACGGAAGCTGGACAAATAAGATGCCAAAAACCAACCACTTTCATGTGGTATTGGACATAAAGGAGACTTTTTTTCTCCTCCATTCGAAAATGCGGACATTATCAGCACCACTGTCTGATTCCAATCAATGCAAGTCATCAGAATCAGGTAATACACCAACTTATATTCTTGTCTTCATGAAAGAAAGGAATCTATATGTGTTAAAAATGCTTGTATTATCTTTAAACACCTTTAACTTGTTAACAATATTAACTATATGTGTTAAACATGCTTGTATTATCTTGAAACACCTTTAAGTTGTTAACAATATTAACTATATGTATTAAACATTCTTGTATTATCATTAAACACCTTTAATTTTTTAACAATATTAACTATGTGTTAAACATGCTTGTATTATCATTAAACACCTTTAATTTATTAACAATATTAACTATGTGTTAAACATGCTTGTATTATCTTTAAACACCTTTAACTTGTTAACAATATTAACTATATTTATTAAACATACTTGTATTATCATTAAACACCTTTAATTTTTTAACAATATTAACTATATGTGTTAAACAAGCTTGCATTATCATTAAACACCTTTAACTTGTTAACAAAAACATATATTTCATAAATAAGTAAATATAAATTATATATATGAATGAGGTAGATCCCCACGACTTGATCAATTGAAAAGTAGCTCGCCTGCAGAAAAAGTGTGCGCACCCCTGTTCTACATAATTTTTTTAGACTTTTAACACCAAAACTGTAGCCGCCATTATGATGTGCAGTGCTGTTTTTAAATGACCGTAAGTTTTGAACTATAGAAAGTATTTAAATGGTTGAAATCAGCGTTTTTGAGTGTTATAGGAGTTATTACTTTAATCTACGTCACAGCAGCTCAAACCAGGAACAAAGCAGAGTGGGCGGGGTTTGTTTTCAGAGCAGCCAGCCTGAAACGACTGTGTCAGGAACAGATGCGGAAGCAAATTTTTACAACAAATTTCTGCATAAAAGTCATAATATATCATATTGTAGGTGTTCATTACACTTTGCATTTATATTTTGCTGTTTGTTACATTTTTGTTGTGTTTTGCTTGATTGTAAAAGATTTTTATTGAGGAGCTGGTCTGAGAAGCAAAAGAGGAGCGATGTTCATTTATTGTTAATATTCAATGTTTTATTGTTCATAGTTAATATTGTAAATCTCACTTTCTTTATTTTAATGTGCATTTTGGGTGTCCCATTCAGTAAAAAAAAAACTGTAAAATTCCATTCCTTTTTTTGCGGAGGTCTGTCATAACTTTTTTTAGAATTCTCGGTGTGAAGACTGGGACTATGGCGTGATTTGTTCTCCCGTGGTGCAAATGATTTGGACCATATGTGGCATGAAGGGGAGTACATGATATAATATAACGACAATAAAAAGGAACAAACAAAAGGCGCTCACAGTGGCGGTACAAAACTTGGCTATAAACACAAAACTTGCACAAAGGCAGAAACTATGAACAATGAAACAAAAACACTAACTGTGGCATTAATAAACAAAAACTTACTTGGCATGGACTATGAAGCAAGCAGCGTGAACTGGGCATGAAGCAGAGTGTCAGGGGTGTGATGTCGCCAGGGAGACTTCCTGGCAACAATGGGTTTAAATAATAGTGACATGATTAAAGACAGGTGCGTGAGTCGTGAGGGCAGGTGAAAACTAATGGGTTGCTACGGTGACAAACAAGAGTGCACAATGAGTCCAAATGTGGAACAGGTGAAACTAATGGGTAACCATGGAAACAAGACAAGGGAGTGAAAAGCAGGAACTAAAAAGAGTCCAAAACCAAGCATATCAAATCAAATCAACTTTATTTATAAAGCACATTTAAAATTTACCACAGGGGTAGCCAAAGTGCTGTACAATGGGCAGGTTAAAAGATAATACGAGTACCGAGCAAACACAACACAACACAAACAAAACACGATAAAAAAATAAATAAATAAAATAGAATACCGGTAAATAAAAACATAAAAACAGGTTCACAGCATGTGTCTTATGGGGCGCCATTGCAGGATGGATATCACTCACTTGTATATAGTATATAAAATGGTACACGCGTATAAGGATATTTCACATGCCTTTACTGTGTATATAATTGAACAGTGTTCATATTGTGTATAATGTGTATTTATAATATGTTGTACAAAAGACATTTCATAATTTTCGGAAGTTCATCTTGTACTTGACATTGTTTATAGGGTTAGGCGCTATAAGTGTTCAACTTCAGCCTAAACCCTTTCGGTCTGCAACATTTTCATTTTCAATCTATGAATGTACAACTGTTTGTTTATTTTGTTGACCATTGACCGAAGAATAAACTTTACTTACTTACTTACTTACTCAGTGTTAAAAGCCATGGAATAAAAGTATGTTTTTAAGAGAGATTTAAAAACAGGAAGAGAGGAGGCTTGTCTAATACTCAGAGGTAGGTCGTTCCAGAGCTTGGGAGCAGCAGCGGCGAAAGCTCTGTCACCTCTAAGCTTCAGCCTTGTGTCAGGGACCGTCAACAGCAGCTGATCGGCTGATCTTAAGGATCGGGTGGGGCAGTAAGGCTGAAGGAGGTCGGAGAGATAGGTTGGCGCGAGGTTGTTTAGACATTTAAAAACAAATAAAAGGAGTTTAAAATTGATTCGATAACGCACAGGGAGAACATAACTTAAACAAAACATGATCACACAGACATGACACTCGGATATTGTGACTTTTGGTATTAGTGTTCCTGAAAAAAAGGGACCCAAACACACATACTGTACAGCAGGTTTTTACATCTAAATATGTACATATAATTTATACGCACACACACATTGGCCCCCCCGAGATAATTTTTATTTCTCTCACTGTGGCCCCCCAGTCAAAATATAAAAGAGGAGCGATGTTCATATGTTGTTAATATTCAGTGTTTTATTGTTCATAGTTAATATTGTAAATCTCACTTTCTTTATTTTAATGTACATTTTGGGTGTCCCATTCAGTAAAAAACTGTAAAATTCCATTCCTTTTTATTGAGGTGGTCTGTCATAACTTTTTTAGAACTCTATCGGACATTGTGACTTTTGGTATTAGTGTTCCTGAAAAACAGCAGATTTTTACATGTAATTTATACACACATACAGATTGGCCCCCCAGACACATTTTTTTCTCTCAATGTGGCCTCCGAGTCAAAATATTTGCCCAGCTCTGTGATAGACAGACCACTTGAGATGTTCTTCTTTTTTTTTTTACCCTGGTAGGTAGACTCCGTGATTGCAGAGGAGACCAAAAAGTCAGTACAAGAAGAGGAAGTCAAAGCTTCGGAGAAAGCCCGTATAGCAGGAGAGATCGCCACCGATGCGCAGAGAGACCTGGACGAGGCCCTGCCGGCCCTTGAGTCTGCTCTCACCAGCCTCAAGTCACTCAACAAGGGAGACGTCTCTGAAGTCAGATACTTTGGTCCTAATGTGATCGCAAGTCCACTTTCTTCATAATGAATTATAACGGTTCACAGGTGCGAGCCTTGCAGCGCCCTCCTCAAGGGGTACGGTTGGTCATTGAGGCTTTGTGCATCATGAGGGAAGTCAAACCTAAGAAGATCGCTGGAGAAAAACCTGGAACCAAGGTTGATGACTACTGGGAAAATGGCAAAGTTTTGCTGCAAGATCCTGGAAAGTTTCTGGATAGTCTTTTTAACTACGACAAGGTAACATAGACCATCAATTTAACCGCAACATTTCTCCCACACACTTTTAAACTAGCGCTTTGTACAATGCTGCGGCTAATTTAAGAGTTTTTTCCTGGTTCTTCATATGCTTCACATGCTAAATGTGAAGGACATTTAGCTTTCTGGGGTCTTTCTGGAAGAATAGTCTCCACTGTGGTGTAGACTAATGGGGATCCTTAATAAACTAAACTAAATGAAATTGCCAATCGGGTCACAGTGGCTCGAAAAGGTTCATTAAGTCTTCTTATTCATATACTTTTTCAAATGTTCTTGTAATTAGACCATATTTTCGGTATATTAGATGGCATTTTGACCTGACATGTCATCTGCAGTCTTCAGAAGGTGGTAAGGTGACCGAAAATATGGTCCAATTACAAGAAAATTTGAAAAAGGTCACAGTGGACCAATTTATTTGTTCACATTCATACGATCATTTCATGAACCATTTAGGACAATATGCACTCACCGTCATCTTGGAGAAGACACAACGTAATGCACTTGGTGTAGCCCCAAAGCCGAAGTTGATCAGCCTCGACCATCAAAAAAGGAAACAGCCGCCACACGGAACGTAAAATTAACACCACAAACTGGCCCCAAAATATAAAGTTTCACAGCTATTACTGGGTTATACGTGTAACGTTATATAGCAATATCAGTTTGTGATGATGACTAGCAGTAGAATTTACATAATCAACACAGTTCAGTGGCTCATTTAACCAATACATGTTGAACTGTGCATTTATATTATTCAACTAAATGACACTTTATTGTTGTTTACTGTTATTAATTATTACTATATTACCGTATTTTTCGGAGTATAAGTCTCTTCTGAGTATAAGTCGCAACCCCGGCCAAACTATGAAAAATACTGCGACTTATAGTCCGAAAAATACGGTACTCTGTTTACTAGAATTCACCCTCAGACATTTTTTTAACTGTGCATAGGTGTTATTCAACTAAATAACACTGAATCGTTGTTTACTGTTAGTTTATTACAATAATACTCTGTTTATTATAATTAACTAAGACATTTTGAACTGTGCATAGGTGTTATTTAACCAAATGACACGTTATTGTTGTTGTTTACTGTTATTGATTATTACTATATTACTCTATTAGAATTTACCCTCAGACATTTTGAACTGTGCATACATGTTATTCAACTAACAGACACTGAATTGTTGTTTACTGTTACTGTTTAATACTACATTACTCTGTTTATTAGAATTTAACTAAGACATTTTGAACTGTGCATAAATATTATTCAGCTAAGTGACACTTTATTGTTGTTTACTGTTACCGTTCAGTACTATATTACTCTGTTTTTTAAGGTAAGTTATTGTAAAACAAAGAAACAAAACAGTTAGTTCCTCCATTTAATGTTTTTTCAGGATAACATCCCAGAAAAAGTGATTTCTCTAGTGCAGCCCTACATAGATAATGAAGAATTCCAACCAGCTGCCATTGCCAAGGTTTCCAGAGCCTGCACTTCAATTTGCCAGTGGGTTCGAGCCATGCATCTTTACCACTTTGTAGCCAAGGGCGTGGAGCCTAAACGGGTAAAACCTGGACTTTGTTTGAATCGTTGTGCTCTCTGTGCATTTGTCAAAGTGATTTTTTTATCTAAACGTGAAAACTGTGTGTATTTCAACAGCAAGCGCTCCAGGCAGCCCAAGCGGAATATGATGAGTCTCAGAGGAGTTTGAAAGCTGCAAAAGACCAGCAAGAGGCTGTGGAAAGTGGTATTGTTGCATTGCAAGTCAAGTACCAAGACTGCCTGGCCAAGAAAAATGAACTGGACCACAAGTATCAACTGTGTGAGAAACGCCTTGTTCGGGCAGACAAGGTCAGACCAGGGTTTTTTTGATTGATTGATTGAGACTTTTATTAGTAGATTGCACAGTGAAGTACATATTCCATACAATCGAATACGTTTTTCAACTTGTTTAAGTCGGGGTTCATGATACAGATATATACTATCATCATAATACAGTCATCACACAAGATAATCATCAGAGTATATACATTGAATTATTTACAATCCAGGGGGTGGGATGTGGATGTGGTTGGGATGTGGGGTTAGGTTGGGTTGCTATCATCACTTCAGTCATCAACAATTGCATCATCAGAGAAATGGACATTGAAACAGTGTAGGTCTGACTTGGTAGGATATGTACAGCAAGTAGTGGACATAGAGAGAGAGAGAGAGATCAGAAAGCATAAGAAAAAGTATCTACATTTGATTATTTACATTTGATTATTAACAATCAGACAATTAATCAGACATTATTGTGAGGTTTTGTATTAGTGTTCCTAAAAATAGGACCCAAGCACATATACTGCACATCAGATTTTCACAGCTTGCATATATATATACTGTGTGTGTGTGTGTGTGTGTGTGTGTGTGTGTGTGTGTGTATGTATGTATGTATATATGTTTATATGTATATATGTGTATATATATATATATATATATATTGTTGCGTTTTGGACCAGTTGTTCCTCCCAGGGAATTCAAGTCACAAGTCGCTCCCAAGCTCTTTACGACACTAAAGCTGAGTAGAAAAACCACCAGAGACAGAATAGGTATTTTGTTGTATATTTTCAAAGCTTTGCAGGTATACATTTGAGACCAGTCCAGCATAGAACATTCTATCGCGCCGCCAAAATGGTCTGTCCCCCGAAACACCCTCTCCCCCCTTAAGTCCCTGGCAGTCCTCTGTCTCTAGCCAAAACAAATGCTTATTATCGCTCCTTCTTACATTCCAAAGCCTCAAGGTTAACACACACAGTTTACTTGCAGACAGAGCAGCAAGAGAAGAAATGGAAAACACGAGCTGTTTTCAAATATGACTATGAAATAAAAGAAGTACTACTTAAATTCGGATATATGTAAATATCTGCCTCCGACAATATATATACAGGTAAAAGCCAGTAAATTAGAATATTTTGAAAAACTTGATTTATTTCAGTAATTGCATTCAAAAGGTGTAACTTGTACATTATATTTATTCATTGCACACAGACTGATGCATTCAAATGTTTATTTCATTTAATTTTGATGATTTGAAGTGGCAACAAATGAAAATCCAAAATTCCGTGTGTCACAAAATTAGAATATTACTTAAGGCTAATACAAAAAAGGGATTTTTAGAAATGTTGGCCAACTGAAAAGTATGAAAATGAAAAATATGAGCATGTACAATACTCAATACTTGGTTGGAGCTCCTTTTGCCTCAATTACTGCCATCACTGATGGTGGAAACTTTACACTAGACTTCAGGCAACGTGGATCCTGTGCCTCTCCTGTCTTCCTCCAGACTCTGGGACCTCGATTTCCAAAGGAAATGCAAAATTTGCATGGTTGGGTGATGGTTTGGGGTGCCATGTCATCTGCTGGTGTCGGTCCACTCTGTTTCCTGAGATCCAGGGTCAACGCAGCCGTCTACCAGCAAGTTTTAGAGCACTTCATGCTTCCTGCTGCTGACCTGCTCTATGGAGATGGAGATTTCAAGTTCCAACAGGACTTGGCGCCTGCACACAGCGCAAAATCTACCCGTGCCTGGTTTACGGACCATGGTATTTCTGTTCTAAATTGGCCCGCCAACTCCCCTGACCTTAGCCCCATAGAAAATCTGTGGGGTATTGTGAAAAGGAAGATGCAGAATGCCAGACCCAAAAACACAGAAGAGTTGAAGGCCACTATCAGAGCAACCTGGGCTCTCATAACACCTGAGCAGTGCCAGAAACTCATCGACTCCATGCCACGCCGCATTAACGCAGTAATTGAGGCAAAAGGAGCTCCAACCAAGTATTGAGTATTGTACATGCTCATATTTTTCATTTTCATACTTTTCAGTTGGCCAACATTTCTAAAAATCCCTTTTTTGTATTAGCCTTAAGTAATATTCTAATTTTGTGACACACGGAATTTTGGATTTTCATTTGTTGCCACTTCAAATCATCAAAATTAAATGAAATAAACATTTGAATGCATCAGTCTGTGTGCAATGAATAAATATAATGTACAAGTTACACCTTTTGAATGCAATTACTGAAATAAATCAAGTTTTTCAAAATATTCTAATTTACTGGCTTTTACCTGTATATATGTACCTGGCTAGATAGATATACCGGCCCCCAGACACATTTTTCTCACTAAATTACGCCCTCCGAGTCAAAATAATTGCCCAGGCCTGCAGTATTAGGGAAACATCTGGTCTGGTTGTTCCGTATTAATTATGTTATATTTTCCTTTAGCTTATAGCTGGGCTGGCGGATGAGAAAACCCGTTGGAAAGATACCGTGCTACATCTGGAATACATGGTGAATAATGTTTCAGGTGATGTGTTACTGTCTGCAGGCTATGTGGCATACATGGGGCCCTTCACGGTAAGACCCCCCCAAAAAAAGCATTGCACATACATTTTGACACATATTTCATCATTTGCAACATTTTCTGTGTGCAGGGAGAGTACAGAGCAGCCATGGCAGATGAATGGCTGCAATTATTCAAGGAGCTAAGTGTTCCTCACACTAATGCACCCAGTCTCATGTCCACCCTCGGAGATCCTGTCAAGATTCGCTCGTGGCAGGTCAGAATTTCTTTAGATTACTCTTTTGGACCATTCCTTTCTCTCACAGCTATCATATTGTTAACAGCTATCAGGTTTGCCTAAGGACAATCTGTCAGTGGAGAACGGTGTGATTGCCCAGTATTCTCTCCGCTGGGCTCTCTTCATTGATCCCCAAGGACAAGCCAACTCCTGGATCAAAACCATGGTGTGTTGTACTGTTAACTGTATTATTTGTTTTGTACTAGGGTTGTACGGTATATCGGTACTAGTATAGTACCACGATACTAGTGAATCATATTCGGTACTATACCGCCTCTAAAAAGTAGCCTTTTTAACGGGCATGACGGCGCGCCATCACGTCGTGACATTGCTGGTTTTACGAGCAGAGGAGCATGTTCGGCAGCGCACAATCACAGAGTACTTACAAGCAGACAGTGTGTACACAGAAAAAGGAGAATGGATGCATTTTGGCTTAAAAACTAATGATAAAGGTGAAGTTATAACACTGAAACGCCCTCAGGAAGAGGTGCTTTAAAACATGCTAATGTTCAGCCGCAGTCTGCAGTGTTTTAGCTACTTCTAAATCACTAATCCTCGCCTCCATGGCAACAAATAAAGTACGTTTCTTACAAGTATCATCCCTGCAGGACGAAGAATAGCTAAACATGCTTCACTACACACCGTAGGAGGATACAATAGCTCACCCGCATCACAATGTGAACAAATGCCATGGGTGCATCTACACCTGACATCCACTGTAATGATACCAAGTACAGGAGCGTATCTAGTCGATACTACTCTGAATACATCGATATTTTTTTATCAACATCGTTTTTTTTAAGTGTATGTTATGTTTATAAACTCAGGAAATACGTCCCTTATGACCAATGTTTGATCCTGTAACTACAAACCCCGTTTCCATATGAGTTGGGAAATTGTGTTAGATGGAAATATAAACGGAATACAATGATTTGCAAATCATTTTCAACCCATATTCAGTTGAATATGCTACAAAGACAACATATTTGATGTAAGGGAATAAGAGGTAGAAAATGGATGGATGGAAACTGATAAACTTTTTTTTTTTTTTGCAAATAATAATTAACTTAGAATTTCATGGCTGCAACACGTGCGAAAGTAGTTGGGAAAGGGCATGTTCACCACTGTGTTACATGGCCTTTCCTTTTAACAATACTCAGTAAACATTTGGGAACTGAGGAGACACATTTTTGAAGCTTCTCAGGTGGAATTATTTCCCATTCTTGCTTGATGTACAGCTTAAGTTGTTCAACAGTCCGGGGGTCTCCGTTGTGCTATTTTAGGCTTCATAATGCGCCACACATTTTCAATGGGAGACAGGTCTGGACTACAGGCAGGCCAGTCTAGTACCCGCACTCTTTTACTATGAAGCCATGTTGATGTAACACGTGGCTTGGCATTGTCTTGCTGAAATAAGCAGGGGCGTCCATGGTAACGTTGTTTGGATGGCAACATATGTTGCTCCAAAACCTGTATGTACCTTTCAGCATTAATGGTGCCTTCACAGATGTGTAAGTTACCCATGTCTTGGGCACTAATACACTCCCATACTATCACAGATGCTGGCTTTTCAACTTTGCGCCTATAACAATCCGGAAGGTTCTTTTCCTCTTTGGTCCAGAGGACACGACGTCCACAGTTTCCAAAAACAATTTGAAATGTGGACTCGTCAGACCACAGAACACTTTTCCACTTTGTATCAGTCCATCTTAGATGAGCTCAGGCCCAGCGAAGCCGACGGCGTTTCTGGGTGTTGTTGATAAACGGTTTTCGCCTTGCATTGGAGAGTTTTAACTTGCACTTACAGATGTAGCGACCAACTGTAGTTACTGACAGTGGGTTTCTGAAGTGTTCCTGAGCCCATGTGGTGATATCCTTTACACACTGATGTTGCTTGTTGATGCAGTACAGCCTGAGGGATCAAAGGTCACGGGCTTAGCTGCTTACGTGCAGTGATTTCTCCAGATTCTCTGAACCCTTTGATGATATTACGGACCGTAGATGGTGAAATCCCTAAATTCCTTTCAATAGCTGGTTGAGAAAGGTTTTTCTTAAACTGTTCAACAATTTGCTCACACATTTGTTGACAAAGTGGTGACCCTCGCCCCATCCTTGTTTGTGAATGACTGAGCATTTCATGGAATCTACTTTTATACCCAATCATGGCACCCACCTGTTCCCAATTTGCCTGTTCACCTGTGGAATGTTCCAAATAAGTGTTTGATGAGCATTCCTCAACTTTATCAGTATTTATTGCCACCTTTCCCGACTTCTTTGTCACGTGTTGCTGGCATCAAATTCTAATGTTAATGATTATTTGCCAAAAAATTTTTTTTTATCAGTTTGAACATCAAATATGTTGTCTTTGTAGCATATTCAACTGAATATGGGTTGAAAATGATTTGCAAATCATTGTATTCCGCTTATATTTACATCTAACACAATTTCCCAAGTCATATGGAAACGGGGTTTGTACTTGGTATCGGATTGATACCCAAATTTGTGGTATCACCCACAACTAATGTAAAGTATCAAACAACAGAAGAATAAGTGATTATTACATTTTAACAGAAGTGTAGATAGAACATGTTAAAACAGAAAGTAAGCAGATATTTACAGTAAATGAACAAGTAGATTAATAATTCCTTTTCTACCACTTGTCCTTAATCATTTTGACAAAATAATAGAATGGAAAATGACACAATATGTTACTGCATACGTCAGCAGACTAATTAGGAGCCTTTGTTTGTTTACTTACTACTAAAAGACAAGTTCACTATTTTATTTAAGGACAAAATTGCAATAATAAACATATGTTTAATGTATGTACCTAAAGAGTTTTTGTTAAAATAAAGCCAATAATGTCATTGTTTGTGGTCCCCTTTATTTAGAAAAGTCTCAAAATACATTTCGGTACCGGTACCAAAATATTGGTATTGGGACAACCCGAGTTTGTACTAAAGACAATCTCAAGACCTGACCTACTAAAGGTTTGCGTGTGTTAAAACACGTGCAAACTTGATAGCAAAGGCAAAGCTGATCTGCTAAATTTGTGTGCAGAAGATTGCATCTCTTAAGTGAGCAAAAGGAGCGCAATCCATTTAGCGTGTCGATCTTTATGAGTATTCAGAATATATGCTGAATATCAGAATGCCATACCTGCCAACTACTCCGGTTTTCCCGTAATTAGTATGGTTTTCCTCAACCTATTCCGGGTTACGGTTGCAGTGATAAAAAATACGTTTTTTCATTAATTAAAAAAAAAAAATTTTTTTTAAGTTTTATTCACGAAATCGCGTAACAACAATGACAATCGACACTGCTTCCCGTAACTTCCTATCGAGCCATTCCGAATGCCATGCGCGAGGCTATTTATAGCACCGCTGCCAAGCACGAGGCACCAGTTGCCATTGTTTCCAAACAAGCGAACGATCATGGAATCAGCCGGAGAAAAATCGCAAACGAGTCTTAAACCGAAAAGAAAACTGCAGAGTGAAGAATATTCAAAAGCCTATCCGGGAATAATTATCCGTTCCAAAAAGGGTGAAAACTACGCGAATTGCACCTTGTGCAGACAAGATTTTTCGATCGGACACGGAGGAATTAGCGATGTAAAAGACCACGTTGGGACAAAAAAACACAAGTCTAATGCCGTTGCTAGCGATACAATTGGAAAACTTTCAACGTTTTTCGTCGCCCAAACAGATTCTTTGGATACATTTGGATTTTAGCCACAAAAAGGTAATGACACCAATGTTATCTATTGGAATTGTTTAGTACTGTTATACTGTTAAAAGTGTTTATACTATTTATGCTTTCAAGTCCAAGTTGAAGAAATCTTGTTAAATGTTCACAGCATAACTACCAAAATACAGAAGTATGTCCTTAATATTTTTGCAGTGCTATTTCTGTTGAAAAGTTCAAATGATTACATTAGAGATGTGATGTGCCACTTTTCAAGTGTCTGATGGCTTAAATTAATTTTCATTAATTTTTTCATATTTTGAATTCTTTTGAAAGGCTTACAAAAAAACTACATTTGAATTGTAATTCCATGCTATTGACAGGACTATTAATTTTAATGAAGTTAGCTTACCATGTTTACAGTATGATAATTGTGATAGAAATGTGAATTTTAGGCACAGAATATTTTTTACAATTGAACAAGGCAGTAGATTATACAAGCTTGGACAGAAAGTTAATAATGACACCAATTTTTTTTTTTTATGGAATTGTTTAGTACTGTTTTACCATTTGTTTACTGTAAAAAGTGTTTATACTGTTTATACTTCAATTAACAAATTGAAGTCTTGTGAAAGGTTGACAGGATAACTGGCATTAACTGTCAAAATAATTTCAAACTATTGAAGTTAGCTTACAGAATAAACATGTCAATCAACCCATATGATTTTTGCTGTAATATTTTTGTTTTGAAAAGTCACTGTGACTGATAGAAAAGTGATGGTTTTAGCAACATTTTAACCTGTCTGAATGCTAATAATTATTTTGCGTCGGGGGGCTAAGGAACCCCCCACCAGGACTTTGTCCTGGACCTACCGGGGCCTGCAACCCCTGGACCCTGGCTACTAGGTTTTTCTGATTTCAAAAGTTGGCAGGTATGGAATGCCCAAAATACTGTGAGGAGGAGATGCAAATATAATCAATCAGCATGCGCAGGGGGATTTATCAATGCTTAAACTGTTCTGCAGGCGCTATTTTTAGTACGTCTGGAATCTACGTGCAAACTGACACAGGTGCACACACCCTTGTAAAAAAGACAAAAACAGCTTGACTGACAATCCTTTGTCCTAAGTGTGTGTCAACATATTTGAACTGTCATTAATAAAACGTAATAGACATGTTGTTTATTCAGCATTATAATTTTATAGCTTCTGGGTGACTTAAGGGGCTGATTAAAACAAATTCAACTGATGCGTTTTGGTGTGTGGTGGTGGGTTTTTTTTTAAATGGTGTTAGTTTTTTCATTTAGAAAATATATTAACATATTTCCTATATGAAAAAACACTTTTGCGATATGCATTTTCTTGTGTGTGGATCATTCCGGACGCGTAAATGCGCTGCAGAGCTGTGCCTCTCCCTGCAGAGCCCACCTACACTATGCTAAAAATAGTTGGATTGCGATTCTATATTGCAGAAAAGGTGTTACAAATTATAGTTGTGCGCTGTTTTTTCAACAACATTGCAGACAAGATGGGGAACATAATGACATGAATGTGGCGGTAATGAGTGTCTCCATGGTGGAGCCGCTTTGTACAAGCAAAATTTGTCAATTGAATAGGACTCTTAGTACGGTGTTTTTCAACCTTTTTTGAGCCAAGGCACATTTTTTGCGTTGAAAAAATCCAGAGGCACACCACCAGCAGAAATCATTAAAAAACGAAACTCAGTTGACAGTAAAAAGTCGTTGTCGCAATTGTTGGATATGACTTTAAAGCATAACCAAGCATGCATCACTATAGCTCTTGTCTCAAAGTAGGTGTACTCTCACCACCTGTCAGATCATGCCATGACTTATTTTGAGTTTTTTGCTGTTTTACTGTGTGTAGTGTTTTACTTTTTCTCTTTTGTTGGTATTTTCCTGTTGCAGTTTCATGTCTTCCTTTGAGCCATATTTCCCGCATCTACTTTGTTTTAGCAATCAATAATACTTCAGTTGTTTTTATCCTTCTTTGTGGGGACATTGTTGATTGTCATGTCATGTTCGCATGTACTTTGTCTTTGCTCCACAGTAAGTCTTTGCTGTCGTCCAGCATTCTGTTTTTGTTTACTTTGTAGCCAGTTCAGTTTTAGTTTTGTTCTGCATAGCCTTCCCTAAGCTTCAATGCCTTTTTTTAGGGGCACTCACCTTTTGTATATTTTTGGTTTAAGTATTAGACACCTTTTTACCTGCACGCTGCCTCCCGCTGTTTCCGACATTACAAAGCAATTGATGCTGCCACCTACTGATATGGAAGAGTATTACACGGTTACTCTGCCGAGCTCTAGACAGCACCGACACTCAAAAACAACACGTAATTTGCAGACTATATTTACTAGGGATGTCCGATAATGGCTTTTTGCCGATATTCCGATATTGTCCAACTCTTTAATTACCGATACCGATATCTACCGATATATACAGTTGTGGAATTAACACAGTATTATGCCTAATTTTGACAACCAGGTATGGTGAAGATGAGGTCCTTTTTAAAAAAAATGATAAAATAAGATAAATAAATTAAAAACATTTTCTTGAATAAAAAATAAAGTAAAACAATATAAAAACAGTTACATATAAACTAGTAATGAATGAAAATGAGTCAAATTAACTGTTAAAGGTTAGTACTATTAGTGGAGCAGCAGCACGCACAATCATGTGTGCTTACGGACTGTATCCCTTGCAGACTGTATTGATATATATTGATATATAATGTAGGATCCAGAATATTAATAACAGAAAGAAACAACCCTTTTGTGTGAATGAGTGTAAATGGGGGAGGAATGTTTTTTGGGTTGGTGCACTAATTGTAAGTGTATCTTGTGTTTTTTTATGTTGATTTAATAAAAAAATAATAAAAATAATAAAAAACGATACCGATAATAAAAAGAATGATACCGATCATTTCTGATTTTATATTTTAAAGCATTTTTCGGCCGATATTATCGGACATTTCTAATATTTACTTTTTTGCAAAAAATATTTTTAACCCAAATAGGTGAAATTAGATAGTCTCCCACGGCACACCAGACTGTATCTCACGGCACACTAGTGCACCACGCAGGCCCGGACCTAACCAATCTGGCGCCCTAGGCAAGATTTTAGGTGGCGCCCCCCCACATCGGCAGTGAAGTGTATATACTCACAAGAACCCGAATAGCTTTGTCTTTGACCTTTTTTTTTTACTTACAACTATATCTAATATATAAGGGGTGGAAAAGTGACTATTACCTGCAGGGCAAACATTAGCTAACCAGAAGGCAATAATGTAAACAAAAAACACCTGCTTAAAAGATCTAATACAAATGTCCCTGAGGAATGTAAGGTGGGAGTACTGTAATTACCTAACGTTATATTATTATTTTCCATAACAATTTAGCCCCCTCCACAATATTAACCCGACGTTAAAACAGAACTAGCTATTTATTGATTAGCAATTGCCGAATCATGTAACATTAGCTTAATGCTAAAAAGCCAGGTTACTATCACATTCTGTAACAGACAAATAATTTCATGTAGGCTGTACGTTACCTACCTGCTACCTCACCTACCTGCTACCTCTGTCTTTTCTCGTTTCTCCTCTTCTTTTCTCTTTTTTCTTCCCTGGGCACCTGACAGTTTTGGCCGTTTTGACATCTTGTGTTGATTTTTTGATGTGGGGACGTCCAAAAAGAGTCATGATACGGGGAGGGAGGGGGCGCACCGTGCGGGGGGAGGAGGGGGGGCGTAATGTTGTAACAAATAATATTTCTATTAAATAGGCTTTACTTTGCATTTTAATTAACGTGAGATTATTTTTTTGTATTTAGAAATAATAGTAACAACTTTTTTTTTTTTTTTTTTCTCCAACATTTGTGGCACTGGCATGGCGCCCCCTGATGGACGGCGCCCTTAGCATTTGCCTATACGGCCTATGCCACGGGCCGGCCCTGGCACCACGGCACAGTGGTTGAAAAACACTGGCTTAGTAGATCAAGCCCCAAATGTATTGTTTATTTTGGGTTAAAGCCTAAAAGCGACTTAGCGCTTGCACTTTTCCATACTCCTTCTAACCTGACTTGTCTTGCTCTACCAACCAGGAGAAGGACAGTGGATTGGAGATTATAAAGCTCAGCGACCGAGATTTCCTACGCAGTCTCGATAATGCAATCCGCTTTGGTAAACCCTGCTTACTTGAGAATGTAGAAGAAGAGCTGGACCCTGCTTTAGAACCCGTACTGTTGCAGCAGGTGAATACCATATGTATGACGATATCAATAGAGCTATATTGTATGATCTTCCTACACGCTGATGAACTCACTTCTTTGGCCCTTTAGACATTTAAAGAGCAAGGCACCTTAAAACTGAAGCTGGGCGATTCCACCATCCCTTATCACAAGAGCTTCAAGTTCTACATCACCACCAAGTTACCGAACCCGCACTACTCTCCAGAGATTTCCACTAAAGTCACCCTCATCAACTTTACTCTGTCACCGAGGTAATACACATTTTGTTTTTCTGACGCTTATTTTGTTCTGGGTCTTCTGTGAGCTGGAGAGTATCTCAGTGGAATTTAGGCAAGAGCTGGTCAAGCACATATACCCATACTTGCCAACCCTCCCGGATTTTCCGGGAGACTCCCGAAATTCAGCGCCTCTCCCGAAAACCTCCCGGGACAAATTTTCTCCCGAAAATCTCCCGAAATTCAGGCGGGATATATAAACAGCATACCTGCCCAATCACGTTATAACTGTAGAATGATGGAGGGTGAGTTCTTGGTTTCTTATGTGGGTTTATTGTTATGCAGTTTCATTAACGTCCTCCCAGCGCAGCAGCAACACACAACAACAGCAGCAGTCACGTTTTTGTATACCGTAAAGCAGTTCGTCTGCCGTAAACAGCAATGTTGTGACACTCTTAAACAGGACAATACTGCCATCTAGTGCATTTGATGAAAGCACTTTTGTGCGTGCCACACATCAATGCATCACCAGAGAGGGTGTTCAGCATGGTTAGAAAAATAGTGACAGAGAATAGAACAAGGATGGACAATTCAACCCTTAACTCAACAATGAGTAGATGAGTGTTATGTGTGTGTATATGTGTAAATAAATGAACACTGAAATTCAAGTATTTCTTTTATTTATTTATTTATATATATATATATATATATATATATATATATATATATATATATATATATATATATATATATATATATGTATATATATATATATATATATCCATCCATCCATCCATCCATTTACTACCGCTTATTCCCTTCGGGGTCGCGGGGATATATATATCCATCCATCCATTTTCTACCGCTTATTACCTTTGGGGTCGCGGGGGGCGCTGGAGCCTATTTCAGCTACAATCGGGCGGAAGGTGGGGTACACCCTGGACAAGTCGCCACCTCATCGGGATATATATATATATATATATATATATATATATTTCTATATATATATATATATATATATATATATATGAAATACTTGACTTGGTGAATTCTAGCTGTAAATATACTCCTCCCCTCTTAACCACGCCCCCAACCACGCCCACGCCCCCCGCACCCACCCCCCGAAATTGGAGGTCTCAAGGTTGGCAAGTATGAATATGGCAGTGCCATGTTGGCGTTTTTTTTTCCATAACTTGAGTTGATTTATTTTGGAAAACCTTGTTACATTGTTTAATGCATCCAGCGGGGCATCACAACAAAATTAGGCATAATAATGTGTTAATTCCACGACTGTATATATCGGTATCGGTTGATATCGGAATCAGTAATTAAGAGTTGGACAATATCGGAATATCAGCAAAAAAGCCATTATCGGACATCTCGAGTTATTACGCTAATCTATGTCACAGCAGCTCCACGCCGACGAGGCACTAAGCAAAGTGGGCGGGGTTTGTTTACAGAGCAGCCAACCAGAACCGCGGGTGTCAAGGACAGACACAGAAGCAGATTTTTACCACAAAGTTCTGCAGAAAAGTGATATTATATCAGATTGTAGGTGTTTTTTACCCTTTGCGTTCGTATTTTGCCGTGTTTGTTGCATTTTTGTTGCGTTTCGCTTGATTGACTGAGGAGATGGTCTGAGGTATATACAAACCCAAAACCAGTGAAGTTGGCACGTTGTGTAATTGATTTGCAAATCTTTTTCAACTTATATTCAATTGAATAGACTGCAAAGTCAAGATATTTAATGTTCGAAATGAAAAACTAATTTTTTTTTGCAAATAATCATTAACTTGGAATTTAATGGCAGCGACACATTGCAAAAAAGTTGGTACAGGGGCATTTTTACCACTGTGTTACATGGCCTTTCCTTTTAACAACACTCAGTAAACGTTTGGGAACCTAAGAGACCAATTTTTGAAACTTTTCAGGTGGAATTCTTTCCCATTCTTGCTTGATGTACAGCTTAAGTTGTTCAACAGTCCGGGGGTCTCCGTTGTGGTATTTTAGGCTTCATAATGCGCCACACATTTTCAATGGGAGACAGGTCTGGACTACAGGCAGGCCAGTCTAGTACCCGCACACTTTTACTATAAAGCCATGCTGTTGTAACACGTGGCTTGGCATTGTCTTGCTGAAATAAGCAGGGGCGTCCATGATAGCGTTGCTTGGATTGCAACATATGTTGCTCCAAAACCTGTATGTACCTTTCAGCATTAATGGTGCCTTCACAGGTGTGTAAGTTACCCATGTCTTGGGCACTAATACACCCCCATACCATCACAGTTGCTGGCTTTTGAACTTTGCGCCTATAACAATCCGGATGGTTCTTTTCCTTTTTGGTCCGGAGGACACGACGTCCACAGTTTCCAAAAACAATTTGAAATGTGGACGCGTCAGACCACAGAACACTTTTCCACTTTGCATCAGTCCATCTTAGATGAGCTCGGGCCCAGCGAAGCCGGCGGCGTTTCTGGGTGTTGTTGATAAAAGGCTTTCGCTTTGTATAGTAGAGTTTTACCTTGCACTTACAGACGTAGCGGCGGACTGTAGTTACTGACAGGGGTTTTCTGAAGTGTTCCTGAGCCCTTGTGGTGATATCCTTTACACACAGATGTCGGTTTTTGATGCAGTACCGCCTGAGGGATCGAAGTTCACGGGCATTGCCGCTTACGTGCAGTGATTTCTCCAGATTCTCTGAACCTTTTGATGATATTACAGACCTTAGATGGTGAAATCCCTGAATTCCTTGCAGTAGCTGGTTGAGAAATGTTGTTCTTAAACTGTTTGACAATTTTCTAAAACATTTGTTGACAAAGTGGTGACCCTCACCCCATCCTTGTTTGTGAATGACTGAGCATTTCATGGAAGCTGTTTTCATACCCAATCATGGCACCCACCTGTTCCCAATTAGCCTGTTCACCTGTGGGATGTTCCAAAGAAGTGTTTAATGAGCATTCCTCAACTTTCTCAGTCTTTTTTTGCCACTTGTGCCAGCTTTTTTGAAACATGTTGCAGGCATCAAATTCCAAATGAGCTAATATTTGCAAAAAATAACAAAGTTTACCAGTTCGAACGTTAAGTATCTTGTCTTTGCAGTCTATTCAATTGAATATAAGTTGAAAAGGATTTGCAAATCATTGTATTCTGTTTTTATTTACCATTTACACAACGTGCCAACTTCACTGGGTTTGGGTTTTGTATATTTTTATGTATTTTGAGGCATGATACAAGATCCACCCATGGATGGGGCCATATGAATCCTTTCCCTACTGTACTTTAGATGTTATGCTTTTGATACTTTCACTCTGCTACCTGTTGTGTCCTCGGCCAGTAGCCGAGGGCCCAATTAAACAGGAAGTGTTGCATCCTGTGTGCCAAACAAATCATGTGAGTGATTTACTGTTGTGTTCCTGATGTGAGAAGCCCAATAAAAATAACTATTATTCTTGCTGCTACTGTCCACTTTGCTGCCATAAAAATTAATAATTAATTCTTATCCAGGGAATTCAATATGTATGATTTGCATTTTTATTTTCCTGCTCTTTAATATTAATGTATATTTTGTTCATTTCTAGCGGTCTGGAAGACCAGCTTCTAGCCCAGGTGGTGGCAGCAGAGCGACCGGAGCTAGAAACCGCAAAGAACCAGCTGATCGTCAGCAATGCCAAAATGAAGCAGGAGCTGAAAGATATTGAAGATGAGATCTTGTTCCGTCTCAGCTCCTCAGAGGGAAACCCGGTAGACAATGAAGAGCTCATCCAGGTGTTGGAAGCTTCTAAAGTCAAAGCCGGCGAGATCCAGGTCAGGCACTAAAGACTAGCAAAGCCCTTTTAAACATCATACAAAATCAATCAATCAATGTTTATTTATATAGCCCTAAATCACAAGTGTCTCAAAGGGCTGCACAAGCCACAACTGCAGTACAAAATTGCTTCATACAGAAGACTGTTATTTGGACAAGTTAGGGTTGTCAAAAATATCAATACTTGGATACCAAGTCAATACCAAAACACAAAAAATACATCAATATCTGCGTTATTCCAGTATTGTGAGTACCGGATACTGTACAACACTTTTTGCTCAGTAAGCCCTGTCAATTCTTGGCGCTTGAGCACTGGGTCAACACTAAAGAGAAACGCCTTCTGTCTTTTAAAAAAGGAACCAGTGTTTCCCATATATTTAATTATTCGTTAAAGCCTGTCACAAATGCAAGTTTGGCGCTTCCGGTTCGCTCCCGCTCATAAACAAATATGCATCTTTGATGCACTTTAGCAACTTTGTCGCTATATTTAGCAAGTAGAAGTACACATTAAAACATACTTGCCAACCTTGAGACCTCCGATTTCAGGGGGGGGGGGGGGGGGGGGGGGGTTAAGAGGGGAGGAGTATATTTACAGCTAGAATTCACCAAGTCAAGTATTTCATATATATATATATATATATATATATATATATATATATAAGAAATACTTGACTTTCAGTGAATTCTAGCTATATATATTTATTTTATTATATATATATATATATATATATATATATATGTATATATATATATATATATATATATATATATATATATATATATATACATATATATATATATATATATATATATACATATATATATATATATATATATATATATATACATATATATATATATATATATATATATATATATATATATATATATATATATATATATATATAAATAAGAGAAATACTTGAATTTCCGTGTTCATTTATTTCCACATATACACACACATAACACTCATCTACTCATTGTTGAGTTAAGGGTTGAATTGTCCATCCTTGTTCTATTCTCTGTCACTATTTTTCTAACCATGCTGAACACCCTCTCTGATGATGCATTCTGCTTCGTCTCCTTGTTGTGTGCGCAGTTGTGCACTGCACTCTCTAAAAGCCGTAGATGTTATTGTCACATATGCATGTACACTAGGTGGCAGTATTGTCCTGTTTAAGAGTGTCACAACATTGCTGTTTACGGCAGACAAAATGCTTTACAGTAGACGAAAAGGTGACTGCTGTTGTTGTGTGTTGTTACCGCGCTGGGAGGACGTTAATGAAACTGCCTAACAATAAACCCACATAAGAAACCAAGAACTCGCCCTCGATCATTCTACAGTTATAACGTGATTGGGCAGGCACGCTGTTTATATTGTGGGAAAGCGGACGTGAAAACAGGCTGTCGACACGTCACTCAGGTCCGCCTGAATCTCGGGAGATTTTCGGTAGAAAATTTGTCCCGGGAGGTTTTCGGGAGAGGCGCTGAATTTCGGGAGTTTCCCGGAAAATCCGGGAGGGTTGGCAAGTATGCATTAAAAGTGAAAGAGAGGTGTATCTTAGAAGCGTGTAACCCAGATGTTGTTTTTGAAATGTAGAGTTACATCTTGGCAGCTACGACTGCATTTTAAAGGCCTACTGAAATGCGATGTTCTTATTTAAACGGGGATAGCAGGTCCATTCTATGTGTCATACTTGATCATTTCGCGGTATTGCCATATTTTTGCTGAAAGGATTTAGTAGAGAACATCGACGATAAAGTTCGCAACTTTTGGTCGCTGATAAAAAAGCCTTGGCTGTACCGGAAGTAGCAGACGATATGCGCGTGACGTCACAGGTTGTGGAGCTCCTCACATCTGCACATTGTTTACAATCATGGCCACCAGCAGCGAGAGCGATTCGGACCGAGAAAGCGACGATTTCCCCATTAATTTGAGCGAGGATGAAAGATTCGTGGATGAGGAAAGTGAGAGTGAAGGACTAGAGGGCAGTGGGAGCGATTCAGATAGGGAAGATGCTGTGAGACCTGATATTCAGCTGGGAATGACTAAAACAGTAAATAAACACAAGACATATATATACTCTATTAGCCACAACACAACCAGGCTTATATTTAATATGCCACAAATTAATCCCGCATAACAAACACCTCCCCCCTCCCGTCCATATAACTCAAACACCTGCACAACACACTCAATCCCACAGCCCAAAGTACCGTTCACCTCCCCAAAGTTCATACAGCACATATATTTCCCCAAAGTTACGTATGTGACATGCACATACCGGCACGCACGTACGGGCAAGCGATCAAATGTTTGGAAGCCGCAGCTGCATGCGTACTCACGGTACCGTGTCTGCGCATCCAACTCAAAGTCCTCCTGGTAAGAGTCTCTGTTGTCCCAGTTCTCCACAGGCCAATGGTAAAGCTTGACTGTCATCTTTCGGGAATGTAAACAATGAAACACCGGCTGTGTTTGTGTTGCTGCAGCCGCCCACAATACACCGCTTCCCACCTACAGCTTTCTTTCTTTATTGTCTCCATTGTTAATTGAACAAATTGCAAAAAATTCACCAACACAGATGTCCAGAATACTGTGGAATTTTGCGATGAAAACAGACGACTTAATAGCTGGCCACCGTGCTGTCCCAAAATGTCCTCTACAATCCGTGACGTCATGCGCAGACGTCATCATACCGAGACGTTTTCAGCAAGATTTTTCGCACGAAATTTAAAATTGCACTTTAGTAAGCTAACCCGGCCGTATTGGCATGTGTTGCAATGTTAAGATTTCATCATTGATATATAAACTATCAGACTGCGTGGTTGGTAGTAGTGGCTTTCAGTAGGCCTTTAAATGATGTGCAATAAGATGTTGAAGCACAGGGATCTTAAATACTTGACACTTTGAAACATTTTTTAATAAAGTAGTTCAAGTTAATGGATCAGTAAATACTAGAGATATCCGATAATATCGGCCTGCCGATAGATGCTTTAGAATGTAATATCGGAAATTATCGGTATCGAGTTTTTTTATTATCGGTATCGTTTTATTTTATTGTATTTTTATTTTTTATTTTTTTTATGAAATCAACATAAAAAACACAAGATACACTTACAATTAGTACAAAAAACCTCCCTCCCCCATTTACACTTGTTCACACAAAAGGGTTGTTTCTTTCTGTTATTAATATTCTGGTTCCTACATTATATATCAATATATATCAATACAGTCTGCAAGGGATACAGTCCGTAAGCACACATGATTGTGCGTGCTGCTGGTCCACTAATAGTACTAACCTTTAACACTTCATTTTACTCATCCATCCATCCATCCATCTTCTTCCGCTTATCCGAGGCCGGGTCGCGGGGGCAGCAGCCTAAGCAGGGAAGCCCAGACTTCCCTCTCCCCTGCCACTTCGTCCAGCTCTTCCCGGGGGACCCCGAGGCGTTCCCAGGCCAGCCAGGAGACATAGTCTTCCCAACGTGTCCTAGGTCTTCCCCGTGGCCTCCTACCGGTCGGACGTGCCCTAAACACCTCCCTAGGGAGGCGTTCGGGTGGCATCCTGACCAGATGCCCAAACCACCTCATCTGGCTCCTCTCGATGTGGAGGAGCAGCAGCTTTACTTTGAGCTCCCCCCGGATGGCAGAGCTTCTCACCCTATCTCTAAGGGAGAGACCCGCCACCCGGCGGAGGAAACTCATTTCGGCTGCTTGTACCCGTGATCTTGTCCTTTCGGTCATAACCCAAAGCTCATGACCATAGGTGAGGATGGGAACGTAGATCGACCGGTAAATTGAGAGCTTTGCCTTCCGGCTCAGCTCCTTCTTCACCACAACGGATCGATACAGCGTCCGCATTACTGAAGACGCCGCACCGATCCGCCTGTCGAACTCACGATCCACTCTTCCCTCACTCGTGAACAAGACTCCGAGGTACTTGAACTCCTCCACTTGGGGCAAGATCTCCTCCCCAACCCGGAGATGGCACTCCACCCTTTTCCGGGCGAGAACCATGGACTCGGACTTGGAGGTGCTGATTCTCATCCCAGTCGCTTCACACTCGGCTGCGAACCGATCCAGTGAGAACTGAAGATCCTGGCCAGATGAAGCCATCAGGACCACATCATCTGCAAAAAGCAGAGACCTAATCCTGCAGCCACCAAACCAGATCCCCTCAACGCCTTGACTGCGCCTAGAAATTCTGTCCATAAAAGTTATGAACAGAATCGGTGACAAAGGGCAGCCTTGGCGGAGTCCAACCCTCACTGGAAACGTGTCCGACTTACTGCCGGCAATGCGGACCAAGCTCTGACACTGATCATACAGGGAGCGGACTGCCACAATCAGACAGTCCGATACCCCATACTCTCTGAGCACTCCCCACAGGACTTCCCGAGGGACACGGTCGAATGCCTTCTCCAAGTCCACAAAACACATGTAGACTGGTTGGGCAAACTCCCATGCACCCTCAAGGACCCTGCCGAGAGTATAGAGCTGATCCACAGTTCCACGACCAGGACGAAAACCACACTGTTCCTCCTGAATCCGAGGTTTGACTATTAATTTTACTCATTTTCATTAATTACTAGTTTCTATGTAACTGTTTTTATATAGTTTTACTTTCTTTTTTATTCAAGAATTTTTTTTTAATTTATTTATTTTATTTTATTACTTTTTTTAAAAAGTACCTTATCTTCACCATACATGGTTGTCCAAATTAGGCATAATAATGTGTTAATTCCACGACCGTATATATTGGTATCGGTTGATATCGGTATCGGTAATTAAGGGTTTGGTCAATATCAGAATATCGGATATCGGCAAAAAGCCATTATCGGACATCCCTAGTAAATACTGTTGGATTTTTAACACAGGCAAGTTTTCTTTTCTGTCAGGCCAAAGTGATTGTGGCGGAGGAAACAGAAAAGGACATTGACGCCACCCGTCTGGAGTATGTTCCTGTGGCTGTGCGCACACAGATCCTCTTCTTCTGCGTCTCAGACTTGTCCAAAGTGGACCCCATGTACCAGTACTCCCTGGAGTGGTTCCTTGGCATTTTCATGGTTGGCATCACCAATGCTGAGAGAGCAGGTATGGAGATATACCGCTGTTAAACATATGTGTTTTTCATAAATAATGAAAAGAAACAGCCTCCTCTGAATATCTTTTTGCTTCCAGACACGGTGGAGAAGAGAATTGTGAATATCAATGAATATTTCACCTTCAGCCTGTACTGCAATGTGTGTCGCAGCATGTTCGAGAAGCACAAACTCCTGTTTGCATTTCTCCTCTGTGCTCGTATCCTGCAGAACGACGGGGAAATTGACATGGTAAGTAAATGAGGCATCGCTCGTATTTTTCTCTCATACAGTGCAAATGTTAAACTACCCGTATTTTACGGACCATAAATGTAAAAGACTTCCTTGTGGTCTACATAACATGTAATGGTGGTTGTTTGGTCAAAATGTTGCATAGATGATGTTTTACAGATCATCTTCAAGCCGCTTTCTGACAGTCGCTTCAGGATGCGCCGTTTTGTGGGCGGTCTTATTTACGTGGCTCACCTTCGACAGCGTCTTCTCCCCGTCATCTTTGTTGTAGCGGTGTAGCGTGCAAGGACGGGAGTGGAAGAAGTGTCAAAAGATGGAGCTAACTTGTTTTAATGACATTCAGACTTTACTTTAATCAATAACGGAGCAGCATCTCCTCATCCGTGGCTCACTAGTGCAACAACAACAACACCGGAAATGTGTCCCGTGAAAAACCGTCCGACCGGAACTCTCTAATAACTAAAGTTCCTTAGGGGGAATAATGTCAACTCACTACACTGGTATGTTTTAGCGCTTTCATGGCGAGTTTACTGACAGATATAAGTAAGAACTTTACACTACTTTATATTAGAAATGGCAACAGCGGAGGATGAATGTCACATAACTAGAGATGTCTGTTAATGACTTTTTTGCCAATTTCCAATATTGTCCAACTCTTAATTACCAATTCCGATATCAACCGAAACTGATGCATACAGTCGTGGAATGAACACATTATTATGCCTAATTTTGTTGTGATGCCCCGCTGGATGCATTAAACAATGTAACAAGGTTTTCCAAAATAAATCAACTCAAGTTATGGAAAAAAATGCCAACATGGCACTGCCATATTTATTATTGAAGTCACAAAGTGCATTATTTTTTTTTAACATGCCTCAAAACAGCAGCTTGGAATTTGGGACATGCTCTCCCTGAGAGAGCATGATGAGGAGGTTGAGGTTGGGGGGGGCGCGGTTAAAGTGGGGGTGGGGGTGGTGGGGTAGGAGGTAGCGGGGGGTGTATATTGTAGCGTCCCGGAAGAGTTAGTGCTGCAAGGGGTTCTGGGTATTTGTTCTGTTGTGTTTATGTTGTGTTACGGTGCGGGTGTTCTCCCAAAATGTGTTTGTCATTCTTGTTTGGTGTGGGTTCACAGTGTGGCGCATATTTGTAACAGTGTTAAAGTTGTTTATACGGCCACCCTCAGTGTGACCTGTATGGCCATAATAATACTCCTATGTTTAATGCGCCGACAATCCATCAAGCGGTGCGGCTTCATAGCTTACCAAAGTTGTACTAAAACATTTTTATAGATTTTTGAGCGCCGTGTGTAATGGTCTATATTTTTAATGGAACATATTGGAACATGAAGCCTACTCAGTGGCCTAGTGGTTAGAGTGTCCTCCCTGAGATCGGTAGGTTGTGAGTTCAAACCCCGGCCGAGTCATACCAAAGACTATAAAAATGGGACCCATTACCTCCCTGCTTGGCATTCTGCATCAAGGGTTGGAATTGGGGGTTAAATCACCAAAAATGATTCCCGGGCGCGGCCACCGCTGCTGCTCACACTCCCCTCACCTCCTAGGGGGTGATCAAGGTTGATGGGTCAAATGCAGAGAATAATTTCGCCACACCTTGTGTGTGTGTGTGACTATCATTGGTACTTTTAACTTTTTTTTTTTCATATTGTATGTTGGTGTTTACTTGAGTAATATTGCCATTATATTGCAGTCTACACGTATCTCTTATGTTTGACTGCCGTCTACTGGTCACACTTATCATTACACCATGTACCAAATAAAATTGCTTTGAGGTTGGTAAACAAAACCAGAATTATTCTGTACATTAGGCGCACCGGGTTATAAGACGCACTGTGGAGTTTTGAGGGGGGAAAAAAGTATTTAAAGTGCACCTTATAGTCCGGAAAATATGGTAATCCAAATGAGTGACATCAATCTGTTTTTTTTTGTTTTGTTTATGTGAGGCTGAGTGGCGTTATCTGTTATCTGGCGGGATGGCCAGCCAGGAACTTCCCAACCCAGCCATAAGCTGGCTGTCTGACCGCGCCTGGAAGGACATCCTGGGCCTCAGCGGACTGGAGACATTCTGTGACATGGCATCCACCTTTGACAAACATCTGGAAGGCTTCAAGAACATTTTTGACAGCAACCTTCCTCACAGGCAAACATGCACAGCACTGACACACAACTTCTTTCTCTCATGTTGAACTGAAAGAAGGAGTCATTGTGTACTAAACTGGGCCTTTTTGTCTGCGTTTAGGGAGCATCTTCCTGGTGAATGGGATATTAATCTGGACAGCTTTCAAAAGTTGTTAGTTCTGCGCTGCCTGAGGGCTGACTGCCTTGTTCAAGGCGTACAGGACTTTGTCTCTGCTAAGCTCGGACAACGTTTCATAGAACCTCAGGTACAGTAGCTTTATGGCTCCAAGTGCACAAGTCATTCCACATCTTTCACTTATCTATAAAGTACTGTGATGGAATAGATGCAAATTATATGATAACATGGAGGTGCATCAATAGTGTTTTATGTAATGCTGTAAAACGGTACATTTTTAAATCCTTTTAACTGCACTTTTGTGTTTTTCTTGGTCGTGAAATCGCAGTAAATGACTTTCTTACATAATTCATTTTATTTTTCATTTATTTCAGGCAATGACATAAAAAAAGTACAAGGTAGACAACACATAATAATATCAATTAATATAATGCAAAAGGTAATGTATAGTCAGAGGTGGGTAGTAACGTGCTACATTTACTCCGTTACATCTACTTGAGTAACTTTTGGGATAAATTGTACTTCTAAGAGTAGTTTTAATGCAACGTACTTTTACTTTTACTTGAGTATATTTATAGAGAAGAAATGCTACTTTTACTCCGCTACTTTTATCTACATTCAGCTCGCTACTCGCTACTAATTTTTATCGATCTGTTAATGCACGCTTTGTTTGTTTTGGTCTGTCAGACAGACCTTCAAAGTGCCTGCCTTACTGGTGACGTTTCACTCCGTTCCACCAATAAAATGCAGTCACTGGTGACGTTTGACCAATCAAACAGAGCCAGGCGGTCACATGACCTGACTTAAACAAGTTGAAAAACTTATTGGGGTGTTACCATTTAGTGGTCAATTGTACGGAATATGTACTGTACTGTGCAATCTAATAATACAAGTTTCAATCAATCAATCAAAAGTGTGAAGGAAAAAAGACACTTTTTTATTTCAAACGTACATCCCGTCACAAGCCTAAAGACTGACTGCACAGTTCCTGTCTTCACAATAAAAGTGCCGCTCCATCGCGCCTGCGCTTTCAAAACAAGAGTCTCCGAAAGCCAGCGCAAACAAGCTAGCAAGCTACGGAATTTGCCGCCAATGTATTTCTTGTAAAGTGTGTGAAAACAAATATGGAAGCTGGACAAATAAGATACCAAAAACCAACCACTTTCATGTGGTATTAGACAGAAAGGAGGAACTTTTTTTCTCCTGCATTTGAAAACGTGGACGTTAAGCACTGCTGTCTTTTTACAATCAATGCAAGTCATCAGAATCAGGTAATACACCAACTTATATTCTTGTCAACATGAAAGAAAGGAATCTATATGTGTTGAACATGCATGTATATTCATTAAAACACCTTTAACATGTAAACAAAAACGGCAAAATAAATAAATATAAATGATATACTGTATATATCAATGTATGTGTATATATGTATATATATATATATATACATATATATATATATATATATATATATATATATGATATGTGTGTGTATGTTACTCATCAGTTACTCAGTACTTGAGTAGTTTTTTCACAACATACTTGTTACTTTTACTCAAGTAAATATTTGGGTGACTACTCCTTACTTTTACTTGAGTAATAAATCTCTAAAGTAACAGTACTCTTACTTGAGTACAATTTCTGGCTACTCTACCCACCTCTGTGTATAGTATGTAATGCATGATTGTCCAGTTTTGCCTGAAAGGGAGTGAGAAGAAGATAACTTATTTAATCCCACCCCCAATTCTCAATTCAGTGATTAATACATTGAATTTCACTGTTTCTTTGTTCAATGATTATAATACAAATGTTTTATCATGGTGTTATTACCACTGGTAACAATAATTATTACGCTGTAACAATAATTTATACCAACAATGTAGGAAGAATGAACATACCAACAATGGTAATAGACAACATGCCAACAATGGTAATAGACAACATAGCAATAATGATAAGGAAAAATTTAGCACAGGTAAACACTTTGAGACAGAGTACAATTGCAGGTCACATTATGTGGGCTTTGTACCGAGGATGTCGTTGTGGCTTGTGCAGCCCTTTGAGACACTTGTGATTTAGGGCTATATAAATAAACATTGATTGATTATAGACCCTCATCTCTTTATTTGAACCAGACCCCATGTTTGTATAATAGTTCAAATTGATTAACAGTTTGGCATTGCTTGTGTTGTAAGTACAGTTTGTTCCATAGTTTTACCCCGCATACAGACACACACTGCAGAAGGTCAGTGTTCAAAAACAAGAAAAAAATAAAATAAAATTAGGGGTATTTTATTTGAACTAAGCAAAATTATCTGCCAATAGAACAAGAAAATTTGGCTTGTCAAGACTTTCCAAAACAAGTCAAATTAGCTAACCTCAATGAACCCAAAAATAGCTTAAAATAAGTATATTCTCACTAATAACAAGTGCACTTTTCTTGGTAGAAAAAAAAAAAAGACCTTTTTGCTCAATATGTTGAAAAATATTCTTAAATGAAGTAAATGCTAGTGCCATTATCTTGACATAATGATATGCGCTCGGCATTACATTTCTTGAAACCAGCAAACTTATACTAAAAACTAATTTATTGTTCTTAATGGAAAGGCAACAAGGCAAGCGCTTGTTACTCTCGGGGTCTCCTAGCCGCTCAGGCAAATCATATGGTCTAAAAATGCATTTTTCCATGGATAACATGACATCATCGCGCCAAGTGCGTGCTCTTTCAGTCAATTAGTGCGCATATATACAGCCCGGCCCCCGGCAGAAATCTTTTTAATTGTAAATTTGAGGAATTTATCTGAATGTGCATTAACTATTTCTGTTCAAAATTGTTTGAAATGTTAAATGTTTAAATATTAACTGTCAATTTACTGTACTGTGCCAACTGTACTACTATATGAGTACGTGTTTTCTATTGTTTCATTGAAAATAAAACAGCAAAGTCCATTTGGCTGTCATCTGTTTTAATTATGAGACACAATTATGTCAAAATCATGATTTTTTTTTTTTTCATGCTTGAAATAAGAAATTTTTACTTTAAAAAAGTAGTTTTATACTTGTGAGTGTTGATGACACAGCTTTGCAACACTTGATATTCTAGTTTCAAGCATGTTTTACTCAATATAGGTCATCAAATCTCAGCAACAAGCTGTAATATCTTACTGAGATCATTTAGGACCAAAACCCTTAAAACAAGTAAAACACTCTAACATAAAATCTGCTTAGTGAGAAGAATTATCTTATCAGACAGAAAATAAGCAAATATCACCCTTATTTGAGATATTTCATCTTACTTAGATTTCAGTTTTTGCATTGTACAGTCTGGTGTGCCGTGGGAGATTATCTAATTTCACCTATTTGGTAGGGGTGTAAACGGTACACAAACATTTTGGTTCGGTACGTACCTCGGTTTAGAGGTCACGATGCGGTTAATTTTGGTACAGTAAGAAAACAACAAAATATACATGTTTTGGTTATTTATTTACCAAATGTGTAAACAATGGTATAACATACATATACACACAGGGTCCATTGCCAGGGTTAATGTGGTCAACATATATACAATAAAAACTAAATAAGATAAGGGTCAGAATGGTTTCTTAACAAAACCTTTCTACATATAAAGTGCTTTTTTTGATTGATTAATTGAGACTTTTATTAGTAGATTGCACAGTACAGTACATATTCCGTGCAATTGACCACTAAATGGTAACACCCCAATAAGTTGTTCAACATGTTTAAGTCGGGGTCCACGTTAAGGGGGTCAAATTACAGCTCAAAGAGGCAAAAGTGACTGTTTTTACTAAAATTTTGTTTTGAAGGGGGAATTTCCAATTGCCTGTTAATTTTTGCTGAAAGATGTCAATGTATGAAATCTAGGTCTAAGTCAGACCTACATAGAGGTTTTTGTTTCATGTCTTTACGACATTCTTACCGGAAGTTACAAGCAGTTTTGTCTGTGTTTTTTCCTAGGGGGCGCTAGAGCGCAATTTTGAGTTCTTTTTTTGTTTTTGTTTTTTTATTAGATGGCAATTTTCGACAGTGTTGATGTGTGTGTCAAATATGGTGAGTTTTGAAGCATGTTAAGGGGGTCAAATTAGAGCTCAAAGAGGCGGCGGAATAATAATAATAAAACACACGAAATACAATAGGGTCCTCTGTCCCAAAGGGACATTGAGGTCCCTAATTAGCTAACCTCAATGAACCCCAAAATACCTTAAAATAAGTATATTCTCACTAATAACAAGTGCACTTTTCTTGGTAGAAAAAAAATATGAGACCTTTTTGCTCAATATGTTGAAAAACATTCTTAAATGAAGTAAATGCTAGTGCCATTATCTTGACATAATGATATGCGCTCGGCATTACATTTCTTGAAACCAGCAAACTTATACTAAAAACTAATTTATTGTTCTTAATGGAAAGGCAACAAGGCAAGCGCTTGTTACTCTCGGGGTCTCCTAGCCACTCAGGCAAATCATATTGTCTAAAAATGCATTTTTCCATGGATAACATGACATCATCGCGCCAAGTGCGTGCTCTTTCAGTCAATTAGTGCGCATATATACAGCCCTTTCCCCGGCAGAAATCTTTTTAATTGTAAATTTGAGGAATTTATCTGAATGTGCATGAACTATTTCTGTTCAAAATTGTTTGAAATGTTAAATGTTTAAATATTAACTGTCAGTTTACTGTACTGTGCCAACTGTACTACTATATGAGTACGTGTTTTCTATTGTTTCATTGAAAATAAAACAGCAAAGTCCATTTGGCTGTCATCTGTTTTAATTATGAGACACAATTGTCAAAATCATGATTTTTTTTTTCATGCTTGAAATAAGAAATTATTACTTTAAAAAAGTAGTTTTATACTTGTGAGTGTTGATGACACAGCTTTGCAACAGTTGATATTCTAGTTTCAAGCATGTTTTACTCAATATAGGTCATCAAATCTCAGCAACAAACTTTAATATCTTACTGAGATCATTTAGGACCAAAGCACTTAAAACAAGTAAAACACTCTAACATAAAATCTGCTTAGTGAGAAGAATTATCTTATCAGACAGAAAATAAGCAAATATCACCCTTATTTGAGATATTTCTTATTACTTACTTAGATTTCAGTTTTTGCAATGTAGTGTTTTGCACTTCCAGGCCACCATAGAAAACAATTGATCCAATAGTTAAATTTTTTTGTACAAAATTAACAGAATTAAATAAATGAGTTTATCAAGCTTACATTATGATTTAGTCTAATGTTTACCTTGTATGTCCTTGCTGGTAATAGAACAATGTCCAATGGAACAAAAGACTTATACATAAATCGTTGCGCCTCCATGAATTGTGAACATTCTAGCTGAAATTTGTGTTCTTATTTTGATAACATAACAACCTTTAAGTGGAGCACTAGACTCCTGATGTTTGGATTTGTTTCATTGTCACGTTGACAAGAAGGCAGCCCCAGAAAGCCAATCAATGAGCTTGTGGGCGGTCTAAAGGAACAAGCTGCCATGTTCCGCCTGGCGCTAGTGTTTGACTTGTCTCCATTCAATACCGTAACATTATTTCTGGATATTAAAAGGTGTAGGAGACATGTCCTGCCAGACTCCACCACCCAAAAAAATCATGTCCATGGTTAACATATTAACTTTGACAATCCTAGTTTATAACAGGCAGCATGTGTGTATCTATAGCTCTTATTCTCATTGTTGATATCTTTCAACTAGACATCAGACCTGTCTGTGGTCTTCAAGGAGTCGTCCCCTTCCTCTCCCCTCATCTTTGTTCTGTCTCCTGGCACTGACCCAGCCTCTGACCTCTACAAGTTTGCAGATGCCATGCACTTTTCCAAGAAAATGAGTGCCATCTCACTTGGCCAAGGCCAGGTTAGAGACGCTCCTTCTTAGATGTACTCAAAATATTCTGACTTCAACATACAATAACCTGGCTTCTAGTTTGGTGTTCTTAAAATTTGCTCTCTGTGGGATTCAGGGCCCTTTGGCTGAAGCCTTGATGCGCACTGCCATGGAAAGAGGTCAGTGGGTCTTCTTTCAGAACTGTCACCTCGCTCCCAGTTGGATGCCGTCACTGGAGAGTCTGATTGAGAACATCGACCTGAAGGTACCCGGCAGTTGAGACTGCGCAATGTTTTTGTTTTGACTTCCCCGCCAGAATGACTTCCTTCACCGCCTTTGTCACAGGTGCACAAAGATTTCCGTTTGTGGCTCACAAGTCTCCCCAGCAACAGGTTCCCAGTGTCCATCCTTCAAAATGGGACAAAGATGACCATTGAGTTGCCCAAAGGCATCAAGGCCAACCTACAGAAAACCTACCTGAAGCTCACAAATGATTTTATCACTACCTCTAACAAGGTACACTCTTTTGAGGGGTAAAAAACTAAACTTCTTGAATTCATTTGACTCAATTTTGTTCTCTCCAGGTAGCACACTTGAAGTCGTTGCTCTTGTCTCTCTGTTTGTTCCACGGGATTGCTCTTGAGCGAAGAAAGTTTGGACCTTTGGGCTTCAATATTCCCTACGAGTTCACCGATGGCGATCTAAGCATCTGCATCAGCCAGCTCAAAATGTTTCTGGACGAGTACCAGACCACTCCATATAAGGTGACTTCATTCCGCCTGGTAAAGCTTAACGGGCAGTTATTGTGTGGGTTGTCTGTTCAGTTATATCAGGGGTAGGGAACCTATGGCTCTAGAGCAGGGGTCGGCAACCCGCGGCTCCGGAGCCGCATGCGGCTCTTTGATCACTCTGATGCGGCTCGGCAGATTACTTGCCGACCCCCCGATTTTCCCGGGTAACTTCCGGGTTTCAGTGCCTCATAGAAAACTCCCTGAAAAGGGCGTGGTATGATGGTACAGCATTTGGCGCTCTCTACTAGCTGCATTAACAGCGTGCCAGCCCAACCACTTGTTATGCAGTATGCGTCTTCCGCTTGCACAAGTACGTGACAGCAAGGCATGCTTGGTCAACAGCCACACAGGTTACACTGACGGTGACCATATAAAACAACTTTAACACTCTTACTAATAATGCGCCACACTTTGAACCAAAACCAAACAAGAATGACAAACACATTTCGGGAGAATATCTGCACCTTAACACAACATAAATACAACAGAACAAATACCCAGAATCCCATGCAGCCCTGACTCTTCCGGGCTACATTATACACCCCTGCTACCACCAAACCCTGCCCCCACCCCAACCCTGCTCCCTCACACATCAACAGACCCCCCCCCCCCCCCGCCCCCGACGAGCAGGGAAACCTGCGAAACAGGCTTGTAGGGATGATATAGCTTCTGTGTTTTTTTGTGACCTAACGTATATATTAGGGATGTCCGATAATATCGCACTGCCGATATTATCGGCCGATAAATTCTTTAAAGTGTAATATCGGAAATTATCGATATTGGTTTCAAATTTACCGGTATCGGTTTCAAAAAGTAAAATTTAAGACTTTTTAAAACGCCACTGTGTACACGGACGTAGGGAGAAGTACAGAGCGCCAATAAACCTTAAAGGCACCGCCTTTGCGTGCCGGCCCAATCACATAATATCTACGGCTTTTCACACACACAAGTGAATGCCCCGCATACTTGGTCAACAGCCATACAGGTCACACTGAGGGTGGCCGTATAAACAACTTTAACACTGTTGCAAATATGCGCCACACTGTGAACCCACACCAAACAAGAATGGCAAACACATTTCGGGAGAACATCCGCACCGTAACACAACATAAACACAACAGAACAAATACCCAGAAGCCCTTGCAGCACTAACTCTTCTGGGACACCACAATATACACCCCCCGCTACCCCCCTCCCCTTCTGTGCGTCGGTTGAGGTGGGCGGGGTTTGGTAGCGGGGGTGTATAATGTAGCCCGGAAGAGTTAGGGCTGCATGGGATTCTGGGTATTTGTCCTGTTGTGTTTATGTTGTGTTACGGTGCAGATGTTCTCCCGAAATGTGTTTGTCATTCTTGTTTGGTGTGGGTTCACAGTGTGGCGCATTATTAGTAAGAGTGTTAAAGTTTTTTGTTTTTTTTATACCGCCACCGTCAGTGTAACCTGTGTGGTTGTTGACCAATTATGCCTTGATGTCACCTACGTGAGCAAGCGAAAGCCCCATATAACGTGTGGTTGATCATGCACGCTGGTTGTAGTGGGTGCTATATATGCTGTACCAACACGGCACGCATGACGCTGACAAGCGCCATTCATATAAAGCCCGCATGCCGCACCAGCATTGAAATTCCATAGTAAGGTATGGGCAGCATGTCTAAGACCCCTAGTTTACACATAGCACAAAGCAAAAAAAATTCTTTTTATGCAGTGTTATTTCGTTTTGAATTTCCAAAAATTATTGTGGCTCCCATTGTTATCTTTAATTTGTGAAACTGGTCAAAATGGCTCTTTGACTGGTAAAGGTTGCCGACCCCTGCTCTAGAGCCAGATGTGGCTCTTTTGATGACTGCATCTGGCTCTCAGATAAATCTTAGCCGACATTGCTTAACATGATAAGTAATGAATAATTCCGCTGGTAATCACAGCGTTAAAAACAACGTTCAAAATAAAAAAATATTCTCATGGATTTTAATCCATTCATCCATTTTCTACCGCACCTGTTCAAGAAGTCGCATTATTGGTAAGAAGTATTTTATTTATTATTGATTAGCTTCAGAATAACAATGTTATTAAAAAGAATAAGAGACTTATTACACTCTAAAAATGTTGGTCTTACTTAAAAATACACGCATTTAGTTGTATTCAGTGTTAAAACATATAATATGGCTCTCACGGAAATACATTTTAAAATCTTTGGCTTTCATGGCTCTCTCAGCCAAAAAGGTTCCCGACCCCTGAGTTATATGAATGCAACTTCCTGTCTGCAGATTTTTCATATATGAACCAGATTTCTTTAAGGATCTTTCTCAATCATTAACAGTGAAATTTAAAGGAACACTGCACTTCTTTTGGAATTTTGCCTATAATCATACTTGCCAACCCTCCCGGATTTTCTGGGAGACTCCCGAAATTCAGCGCCTCTCCCGAAAACCTCCCGGGACAAATTTTCTCCCGAAATTCAGGCGGACTCAGGTCCATGAGGACCTGAGTCCGCTAACCCACAATATAAACAGCATACGCTGTTTATACGTTATAACTCTAGAATGATGGAGGGCGAGTTCTTGGTTTCTTATGTGGGTTTATTGTTAGGCAGTTTCATTAACGTCCTCCCAGCGCGGCAACAACACACAACAACAGCAGTCACGTTTTTGTATACCGTAAAGCAGTTCGTCTGCCGTAAACAGCAATGTTGTGACACTCTTAAACAGGACAATACTGCCATCTAGTGCATTTGATGAAAGCACTTTTGTGCGTGCCACACATCAATGCATCATCAGAGAGGGTGTTCAGCATGGTTCGAAAAATAGTGACAGAGAATAGAACAAGGATGGACAATTCAACCCTTAACTCAACAATGAGTAGATGAGTGTTGTGTGTGTATATGTGTAAATAAATGAACACTGAAATTCAAGTATTTATTTTATATATATATATATATATATATATATATATATATATATATATATATATATATAGCTAGAATTCACTGAAGGTCAAGTATTTCTTATATATATATATATGAAATACTTGACTTGGTAAATTCTAGCTGTAAATATACTCCTCCCCTTTTAGCCACGCCCCCGTCCCACCCCGACCACGCCCATCCCCACCTCCCGAAATCGGAGGTCTCAAGGTTGGCAAGTATGCTATAATTCACAATCCCTATGAGAGGCAAGAACCCATATGTCTTTTTTTAATGCCCTTTTATTATGAGTCATTCTTCATCTAAAAGGGAATATACCAACATCCTCACAGTTCGAAATCTCAATGAGAGCAGACATTGTACAGTAAATGATGTTTTATAAATTTTTTTGGCTCATGGAAGTCTGCATGAGTAGTAATCAGTAGGGCTGCGAATCTTTGGGTGTCCCACGATTCGATTCAATATCGATTCTTGGGGTCACGATTCGATTCTAAATCAATTTATTTATTTATTTTTCGATTAAACACGATTCTCGATTCAAAAACGATATTTTCCCGATTCAAAGCGGTTCTCTATTCATTCAATACATAGGATTTCAGCAGGATCTACCCCAGTCTGCTGACATGCAAGCAGAGTAGTAGATTTTTGTAAAAAGCTTTTATAATTGTAAAGGACAATGTTTTATCAACGGATTGCAATAATGTAAATTTGTTTTAACTATTAAATGAACCAAAAATATGACTTATTTTATATTTGTGAAAATATTGGACACAGTGTGTTGTCAAGATTATGAGATGCGATGCAAGTGTAAGCCACTGTGACACTATTGTTCTTTTTTTTTCCTTTTTTTTTTAAATGTCTAATGATAATGTCAATGAGGGATTTTTAATCACTGCTATGTTGAAGTTGTAACTAATATTCAGAATCAGAATCAGAATACCTTTATTGTCATTGTATGGAAACAACGAAATTGGACAGCAATCCAGCTCAGTGCTTTTAAAACAAACCTACATAAAATAGTCTTAAGACAACAACAATAATAAAACAATTTAAAAGTTAAAAACATAATAAAATGTTAAAAAAAACATTAAAAAAAACGATAGTTCTGTGTCGTGTTTGTGTCTCCTCTCAATTGCTCTGTTTATTGCAGTTCTGAGTGTTGCTGGGTCGGGTTTGGTTTTGGAATTGGATTGCATTGTTATGGTATTGCTGTGTATTGTTTTGTTGGATTGATTAATTAAAATAAATAAATAAAATAAAATTAAAATAAATAAAAAATTAAAAAAAATCTATTTTTTAAAAATGAGAATTGATTCTGAATCGCACAACGTGAGAATCGCGATTCGAATTAGAATCGATTTTTTTCCCACACCCCTAGTAATCAGTGTTGTAGTTGTAAAAAATTAACGTTGCGATATGCGTCCAGTGTTTCCCACAGGGCAGGCATCTATTTGTGGTGGTGTGGACGGGGGGCGGCGGCGGCAGCGGCGATGACCAAGAAGAACGCGGAGTTGGAATATAATTACAACACTTTATGTACATATTTATATACAAATTTGAACAATTAGTTATTCACTGAAATATATTTATTAATTGTGGTTCTTACAAAAAATATATCTTATAAAATATAAAAGCTAAAATGTCTCTTAAAGCTCTGTCCCTTTAATTAGTGAATACTAAATAATTTAACTTTAGCCTACTACTACAACCATATTATTTACCAGCAACATGAAGTGAAACAGAGCCAGAGGTGTATGTTTTGTCGTGGTCCTCTCTATAAGGCACATAAAAATATAAATTAGGACCCTTTTCATGAGAAAAGTGCTCTTCTGATCTGACCCTGCTTTATTTTTCAGTGTTTGCTGAGTCTCACCTGTTCCCTCCGCCCTAATTTTTCTACTTGCCCGACTTCTCAAATCTACTTGCCCCAATATTTTTACTTGTCCTGCCTAGGTTTTTTTCTGGCTGTGTAGTGCTCATGGCTTATATCTTACTAAAATCCTTCCCGTTGACTATTTACAACACTACACAGTATTTATTATTATTATTATTATCTATAATTACATTTAAATGACATTGCATACATGTCAAATTAAATGCTATTTCACATTATTTGACCAGTAGCAGTTACACCCATCTGAACAGGTCAGCCACCTGTTTAAAGCCCGATCACAGTTGAAATCTTGAAATGAAGGGCCTTTAATGGCCAAAACATTAACCTGGACAACATTTTAACAGCTGGTTGGCTCAGATTTTATTCTTTTCATTGCATTCACATGCTGCAGTATTACCCTCGTATTTTGATCCCGTCCGTCCGTCTCCGTCTTCGTCTTCGTCTTCGTCTTCTTCTTCTTCTTCTTCTTCTTCTTCTGGCCCACCAGGTGAATTAAGTGCGGTGAATTAAGTGCTATTGGCGGAGTTACAATGCATAGTAGGCTACCGCCACCTACTGCACCGGAGTTGTAACTACAAGGTACATTCACAGACAGAGTCCCATTGTTTTTATGAGCGGTCGAGCGAGTCAAAAGCCGAAAAATCCATTTGTGGCGGACGTAATTCTTTCGTGGCGGGCCGCCACAAATAAATGAATGTGTGGGAAACACTGGCGTCTATGAAATTAATGCGCCGCTGTGTGCTTAAAATGAGCAAAATACGTAAATATTTCATGTTATTATGAATGTGTCTGTTACTACATTACATATACTGTATACTTACAGCATGTAAACAAAACCTTGATTGGTGTGTTTGGATGTTTTTTGAGACACTTTATAGGCAGATTAGAGCGACTCTTGTAGGCTCCATTGTAAGCAGACAGCATTTTTTTACTAGTTTGAATGCATAAAAAGGAAACGTGCTTGTCTTACATATAGATTGTGAATGATAGGCAAAGTTTCAGAATAAGTGCAGTTCCCCTTTAAAACCCCAATCTTTTGCCAATATTAGCTGATTGAAATTATTGTACACTGTATGTCTGTGTCCAAAGACAGTATTTATTCAATACAACATCAGACCAAGTAACCAAGGCACACACATCAGATCAGGCAACCTCTTCTTGCATTTTTTTTTCTGCTCAATCTGATAAAACGTCACTATCTTTAAAGTAGCAGTAGAACGGAAAAACAAGTTGCCTCTATATTGAAGCCATTATAATATATATCGGATTTATGACACCAAACGACTTCCAAGGTTTGCGTGTAAATAGATATGATCAAAAGAGTAATAATAGACCGCAGAGCCATTTTGAGAAGATAATGAGCACGCTAGTGACGTCATCCGTGACGTAGCGGAAGGAACCACAGATCCCTTCCCATCAACAACAGTGCTAATCAAGCAGACTTTGTCAGAGATTACTTGGGGGGGAAATGATGATCCATATACTAGAATGAAGGTTTGTCCACACGTTTAAGTCAGGACTTTGGGAAGGTCATTGTAAAACCTTCATTCTAGCCTGATTTAGCCATTCCTTTACCACTTTTGACGTGTGTTTGGGGTCATTGTCCTGTTGGAACACCCAACTGCGCCCAAGACCCAACCTCCGGGCTGATGATTTTAGCTTTTCCGGAAGAATTTGGAGGTAATCCTCCTTTAAAGCACCAGTTCCATTGGCAGAAAAACAGGCCCAGAGCATAATACTACCACCACCATGCTTGACGGTAGGCATGTTGTTCCAGGGGATTAAAGGCTTCACCTTTTCTCCTCCAAACATCCATCCATCCATCCATTTTCTACCGCTTATTCCCTTCGGGTTTGCGGGGGGCGCTGGAGCCTATCTCAGCTGCAATCGGGCGGAAGGCGGGGTACACCCTGGACAAGTCGCCACCTCATCACAGGGCCAACACAGATAGACAGACAACATTCACACTCACATCCACACACTAGGGCCAATTTAGTGTTGCCAATCAACCTATCCCCAGGTGCATGTCTTTGGAGGTGGGAGGAAGCTGGAGTACCCACGCAGTCACGGGGAGAACATGCAAACTCCACACAGAAAGATCCCAAGCCTGGGATTGAACCCCAGACTACTCAGCACCTTCGTATTGTGAGGCAGACGCACTAACCCCTCTTCCACTGTGCTGCCCTCTTCCAAACATATTGCTGGGTATTGTGGCCAAACAGCTCAATTTTTGTTTCATCTGACATCACATGGACAAAGATAAGACCTTCTGGAGGAAAGGTCTGTGGTCAGATGAAACAAAAATTTAGCTGTTTGGCCACAATACCTAGCAATATGTTTGGAGGAGAAAAGGTGAGGCTTTTAATCCCTGGAACACCATTCCTACCGCCAAGCATGGTGGTGGTAGTATTATGCTCTGGACCTGTTTTGCTGCCAATGGAACTGGTGCTTTACAGAGAGTAAATGGGACAATGACAAAGGAGGATTACCTCCAAATTCTTCGGGACAACCTAAAATCATCAGCCCGGAGGTTGGGTCTTGGGCGCAGTTGGGTGTTCCAACAGGACAATGACCAAAAATACACGTCAAAAGTGGTAAAGGAATGGCTAGAATGAAGGTTTTAGAATAGCCTTCCCAAAGTCCTGACTTAAATGTGTGGACAATGCTGCAAACTTGCCAACCTTGAGACCTCCGAATTCGGTAGATGGGCGGGGGGTTTGTTGGTAGCGGGGGGTGTATATTGTAGCGTCCCGGAAGAGTTAGTGCTGCAAGGGGTTCTGGGTATTTGTTCTGTTGTGTTACGGTGTTTGTCATTCTTGTTTGGTGTGGGTTCACAATGTGGCGCATATTTGTAACAGTGTTAAAGTTGTTTATACGGCCACCCTCAGTGTGACCTGTATGGCTGTTGAACAAGTATGCATGGCATTCACTTATGTGTGTGTTAAAGCCGCATATATTATGTGACTGGAGCGGCACGCTGTTTGTATGGAGGAAAAGCGGACGTGACGTGGTCGGGGAGGGGGCGGGGCGTGGTGAAGATATATATATATATATATATATATGTATATATAAGAAATACTTGACTTTCAGTGAATTCTAGCTATATATATATATATATATATATATATATATATATATATATATATATATATATATATATATATATATATATATATATATATATTATTACATATATATATATATATATATATATATATATATATATATATATATATATACAGAAATACTTGAATTTCAGTGTTCATTTATTTACACATATACACACACATAACACTCATCTACTCATTGTTGAGTTAAGGGTTGAATTGGCCATCCTTGTTCTATTCTCTGTCACTATTTCAGAACACACACATTATACAAATATACATTATAAAATCAATAAGAAAACGGGAGCTCTAATTAGGGAGTCTGAATTAGGATCAGAAGTTCCTATATAAACATTGCGCACTCACGTCGCCTTTTTGTATTTATTACTGCAGCTGTGCACTGGATTCATTCACAAATACAAACTACAACTCTCAAACACTTTAGAGTTAGGCTCCACCATCAGAATGTGTACTTAAACTTATAAAGATCACATGGATATTATTCAGTGAGTTGATTCACCAAAACTAACCTGTTATACAGGAGGAAAAAGCACGCGGGACGTTTCAATTGTTCACAGACTGGTCGCGCTCATCAGAATGACAAGACACTTCCGGTCTGCAGGTGATAGCATTCAATTGGGAAGAAACGCCCTTCTGCCCCCTACTGACCAATGTGAATACTGATAAATGTGGAATGACAGCTCCAAAAACGAATTCAAACCACAAAATAAAATAAATAAATCAACACAAAAATGTGACACATTATGGGTGGGTCACATATGCATGTACAGTAGATGGCAGTATTGTCCTGTTTAAAAGTGTCACAACATTGCTGTTTACGGCAATGTTGTGAACAGGCTGTCAACACGTCACTCAGGTCCGCATGGAGCTGGAGAGGGCGTGGCCTCCAGCTCCGCCTGAATTTCGGGAGATTTTCGGGAGAAAATTTGTCCCGGGAGGTTTTCGGGAGAGGCGCTGAATTTCGGGAGTCTCCCGGAAAATCCGGGAGGGTTGACAAGTATGGGGGAAAACAATCTATTTTTTGTTTTAATATGGTTTCTGTAGGGCGGACAAACATGTCACAAACCTCCCTAATTGTTAAAAAGCACACTGTTTATATTAAACATGCTTCACTGATTCGAGTATTTGGCGAGCGGCGTTTTGTCCTACTAATTTTGGCGGTCCTTGAACTCACCGTAGTTTGTTTACATGTATAACTTTCTAGGACGTGTTTTATGCCACTTATTTTTCTGTCTCATTTTGTCCACCAAACCTTTAAGGTTGTGCATGAAAGGTGAGTTTTGTTGATGTTATTGACTTGTGTGGAGTGCTAATCAGACATATTTGGTCACTGCATGACTGCAAGCTAATCGATGCTAACATGCCATTTAGGCTAGCTGTATGTACATATTGCATCATTATGCCTCATTTGTATCTATATTTGAGGTCATTTAGTTTCCTTTAAGTCCTCTTAATTCAATTTATATCTCATGACACACTATCTGTATGTAATATGGCTTTTAATTTTTTGCGGCTCCAGACAGATTTTTTTTTGTATTTTTGGTCCAATATGGCTCTTTCAACATTTTGGGTTGCCGACCCCTGCTCTATCACAAAAAAATAAGAGTTGTAGAAATGATTGGAAACTCAAGACAGCCATGACATTATGTTCTTTACAAGTGTATGACAAGACTCTGCAGCATCGCGTGGACATCGGGGGCGGTACCTCTGGATTGGCAGACCGGGGTGGTGGTTCCTCTCTTTAAGAAGTGGAACCGGAGGGTGTGTTCTAACTATCGTGGGATCACACTTCTCAGCCTTCCCGGTAAGGTCTATTCAGGTGTACTGGAGAGGAGGCTACGCCGGATAGTCCAACCTCGGATTCAGGAGGAACAGTGTGGTTTTCGTCCTGGTCGTGGAACTGTGGACCAGCTCTATACTCTCGGCAGGGTCCTTGAGGGTGCATGGGAGTTTGCCCAACCAGTCTACATGTGCTTTGTGGACTTGGAGAAGGCATTCGACCGTGTCCCTCGGGAAGTCCTGTGGGGAGTGCTCAGAGAGTATGGGGTATCGGACTGTCTGATTTTGGCGGTCCGCTCCCTGTATGATCAGTGTCAGAGCTTGGTCCGCATTGCCGGCAGTAAGTCGGACACGTTTCCAGTGAGGGTTGGACTCCGCCAAGGCTGCCCTTTGTCACCGATTCTGTTCATAACTTTTATGGACAGAATTTCTAGGCGCAGTCAAGGCGTTGAGGGGATCTGGTTTGGTGGCTACAGGATTAGGTCTCTGCTTTTTGCTGATGATGTGGTCCTGATGGCTTCATCTGGCCAGGATCTCCAGCTCTCGCTGGATCGGTTCGCAGCCGAGTGTGAAGCGACTGGGATGAGAATCAGCACCTCCAAGTCCGAGTCCATGGTTCTCGCCCGGAAAATGGTGGAATGCCATCTTCGGGTTGGGGAGGAGACCCTGCCCCAAGTGGAGGAGTTCAAGTACCTCGGAGTCTTGTTCACGAGTGAGGGAAGAGTGGATCGTGAGATCGACAGGCGGATCGGTGCGGCGTCTTCAGTAATGCGGACGCTGTATCGATCCGTTGTGGTGAAGAAGGAGCTGAGCCGGAAGGCAAAGCTCTCAATTTACCGGTCGATCTACGTTCCCATCCTCACCTATGGTCATGAGCTTTGGGTTATGACCGAAAGGACAAGATCACGTGTACAAGCGGCCGAAATGAGTTTCCTCCGCCGGGTGGCGGGGCTCTCCCTTAGAGATAGGGTGAGAAGCTCTGTCATCCGGGGGGAGCTCAAAGTAAAGCCGCTGCTCCTCCACATCGAGAGGAGCCAGATGAGGTGGTTCGGGCATCTGGTCAGGATGCCACCCGATCGCCTCCCTCGGGAGGTGTTTAGGGCACGTCCGACCGGTAGGAGGCCACGGGGAAGACCCAGGACACGTTGGGAAGACTATGTCTCCCGGCTGGCCTGGGAACGCCTCGGGATCCCCCGGGAGGAGCTGGACGAAGTGGCTGGGGAGAGGGAAGTCTGGGCTGCTGTCCCCGCGACCCGACCTCGGATAAGCGGAAGAAGATGGATGGATGGATGGATGAAGTGTATGTAAACTTTTGACCAGGACTGTATATTCATTTATTACTCACTGCTACAAGCAGCCCTAGAAGGACAGCCATAACTGCGATGTGGCCCTCAGTGAAAATGAGTTTGACACCCCTGCTTTAATGGATACAATGAAACACAGTCAAGCATATGAAGTCAACTTGTTTTTCCATTCTACTGCTACTTTAAGGTGATCCTATCGTTACATTCACATACAGTCTGTGACTAACGTCTGATTCATTGCCTGGACGTCTGGCCAGGTGCTGAAATACACTGCGGGGGAGATCAATTACGGCGGCCGTGTGACAGATGAGTGGGACAGGCGTTGTCTCCTCAGTGTGCTGGAAGATTTCTACTGTCCTGCTGTGCTCAGTGAGGAACATATCTACTCTGCATCTGGAGTTTACCGGCAGATTGAAACAAATGTGGATATCAAGGTTAGATAAGCATTTGAAATACTTTTTAATGTGCATTATGTAGGGGTGTAACGGTACACAAAAATTTCGGTTCGGTACGTACCTCGGTTTAGAGGTCACCGTTTGGTTCATTTTCGGTACAGTAAGAAAACAACAAAATATACATTTTTGGGTTATTTATTTACCAAATCCTTTTAACATTGGGAACACTATAATAATTCTGCCCACATTAATCAACATTAAACTGCCTCAAGTTGTTGCTCAGATTAAATAAAATGACAAAACTTTTCTTCTACATATAAAAAGTGCAACATTAAACAGTTTCAAGTCAACTCATCATGCTTAATTTATTACAGCATTTGGGAAGCTTGTAGTTGATTTTTATTATGTAAATGTTATATTTTTGATCAACATGTGATAGCAGGGACCCTGCCATTCAAAACTAGGCTGCTCCATTACTAATGATTCATGTAACTATAGCTGGAAAAAATAGTACAATAGCAATAGGAGAGACTATTCATCCCTCAACACCATGGAGTTCATGTAGGCTTAAAGGGGAACATTATCACCAGACCTATGTAAGCGTCAATATATACCTTGATGTTGCAGAAAAAAGACCATATATTTTTTTAACCAATTTCCGAACTCTAAATGGGTGAATTTTGGCGAATTAAACGCCTTTCTATTATTCGCTCTCGGAGCGATGACGTCACGTTGTGACGTCACATCGGGAAGCAATCCGCCATTTTCTCAAACACCGAGTCAAATCAGCTCTGTTATTTTCCGTTTTTTCGACTGTTTTCCGTACCTTGGAGACATCATGCCTCGTCGGTGTGTTGTCGGAGGGTGTAACAACACGAACAGAGACGGATTCAAGTTGCACCAGTGGCCCAAAGATGCGAAAGTGGCACGAAATTGGACGTTTGTTCCGCACACTTTACCGACGAAAGCTATGCTACGACAGAGATGGCAAGAATGTGTGGATATCCTGCGACACTCAAAGCAGATGCATTTCCAACGATAAAGTCAAAGAAATCTGCCGCCAGACCCCCATTGAATCTGCCGGAGTGTGTGAGCAATTCAGGGACAAAGGACCTCGGTAGCACGGCAAGCAATGGCGGCAGTTTGTTCCCGCAGACGAGCGAGCTAAACCCCCTGGATGTCTTGGCTCACACCGTCCCTTATGCCACCGAAGATGATCAAGAGAAGAATATCGACCCTAGCTTCCCTGGCCTGCTGACATCAACTCCAAAACTGGACAGATCAGCTTTCAGGAAAAGAGAGCGGATGAGGGTATGTCTACAGAATATATTAATTGATGAAAATTGGGCTGTTTGCACTCTCAAAGTGCATGTTGTTGCCAAATGTATTTCATATGCTGTAAACCTAGTTCATAGTTGTTAATTTCCTTTAATGCCAAACAAACACATACCAAACGTTGGTTAGAAGGCGATCGCCGAATTCGTCCTGGCTTTCTCCCGTGTCGCTGGCTGTCGTGTCGTTTTCGTCGGTTTCGCTTGCATACGGTTCAAACTGATATGGCTCAATAGCTTCAGTTTCTTCTTCAATTTCGTTTTCGCTACTGCCTCCACACTACAACCATCCGTTTCAATACATGCGTAATCTGTTGAATCGCTGAAATCCGAGTCTGAATCCGAGCTAATGTCGCTATAGCTTGCTGTTCTATGCGCCATGTTTGTTTGTGTTGGCATCACTATGTGACGTCACAGGAAAATGGACGGGTGTATATAACGATGGTTAAAATCAATCAAATTTTTTAGGGATATTGCGTGATGGGTAAAATTTTGAAAAAAAAGTTCGAAAAATAAAATAAGCCACTGGGAACTGATTTCTAATGGTTTTAACCCTTCTGAAATTGTGATAATGTTCCCCTTTAATGATGCAGTTACATTATTATATCAACTATCAGAGACAGAAACTCTTCATTTAACATAATGTCCTTTTTTGCTGCTTCAACACAGCTCAATCAACACAGAAAAAGCTCAATTGAAATGACAGACAGACAGGGCTTTGCTGTCCGTATCACACACACCGCAAAATGAGCTAACGTTACGCTAAAAGCGAATTAGCCTTCACCTCAAGCCAGGACTGCGAGCGAGCTGAGCTGCAGTTTATATTTCTAGAAGGTCAACGGGCTCATAGTGATGTTACTAGTAGTTGACTGGGAGGTGTTTATTATCATTTGGGGAGAGTCCGCTGCCTGATGATTACCTGCTAAACGCTAAGCACTGACTACATGCGCTCTGAATACGCACTGCTGATTGGCTGTTACCGCTCTGTTTGTAACCAATCAGATGGTTGTGTGGGTGGGACAATGCTGGGTGCTGTGTAGAGGACTGACAGAGACAGGCAGAAGGAAGCGGAGCAGCTTGTTAAGACTTTAGCTTAGCTTAATATGTCCGTGTGGAAACTCGTCCGGTACACCTCAGAACCGAACCGAACCCCCCCGTACCGAAACGGTTCAATACAAATACACGTACCGTTACACCCCTAGCATTATGTTGTTTTCTTTCTCACAATCGCTGTAAATGTACTTTTTACAAGTCACACCTTGGATGCATGACATGTCTGCCCGTAGGGTTACTTGGCATACATCCACAGCCTGCCCATCAACGATACACCTGAGATCTTTGGTCTCCATGACAACGCGAACATCAGCTTTGCCCAGAACGAGACGTTTGCTCTGCTGGGAGCTGTGCTACGTCTCCAGCCTCGAACTGCGTCCGCTGGTGGCAAGACCCTGGAGGAGGTGTTTATTTTTTCTCAAGTCCTACTTAGTGTGCACTGTGTTGGGTTTTTTTGTGTAACTGTTGACCGACCTCTTCCTGCACAACAGATAGTGGAGGAAATAGTAAGCGGAATCGTGGTGAAGGTCCCGCAGCCTTTTAATATTCAAGAGGTGATGGACAAGTACCCCGTGCTCTATGAAGAGTCCATGAACACAGTCCTTATGCAGGAGGTCATCAGGTGACAACCTCAACTTTTGATTGATTGATTGATTGATTGATTGAAACTTTTGTTTGTAGATTACACAGTACAGTACATATTCCGTACAATTGACCACTAAATGGTAACACCCCAATAACATACCTGCCAACTACTCCGGTTTTCCCGTAATTCGTACGGTTTTCATCAACCTATTCCGGGTTACGGTTGCAGTGATAAAAAATACGGTTTTTCATTAATTAAAAAAAAAAAAGGGTGAAAACTACGCGAATTGCACCTTGTGCAGACAAGATTTTTCGATCGGACACGGAGGAATTAGCGATGTAAAAGACCACGTTGGGACAAAAAAACACAAGTCTAATGCCGTTGCTAGCGATACAAGTGGAAAACTTTCAACGTTTTTCGTCGCCCAAACAGATTCTTTGGATGTGATAAATGCCGAAGTTTTATTTACGGAGGCAATAATTGAGCATGGACTTCCAATCGCACTGGCTGATCACATGGGACAGTTAAATGTTTGTAATGCAACCTTTAAAAATCATCACGCGGTGATCGCGGTCCCAAAAATAAACTTTTCTTGCATGATAATGTCCAGAAAAACTCGCTTTATATTACTATAGAGTCCTTTTAACGAATGAGTTTGATGGTTTATCACAAACCTTAAATGAAAGAAGTCCTTTGTTCTCCTGCACCGCATGCGCTTTGGCCTTGCTTCGTGTTTGGTGAGCAATCTTGTCGGCTGTATTTCACAGCACGTCTTTGACAACTTGAAGTGGCATAAAACATTTAAAACAAGTCCAAGTTGAAGAAATCTTGTTAAATGTTGACAGCATAACTACCAAAATACAGAAGTATGTCCATAATATTTTTGCAGTGCTATTTCTGTTGAAAAGTTAAAATGATTACATTAGAGATGTGATGTGCCACTTTTCAAGTGTCTGATGGCTTAAATTAATTTTCATTAATTTTTCATATTTTGAATTCTTTTGAAAGGCTTACAAAAAAACTACATTTGAATTGTAATTCCATGCTATTGACAGGACTATTAATTTTAATGAAGTTAGCTTACCATGTTTACAGTATGATAATTGTGATAGAAATGTGAATTTTAGGCACAGAATATTTTTTACAATTGAACAAGGCAGTAGATTATACAAGCTTGGACAGAAAGTTAATAATGACACCAATTTTTTTTTTTATGGAATTGTTTAGTACTGTTTTACCATTTGTTTACTGTAAAAAGTGTTTATACTGTTTATACTTTCAATTAACAAATTGAAGTCTTGTGAAAGGTTGACAGGATAACTGGCATTAACTGTCAAAATAATTTCAAACTATTGAAGTTAGCTTACAGAATAAACATGTCAATCAACCCATATGATTTTTGCTGTAATATTTTTGTTTTGAAAAGTCACTGTGACTGATAGAAAAGTGATGGTTTTAGCAACAATCTGAATGCTAATAATCATTTTGCGTCGGGGGGCGAAGCCCTGAACCCTCCACCAGGACTTTGTCCTGGACCTACCGGGGCCTGCGGCCCTTGGACCCTGGCTACTAGGTTTTTCTGATTTCAAAAGTTGGCAGGTATGCAATAAGTTTTTCAACTTGTTTAAGTCGGGGTCCATGTTAATCAATTCATGGTAAACTTTATCTCTTTTACTCTGTCAGAATGTCCACAGCTTGGACGCCTCTTGCATTTTAGTGAAGTAGTTCACAAAGTGGGGTCGACGTGAAATAAATTACCGTACCATAGGGCGCACCGGATTATAAGGCGCACTGCCGATGAGCGGGTCTATTCAGGTCTATTTTCATACAAAAGGCGCTCCGGATTATAAGGCGCATTAAATTTACTTACTTAATCCTCTTCGTCCCTGACGGGACATAGGGCTTCGACGATCTGCCTCCATCTGGACCTGTCTTGAGCAACATGCTGTGCCTCGCCCCAGGTTAGGTTCATCTCCTTCAGCTCAGCTGTCACCGTACGCCGCCACGTGTTCTTGGGCCGGCCTTGCTTCCCTTTCCCAGGTGGAGTCCAACGTAGTGCGATCTTGGGGATGCGGTCTTGGTCCATCCTCAGAACATGCCCATGCCATTGGAATCGGCGGCATTTGATCTCTAGTACCACACTTGGTCTTCTTGTATAGATGTGCATTGGATATTTTCTCGGGCCAGAAGATTCGACAGAGTTTCCTGAGGCATCCATTGTGGAAGGCTTCGACTTTTTTCATGTCGTAGGATGTTACTCGCCAGCACTCCGAGCCGTACAACAATACAGATTTTACATTACTGTTGTAAAGTCGGACCTTTGTTCTTAAGCTATGTTGCTTGGACTTCCAGACGGTGTGTAGCAGGGGCGTCACTAGCTTTTAAGGACAGGGGGGGTTTAGCCCCCAGGAGAGCGAACGTAGCGCACGAGCACAAAACTTCACAAACGGCTAACAAAGACTTAGAAATTATTCATTGTTATTATTATTTTAAAAATGTACGGGACGAAATGAAATGCTACCCGGGACGATGGCTTTTAACCATTTTTTATTTTTTTATTTTAATGTATTTATTAATTTTACATTTTATATTAAATGTCTTGGTTTTTCCTCCCTCTGAAAATCCTATGAAATGTTTAACAAGCCATTCTATAACAATACAACAGCTATTAATGTAACAATACAAGAAAACAAATATATTTAATTATGTTTTTTAATACTGACATTGTACCAAAATGAAGTGAAAGAAAAGACATTCCGATCCTCTGTAAGCTGTTATGGAATAACTAAACTAACTGTTAAACTTAAACCAATATTTGACGCCACCTGTTGTACTTTGAATCTTAATATGTTTGCTTCCAAATATAAAGAATACAGTACAAAGGAAGTAACATGCACTTTGTCTTTTGTCCTTGTTCAGATACAACACTTTGCTGGCTGTCATTGCACAGAGTCTCAGTGATATTGTGAAAGCTCTGAAGGGTTTGGTGGTGATGTCATCAGAACTGGAGCTTATGGCCAACAGCCTGTACAACAATGGCGTTCCTGACATGTGGAAGGCCAAGGTAACACGCTCACACAGACACAAATATATTTTACAACCCCTTCTGATTGTCTGCATGATACAAGGGTCCGGAGGTCACATGGCGGGCCTTTGACAAGGGAAAGTTGCATCCGTCACAAAGTTGGGCGTTTAACAAGGTTCAATTTATTTTGAATGTCTTAAAAGCAAAGTGCAACAGTGTGCTGTGACTTATTTGGCAGTAACACCTCAACACTCCACAGTAATGTCCTCGTACAACAATAAAAGACATAGAGCTCCAGTAGTACCTCAACTTACAGTATTTTTCGGACTATAAGTCGCAGTTTTTTTTCATAGTTTGGCCGGGGGTGCGACTTATACTCAGGAGCGACTTATGTGTGAAATTATTAACACATTAGCGTAAAATATCAAATAATATTATTTATGTAATTCACGTAAGAGACTAGACGTATAAGATTTCATGGGATTTAGCGATTAGGAGTGACAGATTGTTTGGTAAACGTATAGCATGTTCTATATGTTATAGTTATTTGAATGACTCTTATCATAATATGTTACGTTAACATACCAGTTGGTTATTTATGCCTCAAATAACGTACACTTATTCAGCCTGTTGTTCACTATTCTTTATTTATTTTAAATTGCCTTTCAAATGTCTATTCTTGGTGTTGGCTTTTATCAAATACATTTCCCCCAAAAATGCGACTTATACTCCAGTGCGATTTATATATGTTTTTTTCCTTCTTTATTATGCATTTTCGGTCGGTGCGACTTATAATCCGAAGCGACTTATACTCCGGAGCGACTTATACTCCGAAAAATACGGTAGGTCACAGATGCCAAACTCATGGCCCCGGGGGCCAAATCTGACCCGACACATCAATTTGTGTGGCCCCCGAAAGCGTGGAAATAATATGTGTAAATAAAGTACCTTATCTTTTCTTAATAAATGTATGACAAAAATAAATGTACAATTACATATATTTACACTTTAATCATCTCTAATAATTAGAGATGTCCCATAATATCGGACTGCCAATATTATCGGCCGATAAATGCTTTAAAATATAATATCGGAAATTATCGGTATCGGTTTCAAAATTATCGGTATCTGTTTCAAAAAGTAAAATGAATGACTTTTTAAAACGCCGCTGTGTACACGGACGTAGGGAGAAGTACAGAGCGCCAATAAACCTTAAAGGCACTGCCTTTGCGTGCCGGCCCAGTCACATAATATCTACGGCTTTTCACACACACAAGCGA
>NC_084585.2:8896611-9086611 GCF_033978685.3 Nerophis lumbriciformis | reverse complement strand
TATTACATATAAGATGTCCGGGTCCACTGGACCCGGGGCTAATAGAAGTGTGGAAATTGATGTTCTGTGTACCACACGCACCCACCCACCCACACACACACACACACAACAGGCCTAGACAGGAGGAGGACAGAGTGCAGGTACACAGAACATCAGAGGGTCAAATGTGCGAGAAAATGAGAGCAGACAGTGTTGACAAACAATGTTGCAACCTTGTGTGGGAACCGCAGGTGCAGAAACACAAAAGAAGAATCCCTGTGGGATGCAGAAACTGGCAGAGAAATTGTCCATGCAACGTTCGTATTGTTGTTACTCAGCCAGCGTTTGTGGGTCTGATGGACCCGTTGCATTTTGTGGCTTTTAATGCCTCACAATCAAACACTTTTATGTTAAAATACTGAACAGATGTTTATTGGGATAAGGTAAACATCTGTTCAGTATTTTAACACAAAAGTGTTTGATTGTGAGGCATTAAAAGCCACAAAATGCAACGGGTCCATCAGACCCACAAACGCTGGCTGAGTAACAACAATATGAACGTTACACAAGGGTTAAAAGAATACTGTTCCCTGACCGGGAATCGAACCCGGGCCGCGGCGGTGAGAGCGCCGAATCCTAGCCACTAGACCACCAGGGATTGTGTGTGTGTTTGTGTTGCCCCGTCCAGGCCTACCCGTCCCTCAAGCCTCTGGCCTCCTGGGTTTCGGATCTGCTGAAGAGGATCAGTTTTCTTCAGGGATGGATCTCCGATGGCATCCCGCCCGTCTTCTGGATTAGCGGCTTCTATTTCCCTCAAGCTTTTCTCACCGGAACCCTGCAGAATTACGCGCGTCGCTTCGGCATCTCCATAGACACCATCGGTTTTGACTTTCAGGTAATTTGCATGTGGATTTGTTCTTCATTGGAAAGTCACATTCATTTGTCTGCGTCTGTGTGGACTTGATCACCGGTCTGCTTGTCTCCTCAGGTCGTGCTGAAGTCAGTGTCCGATATAAATGAGAAGCCAGACATGGGCTGTTACATCAGTGGTTTATTCATCGAGGGTGCTCGCTGGAATAATAATGACGCTCTGCTCACAGAGTCCAGACCTAAGGAGCTCTACACAGATATGGCCGCCATTTGGTTCATCCCCACACCTAATCGCAAACCTCCAACCTCTGGGATCTACATCTGCCCCATCTATAAGACCCTAACACGCGCTGGTCAGTATACTATAAACACGACTGGCTCTACTGGACCTCGTCTGTATGTACCTGGGCAATTATTTTCACTCGGGGGCATACTTGCCAACCTTGAGACCTCCGAATTCGGGAGATGGGGTGGGTGGTTTTGAGGGGGGCGGGGTTGAGATGCAGCCATTCTCCCGATTTCCACCCGGACAACAATATTGGGGGCGTGTTTTAAAGGCACTGCCTTTGGCGTCGTCTACAACCTGTCGTCACGTCAGCTTTTCCTCCATACCAACAGCGGGCCTGCCCAGTCACATGATGTATGCGTTTTTTACACACACATAAGTGAATGCAAGGCATACTTGATCAACAGCCATACAGGTCACACTGAGGGTGGCCGTATGAACAACTTTAACACTGTTACAAATATGCGCCACACTGTGAACCCATGACAAACACATTTCGGGAGAACATCCGCACCGTAACCAGAGGTGGGTAGTAACGCGCTACATTTACTCCGTTACATCTACTTGAGTAACTTTTGGGATAAATTGTACTTCTAAGAGTAGTTTTAATGCAACATACTTTTACTTTTACTTGAGTATATTTATAGAGAAGAAACGCTACTTTTACTCCGCTACTTTTATCTACATTCAGCTCGCTACTCGCTACTAATTTTTATCGATCTGTTAATGCACGCTTTGTTTGTTTTGGTCTGTCAGACAGACCTTCAAAGTGCCTGCCTTACTGGTGACGTTTCACTTCGTTCCACCAATCAGATGCAGTCACTGGTGACGTTGGACCAATCAAACAGAGCCAGGGGTCACATGACCTGACTTAAACAAGTTGAAAAACGTATTCGGGTGTTACCATTTAGTGGTCAATCGTACGGAATATGTACTGTACTCTGCAATCTACTAATAAAAGTTCCAATCAATCAATCAAAAGTGTGAAGGAAAAAAGACCCTTTTTTATTTTAACCGTACATCCCGTCAAAAGCCTAAAGACTGACTGCACAGTTCCTGTCTTCACAATAAAAGTGCCGCTCCATCGCGCCTGCGCTTTCAAAATAAGAGTCTCCCCGAAAGCCAGTGCAAACAAGCTAGCAACCTAGCAAGCTACGGAGTTTGCCGCCAATGTATTTCTTGTAAAGTGTATAAAAACGAATATGGAAGCTGGACAAATAAGAAGCCAAAAACCAACCGCTTTCATGTGGTATTAGACAGAAAGGAGGAACTTTTTTTCTCCTCCATTTGAAAACGTGGACGTTATCATCACTACTGTCTGATTACAATCAATGCAAGTCATCAGAATCAGGTAATACACCAACTTATATTCTTGTTTTCATGAAAGAAAGGAATATATATGTGTTAAACATGCATGTATATTCATTAAAACACCTTTAACATGTAAACAAAAACGGCAAAATAAATCAATATAAATTATATACTGCATATATCAATGTATGTATACATATATATATATGTGTGTGTATATATATATATATATATATATATATATATATATATATATATGTGTGTGTGTATATGTTACTCATCAGTTACTCAGTACTTGAGTAGTTTTTTCACAACATACTTTTTACTTTTACTCAAGTAAATATTTGGGTGACTACTCCTTACTTTTACTTGAGTAATAAATCTCTAAAGTAACAGTACTCTTACTTGAGTACAATTTCTGGCTACTCTACCCACCTCTGACCGTAACACAACATAAACACAACAGAACAAATACCCAGAACCCCTTGCAGCACGAACTCTTCCGGCACGCTACAATATACAATAAACCCCCCCACGCCCCCATCTCCCGAATTGGCAAAGGTTGGCAAGTATGAAGAAAACACATTTTTATGCATATGTAAATGTATTCAGTTATAAACATTCATTCACTTTCTTCTTTCCTTCATGGATCTAAACTTTACCGCTGCTGGTATTTTTTCCCGTATTTTTATTGTAATATTTTCAGAATGTGTTTGTTCTATTTTTGGCCCGAGTAAGACAAAGAAAACAATCTGAAGTTGTCTTTATTTTTTAATTTTAACGCCGTGATTTTAAAGGGGAACATTATCACAATTTCAGAATGGTTAAAACCATTAAAAATCAGTTCCCAGTGGCTTATTTTATTTTTCGAAGTTTTTTTCAAAATTTTACCCATCACGCAATATCCCTAAAAAAAGCTTCAAAGTGCCTGATTTTAACCATCGTTATATACACCCGTCCATTTTCCTGTGAAGCCAACACAAACAAACATGGCGCATAGAACAGCAAACTATAGCGACATTAGCTCGGATTCAGACTCGGATTTCAGCGGCTTAAGCGATTCAACAGATTACGCATGTATTGAAACGGATGGTTGTAGTGTGGAGGCAGGTAGCGAAAACGAACTTGAAGAAGAAACTGAAGCTATTGAGCCATATCGGTTTGAACCGTATGCAAGCGAAACCGACGAAAACGACACGACAGCCAGCGACACGGGAGAAAGCGAGGACGAATTCGGCGATCGCCTTCTAACCAACGATTGGTATGTGTTTGTTTGGCATTAAAGGAAACTAACAACTATGAACTAGGTTTACAGCATATGAAATACATTTGGCAACAACATGCACTTTGAGAGTGCAGACAGCCCAGTTTTCATCAATTAATATATTCTGTAGACATACCCTCATCCGCGCTCTTTTCCTGAAAGCTGATCTGTCCAGTTTTGGAGTTGATGTCAGCAGGCCAGGGAAGCTAGGGTCGATATTCTTCTCTTGATCATCTTCGGTGGCATAAGGGACGGTGTGAGCCAAGACATCCAGGGGGTTTAGCTTGCTCGTCTGCGGGAACAAACTGCTTGCCGTGCTACTGAGGGCCTTTGTCCCTGAATTGCTCACACACTCCGGCAGATTCAATGGGGGTCTGGCGGCAGATTTCTTTGACTTTATCGTTGGAAATGCATCTGCTTTGAGTGTCGCAGGATATCCACACATTCTTGCCATCTCTGTCGTAGCATAGCTTTCGTCGGTAAAGTGTGCGGAACAAACGTCCAATTTCTTGCCACTTTGGCATCTTTGGGCCACTGGTGCAACTTGAATCCGTCCCTGTTCGTGTTGTTACACCCTCCGACAACACACCGACGAGGCATGATGTCTCCAAGGTACGGAAAACAGTCGAGAAAACGGAAAATAACAGAGCTGATTTGACTCGGTGTTTGAGAAAATGGCGGATTGCTTCCCGATGTGACGTCACAACAGAGCGAATAATAGAAAGGCGTTTAATTCGCCAAAATTCACCCATTTAGAGTTCGGAAATCGGTTAAAAAAATATATGGTCTTTTTTCTGCAACATCAAGGTATATATTGACGCTTACATAGGTCTGGTGATAATGTTCCCCTTTAAGAGTGTGCAGAGATTTTCCTCCATGCGGCCCCTGAGCTAAAATGAGTTTGACACCCGTACGGTAGTCTAATACGTACACAGACCAGTCTAAATTAAATTGAAAGTTTCCTTTCTAAAAAAAACTTTTGTGAGCTGCGTAATTGAGTTTGAGTTATTACCATGTAAGTGACAGTATTCCTCAGGTTTTATCTCACCCCAAAAATAGACCGCAGTCAGCTGGCATCCTATTTCACGAAGGCCCTAGAAAGTGGAGCCCTGTATTTTCCAGCCGCAGTAATCAGCCCGTCGTCTTGTGTGGAAACTGAAGAGCGAGCGTTTCAACTGTCATGAGGTCCTGATCTGTTTTCACAGGCACGTTGTCCACTACGGGTCATTCCACCAACTATGTGATCGCAGTGGAGCTGCCCACGGATCAAACGCCTGGACACTGGATCAAACGGGGAGTGGCCCTCATTTGTGCTTTGGACTATTGAACACACTTCAGCCACCAGATACAGTTAGCATCATCACACAAACATTTTTTTAATTGATTTACGAAAGTCCAAGATAGAACAGTTACAAGTTTCATGAAGGTTTAAATCAGGAATGCCCAAACGCTTTGCCTCCAAGGGCCAAAGTGAAAATGTGTCAATGGTCCGTAGGCCACACACACACGATAGTGCGTCAAATACGGCCACAAAATGATACCTTTACAAAATGAAAGTATGTTTTATTGTACAAACCCCGTTTCCATATGAGTTGGGAAATTGTGTTAGATGTAAATATAAACGGAATACCGTATTTTCCGCACCATAAGGCGCCCTGGGTTAAAAGCCGCGCCTTCAATGAACGGCATATTTCAAAACTTTGTCCACCTATAAGCCGCCCCGTGTTGTAAGCCGCATCTAACTGCGCTAAAGGAATGTCAAAAAAACAGTCGGATAGGTCAGTCAAACTTTAATAATATATTAAAAACCAGCGTGATGTGGGCGCGCATGGAGTCGTATATCAACATGGACGGAGCTGCGTGAAAAAAGCCACCCGGCCTCTTCGCGTAAACTTACCTTAACCACTCGCTCATCTTTTCTTCATCCATCCCTTCGAGTTAGCTTTTATGATGACGCCGGCTGGAAAGGTCTCTTTTGGCAAGGTCTTCCTTTTGAATATCACCATGGGTGGAAGTTTCTGGCCATTAGCATGGCAAGCTAGAACCACAGTGAAGGACGACTTCTCATTCCCTGTGGTGCGAATATTCACCGTACGTGCTCCCGTTGTATCCACAGTGCGGTTCACAGGAATATCAAAAGTCAGTGGAACCTCGTCCATGTTGATAATGTTCTCTGGCCGGATCTTTTTTTCAGCTATCTTGTTTTTACAATATGCACGGAAAGTAGCCAGCTTTTCTTGAAAGTCTTTAGGCAGTTGCTGTGAAATAGTAGTCCGTGTGCGGATGGAGAGATTGCGTCTTTTCATGAACCGGAAACCTGTCGCTTAGTAGGAGCCATTTTGTGGTCTTTACAGATGTAAACACACAAAGGAAATGAAACGTAATATCTGCGCGCTTTTTCTTCTTCTACGCGGGCGGGTGGTTGCTTACAGTAGAAGAAGAAGCGCTTCCTGTTCTATGGGGGCGGGTGCTTACCTTGGCGGTTGCTTGCGTAGAAGAAGAAGCACTTCCTCTTCTACGGGGAAAAAAGATGGCGGCTGTTTACCGTAGTTGCGAGACCGAAACTTTATGAAAATGAATCTTAATATTAATCCATATATAAAGCGCACCGGGTTATAAGGCGCACTGTCAGCTTTTGAGTAAATTTGTGGTTTTTAGGTGCAGCTAATAGTGCGGAAAATACGGTACAATGATTTGCAAATCATTTTCAACCCATATTCAATTGAATATGCTACAAAGACAACATATTTGATGTTCAAACTCATAAACTTTTTTTTTTTTGCAAATAATCATTAACTTTAGAATTTGATGCCAGCAACACGTGACAAAGAAGTTGGGAAAGGTGGCAATAAATACTGATAAAGTTGAGGAATGCTCATCAAACACTTATTTGGAACATCCCACAGGTGAACAGGCAAATTGGGAACAGGTGGGTGCCATGATTGGGTATAAAAACAGCTTCCCAAAGAATGCTCAGTCTTTCACAAACAAGGATGGGGCGAGGGTCACCACTTTGTCAACAAATGCGTGAGCAAATTGTTGAACAGTTTAAGAAAAACCTTTCTCAACCAGCTATTGGAAAGAATTTAGGGATTTCACCATCTACGGTCTGTAGTATCATCAAAGGGTTCAGAGAATCTGGAGAAATCACTGCACGTAAGCAGCTAAGCCCGTGACCTTCGATCCCTCAGGCTGTACTGCATCAACAAGCGACATCAGTGTATAAAGGATATCACCACATGGACTCAGGAACACTTCAGAAACCCACTGTCAGTAACTACAGTTGGTCGCTACATCTGTAAGTGCAAGTTAAAACTCTCCTATGCAAGGCGAAAACCGTTTATCAACAACACCCAGAAACGCCGTCGGCTTCGCTGGGCCTGAGCTCATCTAAGATGGACTGATACAAAGTGGGAAAGTGTTCTGTGGTCTGACGAGTCCACATTTCAAATTGTTTTTGGAAACTGTGGACGTCGTGTCCTCCGGACCAAAGAGGAAAAGAACCATCCGGATTGTTATAGGCGCAAAGTGTAAAAGCCAGCATGTGTGATGGTATGGGGGTGTATTAGTGCCCAAGACATGGGTAACTTACACATCTGTGAAGGCGCCATTAATGCTGAAAGGTACATACAGGTTTTGGTGCAACATATGTTGCCATCCAAGCAACGTTACCATGGATGCCCCTGCTTATTTCAGCAAGACAATGCCAAGCCACGTGTTACATCAACGTGGCTTCATAGTAAAAGAGTGCGGGTACTAGACTGGCCTGCCTGTAGTCCAGACCTGTCTCCCATTGAAAATGTGTGGCGCATTATGAAGCCTAAAATAGCACAACGGAGACCCCCGGACTGTTGAACAACTTAAGCTGTACATCAAGCAAGAATGGAAAAGAATTCCACCTGAGAAGCTTAAAAAATGTGTCTCCTCAGTTCCCAAACGTTTACTGAGTGTTGTTAAAAGGAAAGGCCATGTAACACAGTGGTGAACATGCCCTTTCCCAACTACTTTGGCACATGTTGCAACCATGAAATTCTAAGTTAATTGTTATTTGCAAAAAAAAAATAAAGTTTATGAGTTTGAACATCAAATATGTTGTCTTTGTAGCATATTCAACTGAATATGGGTTGAAAAGGATTTGCAAATCATTGTATTCCGTTTATATTTACATCTAACACAATTTCCCAACTCATACGGAAACGGGGTTTGTATATCGCCAAGATGATAATTTTCCATAGAGCGTCAAAAAGTCATAACTATACTGTAGAGCAAGAATCTCCAATTTAAATGTGACTAGTTAGTCTGGAAAATTGTTTTTAATACATTTTACGATTAAAAAACAACAACAACCTGGCAGCTCAGCCACTACAATGTTTCCATAACATTTACTGTTAATTTTTTTAATTACTGTAAATTGAAAAACTGTACTGCTGTTGTTCTTATAAATTCCAAATTATAGTAACTGAGCTGTCATTTTTTTACTGGAAAAATCTACAGCCATTTTTTTTGTGCATGACTGTATTTTCCAAGCTATAGAGTGCACCTGTGTATTAGCCACACCCACTAAATTAGCAGCACCAGACTATACCCCACAGATACGTTGTAAAATGAGTTATTTACACAGAAAGATTCTGTAACTTTATTTACAAACGCCTGTAACACGGCAGTAAAACGGCTGATCAAACAAAACAGAAGTCATCACCATGGACCCACTAGCTGCGGAAACTAGCTCTCCAATCAGCTAAACAGACTTAATACCTCCACGGTGATGTATTGGTGAATTTACTGAGGAATTTGTGAAACTGAAACAACACAAAAAGAATGCCATTGTAAGGTAATAACACTAACACAGACACTCCTAAACGTGTTAGCGTGTTAGCTCATTAGATGGCACATACAAATATGCATGAAAACACTGGCAACACAGACATCACACATGGGACGGTTTAGTAAGTATGAATAGTTTTAGTTATATTGTAAAACTTACACATGTTGCTTGGAGGGATGAATCAAGAATCCACACGAGTAAAAACGCTATGGATGACAAGAAGACAGAACAGCGGCTTGTACTTCCGGTTTAAAGCACTAAACAGACGGAAATACTGTAGGCATTCCCCCCCGCAGCACCTGCAATGAGCAAACTCGTCCAAAAAAATAGCGCCAGAACACAGACAATGACACCTTTTCAATGTCTCTGCTTGTGTTTAATGAAAACTATTTTCATTATGGCTGTTAGCGAAAGAAAATCCATAAATTAGCCGCAGGATTCAAAGCGTAGGAAAAAGTCCGGAATTCACTGTACTATAAATTGAAAAAAGGTACCACTGTTATCTATTATTTTTACCACAAAATTCTGGCGACTGAGTGGCTACTTTTATACGTTTTCTGTTTTTACAGTGCATAACTGTAAATGGAAAAAAAAGGTACCATTGATTATTTCATGGTAAATTTTAGGCGACTGAGCTGCCAGGTTTTTACGTTAAAATCTACCAACTTTCTTTTTTTACAGTGTAGCCTTGCAGACATGCCACCAATGATTGTGCAGCTTGAAATAGGTCAGTATGACTATGGTATGTGGCAAATTTGGTAGCCAACCTTTGTCGGGTAAAAATGAAATGACAGTGTTTGGGCATTCCGGATCTAAATAAAAGGATATTAATGTATTTTTCACATTTTGAAAAGACCCCCAAATACACACCACACACCACACACCATGAACCGGGAAGTAACACTGGAATGTTTTTTTCAGTTTTATTTCAACTTTTTTTTTGTTGCACAGTATTGTATCAAATATTAACACTTAAACTAGACAAGGCAATTCCTGAAGGAATTGTGTGTGAATGCTCCAATGCTGAAGTTGAACTGAAATGCTGACAGAATGTAGTATGAATGTAAGAAGAATTGTTGAACATTAAAGATTGTTCCATTGAATTTTTAAAAAAATTGGGAATTTCGGGAAATGTTGGAATTTTTTTGAAAATGAGGGGGAAAAAATGGTCTGAATGAGTTGAAATGGTTGGTGTTGGAATTTTTCAAATCGGTCGAGAAATGTTGAAGTAGTAACTTGTTGAATTGAGAAATGGTATTACGGAATTCCTGGAATTTCGGGAAAACCGGGATTTTTTCCAGTTCAAAAAACAACTTTTTTCCCCCTATTTAAGTGGAATGTTTTGACAGTGCAACGGCTGAAATGCGTTGAACAATGTGGAAGGAATAGTCGCCAGAAAAAAGAGTGGAAATAGGGCTTTGGAAAACCAGGAATTCTGGAAAATCCTGGAATTTTTTTGAACTTGGAAAAAGGGTAGTTTGAATTCCTAGGATGGTGCAATGTGTAGAAGGTGGAATGGTTTGAATCGGTTGAAAAATGTAGAAATGGTGCAAGTTTGGAAAAATTGGCCGATTCATTTTAAATGGGAAAAATGTCTCGGAAAACCTTGAATACTGGGAAATCTGAAAATGTTTGGAATGTGTCATGGGAAAGCCCGAATAGGCTGAACAGTTTGAAGTTGGAACGGTTTGAATCGGGTGGGAAATGTGGAAGGTAGAGCGCGCCAAAATCTGGAGAAGAAGACGAGTGTAGAAAACCATATGAAGAAGGAGATTGGTGTAGAAAACCACATGAAGAAGAAGATTGGTGTAGAAAACCATATAAAGAAGAAGGAGATTGGTGTAGAAAACTACATGAAGAAGAAGCAGATTGGTGTAGAAAACCATATGAAGACAAAGATTGGTGTACAAAACCATATGAAGAAGAAGATTGATGTAGAAAACCATATGAAGAAGAAGGAGATTGGTGTAGAAAACTACATGAAGAAGGAGGAGATTGGTGTAGAAAACCATATGAAAACGAAGATTGGTGTACAAAACCATATGAAGAAGAAGGAGATTGGTGTAGAAAACTACATGAAGAAGACAAAGATTGGTGTACAAAACTATATTAAGAAGGAGATTGGTGTAGAAAACCACATGAAGAAGGAGATTGGTGTAGAAAACCATCTGAAGAAGGAGATTGGTGTAGAAAACCATATGAAGAAGAAGGAGATTGGTGTAGAAAACCATATGAAGAAGGAGATTGGTGTAGAAAACCATAAGAAGAAGAAGAAGATTGGTGTAGAAAACCATATGAAGAAGAAGAAGAAGAAGATTGGTGTAGAAAACCATATGAAGAAGAAGAAGAAGATTGGTGTCGAAAACCATATGAAGAAGAAGAAGAAGATTGGTGTAGAAAACCATATGAAGAAGAAGATTGGTGTAGAAAACCATATGAAAAAGAAGATTGGTGTAGAAAACCATATGAAGAAAAAGATTGGTGTAGAAAACCATATGAAGAAAAAGGAGATTGGTGTAGAAAACCATATGAAGAAAAATGAGATTGGTGTAGAAAACCATTTGAAGAAGAAGAAGATTGGTGTAGAAAACCATATGAAGAAGAAGATTGGTGCAGAAAACCATATGAAGAAGAAGATTGGTGTAGAAAACCATATGAAGAAGAAGATTGGTTTAGAAAACCATATGAAGAATAATAATAAGAAGAAGATTGGTGTAGAAAACCATATGAAGAAGAAGCTTGGTGTAGAAAACCATATGAAGAAGAAGATTGGTGTAGCAAACGATATGAAGAAGAAGATTGGTGTAGAAAACCATATGAAGAAAAAGAAGAAGAAGATTGGTGTAGAAAACCATATGAAGAAGAAGATTGGTGTAGAAAACCACATGAAGAAAAAGAAGAAGATTGGTATAGAAAACCATATGAAGAAAAATGTTGGTGTAGAAAACCATATGAAGGAGATTGGTGTAGAAAACCATATGAAGAAAAAGAAGAAGAAGAAGATTGGTGTAGAAAACCATATGAAGAAGAAGATTGGTGTAGAAACCCATATGAAGAAAAAGAAGAAGAAGAAGATTGGTGTAGAAAACCATATGAAGATGGAGATTGGTGTAGAAAACCATATGAAGAAGAAGATCGGTGTAGAAAACCATATGAAGAAGAAGAAGATTGGTGTAGAAAACCATATGAAGGAGAAGGAGAAGAAGAAGAAGATTGGTATAGAAAACCATATGAAGAAGAAGATTGGTGTAGAAAACCATATGAAGAAAAAGATTGGTGTAGAAAACCATATGAAGAAAAATGAGATTGGTGTAGAAAACCATTTGAAGAAAGAGAGATTGGTGTAGAGAACCATATGAAGAAGAAGGAGATTGGTGTCGAGAACCATATGAAGAACACGAACATTGGTGCAGAAAACCATATGAAGAAGAAGATTGGTGTAGAAAACCATATGAAGAAGAAGGTTGGTGTAGAAAACCATATGAAGAAGAAGATTGGTGTAGAAAACCATATGAAGAAGAAGATTGGTGTAGAAAACCATATGAAGAAGAAGAAGGAGATTGGTGTAGAAAACCATATGAAGAAAAAGAAGAAGAAGATTGGTGTAGAAAACCATATGAAGAAGAAGAAGAAGGAGATTGGTGTAGAAAACCATATGAAGAAAAAGAAGAAGATTGGTGTAGAAAACCATATGAAGAAGAAGATTGGTGTAGAAAACCACATGAAGAAAAAGAAGAAGAAGATTGGTATAGAAAACCATATGAAGAAACAGATTGGTGTAGAAAACCATATGAAGGAGATTGGTGTAGAAAACCATATGAAGAAAAAGAAGAAGAAGAAGATTGGTGTAGAAAACCCTATGAAGAAGGAGATTGGTGTAGAAAACCATATGAAGAAGAAGATTGGTGTAGAAAACCATAAGAAGAAAAATGAGATTGGTGTAGAAAACCATATGAAGAAGAAGATTGGTGTAGGAAATCATATGAAGAAGAAGCTTGGTGTAGAAAACCATATGAAGAAGAAGGAGATTGGTGTAGAAAACCATAAGAAGAAAAATGAGATTGGTGTAGAAAACCATATGAAGAAGAAGATTGGTGTAGGAAATCATATGAAGAAGAAGCTTGGTGTAGAAAACCATATGAAGAAGAAGGAGATTGGTGTAGAAAACCATATGAAGAAGATTGGTGCAGAAAACCATATGAAGAAAAAGAAGAAGAAGATTGGTGTAGAAAACCATATGAAGAAGAAGGAGATTTGTGTAGAAAACCACATGAAGAAAAAGAAGAAGAAGATTGGTATAGAAAACCACATGAAGAAAAAGATTGGTGTAGAAAACCATATGAAGAAAAAGAAGAAGATTGGTGTAGAAACCCATATGAAGAAAAAGAAGAAGAAGAAGATTTGTGTAGAAAACCATATGAAGAAGGAGATTGGTGTAGAAAACCATTTGAAGAAAAAGAAGAAGAAGAAAAAGATTGGTGTTGAAACCCGTATGAAGAAGAAGATTGGTGTAGAAAACCATATGAAGAAAAAGAAGAAGGAGATTGGTGTAGAAAACCATATGAAGAAGAAGAAGAAGAAGTGGTGTAGAAAATGATATATGTGTGAGAATGCTTTGGAACATTCCCACAACTATCACGATATTACTAACCAGATGATGAAGAAGAACTTTGTAAAGTCCAGATTTGGAGTGAAGCAGCACTTGTTGACGCTGCTCCTTTAAGACAGCCACCAGGGTCGGGTTGCGCCATGCGTTGTTACAGTAGAGGGCGTGTCCTCCTCCACACACTGTCCATGTGAACACTCCACTATGTTTCTTTTCACAGATACAACTATATCAAAGAAGACTACGCTGTACTCTTTTTGACACTTTTTAAAGGTAATGAGCACATAACTCGGACGTTTTTTTTGTAAGCCGTAAAGGGGCGGGGAAGGGAGGGTGTCCGGGACGGCCGAACCCGTCGACTTGACGCATTTACCGGACACTGGAGGAGTCACCGACTCGGCTGAATCACTCCCGCTTTTTTTGTGTTGCTCAAGTCCGAACATGCTGCAGGATGGCGACGGGAAGGAGAAGCCGCTGCGAGCGCCTCTTGCCGAAGCCGAGCACGAATCGCCGCTGACTGACCCGAAGCAACAGCCGACTGCGACCGCTGCCGCTTCGGCCCCCGAGGAGAGCCACTTCCCTTTGCCCGGCATCACCAAAGTGGACATCAAGAGACACTCCGTGACGGACGACTACAAAATATCCAGTCAGGTTCTGGGTTTGGGCATTAATGGCAAAGTTCTGCAGTGTTTCAACAGGAAGACTGGAGAGAAGTGCGCTCTCAAGGTAACAACTCCTTTTTTTTTTACTACTAATACTTCACTTATGACACCCATAACCTCTGTTAATTACACTTTTTATATCTACTAACCCCGTTTCCATATGAGTTGAGAAATTGTGTTAGATACTAAATATAAACGGAATACAATGATTTGCAAATCATTTTCAACCCATATTCAGTTGAATGCACTACAAAGACAACATATCTGATGTTCAAACTCATAAACTTGATTTTTTTTTTGCAAATAATAATTAACTTAGAATTTCATGGCTGCAACACGTGCCAAAGTAGGCATGTTCACCACTGTGTTACATGGCCTTTCCTTTTAACAACACCCCAGTAAACGTTTGGGTACTGAGGAGACACATTTTTTAAGCTTTTCGGGTGGAATTCTTTCCCATTCTTGCTTGATGTACAGCTTAAGTTGTTCAACAGTCCGGGGGGTCTCCGTTGTGGTATTTTAGGCTTCATAATGCGCCACACATTTTCAATGGGAGACAGGTCTGGACTACAGGCAGGCCAGTCTTTTACTATGAAGCCATGTTGATGTAACACGTGGCTTGGCATTGTCTTGCTGAAATAAGCAGGGGCGTCCATGGTAACGTTGCTTGGATGGCAACATATGTTGCTCCAAAACCTGTATGTACCTTTCTGCATTAATGGCGCCTTCACAGATGTGTAAGTTACCCATGTCTTGGGCACTAATACACCCCCATACCATCACAGATGCTGGCTTTTCAACTTTGCGCCTACAACAATCCGGATGGTTCTTTTCCTCTTAGACGTCCACAGTTTCCAAAAACAATTTGAAATGTGGACTCGTCAGACCACAGAACACTTTTCCACTTTGTATCAGTCCGTCTTAGATGAGCTCAGGCCCAGCGAAGCCGACGACATTTCTGGGTGTTGTTGATTAACGGTTTTCGCCTTGCATTGGAGAGTTTTAACTTGCACTTACAGATGTAGCGACCAACTGTAGTTACTGACAGTGGGTTTCTGAAGTGTTCCTGAGCCCATGTGGTGATATCCTTTACACACCGATGTCGCATGTTGATGCAGTACAGCTTGAGGGATCGAAGGTCACCGGCTTAGCTGCTTACGTGCAGTGATTTCTCCAGATTCTCTGAACCCTTTGATGATATTACGGACCGTAGATGGTGAAATCCCTAAATTCCTTGCAAATAGCTGGTTGAGAAAGGTTTTTCTTAAACTGTTCAACAATTTGCTCACGCATTTGTTGACAAAGTGATGACCCTCGCCCCATCCTTGTTTGTGAATGACTGAGCATTTCATGGAATCTACTTTTATACCCAATCATGGCACCCACCTGTTCCCAATTTGCCTGTTCACCTGTGGGATGTTCCAAATAAGTGTTTGATGAGCATTCCTCAACTTTATCAGTATTTATTGCCACCTTTCCCAACTTCTTTGTCACGTGTTACTGGCATCAAATTCTAAAGTTAATGATTATTTGCAACAACAAAAAAAAATGTTTATCAGTTTGAACATCAAATATGTTGTCTTTGTAGCATATTCAACTGAATATGGGTTGAAAATGATTTGCAAATGATTGTATTCCGTTTATATTTACATCCAACACAATTTCCCAACTCATATGGAAACGGGGTTTGTACAATACCTCTTGTCTTGTGTCAATTGACTAGCATCATAATAATAATAATAGATTTTATTTGTAAAAAGCACTTTCCATTGAGCAAACAACCTCAAAGTGCTACAGTGTATTAAAAAAATACAAATAAAAGAATAATTAAATAAACAACTAGAGCTAGCACGCATATATTTAAAAAAGAAGGGTTTTTAAGCTTTTTTTAAAAGCATCCACAGTCTGTGGTACCCTCAGGTGGTCAGGGAGAGCGTCCCACAGACTGGGAGCAGTGGAGCAGAAAGCCCGGTCTCCCATTGTTCGTAGCGTGTTCACTACGACAAAGATGACGGGGAGAAGACGCTGCCGAAGGTGAGCCACGTAAATAAGACCGCCCACAAAACGGCGCCTACTGAAGCGTCAGAAAGCGGCTTGAAGATGATCTGTAAAACACAATCTATGCAACATTTTGACCAAAGAACCACCATTACATGTTATGTCGACCACAAGGAAGTGTTTTACATTTACAAAAAAAAAAAAAAGACTATGAAAAAAGACCTGACTAGATTATAATCCGGAATGTGGGATTTACAATATTAACTATGAACAATAAAACACTGAATATTGACGACATAACAAATTCAATTGTGTCCCTAATCCTAATTTCCACCTCTTTACCCAGTCTGACCAGCTATTCTATTTGGCACAATTGAATAAGACATGTCTGCATATGTTATATTATTCTTTTATTTTTCAATATTTAACATATTGTGTTGAAGTTTAGGGAAATGTTTATAAAACAAACATAGACCCAATAAATAAACTTAAAAAAAGGGTCATTAGAATAATACACAAAGTGTGCTACAATGAACATACCAATACATTATTTATAAATTCTAATGTGTTAAAATTTTCAGATATTGTGTTTTTAAACAATGGAAATTATTGTTTCGAGTGAAGAACAACAGCCTTCCAGCTTGAATTCTTAGTAGTGATGTCCGATAATGGCTTTTTTGCCGATATCCAATATGCCGATATTGTCCAACTCTTAATTACCGATTCCGATATCAACCGATACCGATATATACAGTCGTGGAATTAACACATTATTATGCCTAATTTTGTTGTGATGACCCGCTGGATGCATTAAACAATGTAACTTTACCATGAGTTGATTTACGTGGTCAATTTTCGGAATATGTACTGTACTGTGCAATCTACTAATACAAGTTTCAATCAATCAAAAACAAGGTTTTCCAAAATAAGAGAACAACTTCAACTCCATTTATGGAAAAAAAAAAATGCCAACATGGCACTGCCATATTTATTATTGAAGTCACAAAGTGCATTATTTTTTTTAACATACCTCAAAACAACAGCTTGGAATTTGGGACATGCTCTCCCTGACATAATGCTAATACCCACTACAACTATGGGAAATACTATACTTTGACTTTCACAAAGTGCATTATTTACGTATAATTTAAAAATATATACACTTTCAGGCAAATAGAGGTTAATAACTGTATCCTAAATACAAACCCCAAAACCAGTGAAGTTGGCACGTTGCGTGAATCGTAAATAAAAACAAATGATTTGTACTGAACATTCGAACTGGAAAACTTTGTTATTTTTTGCAAATATCAGCTCATTTGGAATTTGATGCCTGCAACATGTTTCAAAAAAGCTGGCACAAGCGGCAAAAAAGACTGAGAAAGTTGAGGAATGCTCATCAAACACTTATTTGGAACATCCCACAGGTGATCACGCTAATTGGGAACAGGTGGGTGCCATGATTGGGTATAAAAGCAGCTTCCATGAAATGCTCAGTCATTCACAAACAAGGACGGGGCGAGGGTCACCACTTTGTCAACAAATGTTTTAGAAAATTGTCCAACAGTTTAAGAACAACATTTCTCAACCAGCTATTGCAAGGAATTAAGGGATTTCACCATCTAATCAAAAGGTTCATAGAATCTGGAGAAATCACTGCACGTAACATTGAATGCCTGTGACATTGGATCCCTCAGGCGGTACTGCATCTAAAAGAGTGTGTAAAGGATATCACCACATGGGCTCAGGAACACTTCAGAAAACCACTGTCAGTAACTACAGTTCGTCGCTACATCTGTAAGTGCAAATTAAAACTCTACTACGCAAAGCCAAAGCCATTTATCAACAACACCCAGAAAGGCTGCCTGCCTTTGCTGGGCCCGAGCTCATCTAAGATGGATTGATGCAAAGTGGAAAAGTGTTCTGTGGTCTGACGAGTCCACATTTCCAATAGTTTTTTTTTTTAGAAACTGTGGACGTCGTGTCCTCCGGAACAAAGAGGATAAGAACCATCCGGATTGTTCTAGGCGCAAAGTTGAAAAGCCAGCATCTGTGATGGTATGGGGGTGTATTAGTGCCTTAGGCATGGGTAATTTATACATCTGTGTTATTGCGGAAAGGTACATACAGGTTTTGGAGCAACATATGTTGCCATCCAAGCAACGTTATCTTGGACGCCCCTGCTTATTTCCGCAAGACAATGCCAAAGCCACGTGTTATAACAGTGTGGCTTCGTAGTAAAAGAGTGCGGGTACTACACTGGCGTAAAATACGACAAGGGAGACCCCCGGACTGTTGAACAACTTAAGCTGCACATCAAGCAAGAATGGGAAAGAATTCCACCTGAAAAGCTTCAAAAATGTGTCTCCTCAGTTCCCAAACGTTTATTTGCCAAAAAAAAAATTCAGTTCGAACATTAAATATCTTGTCTTTGCAGTCTATTCAATTGAATATAAGTTGAAAAGGATTTGCAAATCATTGTTTTCCGTTTTTATTTACAATTTACACAACATGCCAACTTCACTGGTTTTGGGTTTTGTAATACGGATTAAGAAAATATAATGTAAGGGAGTACAGGGATTAAAACAAGAGATTATGGGCATAGTGGCAATTTGAACATACATTCACAGTAGTGTAGACAATTGGCCTGGTGGAATACATTGAGCTTGTCTACAGGCATGCTTATCCTGTTTAAATAGGTAAGTAGGTATATTGTTTTGTCTGTACCACATTATTGAATATAACATTAAAAAAAATAGGAATGCACATTTTACTAAATGTTCTCTGGCGTAAATTAACAGGCATAAATCATCCATCAGTAAATCAATAGAAATATTTAAGAAATAAGAGAATCTCGTTCTGAAATTCTGTTTCCACACCTGGCTGACTGGAGGAGTCATGTCATTGCCACACCCGCAATTAAGTAAACAGTCTCAAAGGAATATAACCTGCGGAGGCACTTTCTGACGAAACATCCACATTTAGATGTCCGGCCCCTGAGCCCTTAGGCTCTTGAAAGTGCAGCCCTCTTCATTATGTGGTTGAATAGCCCTGCTGTAGGCGCTGTCACCTACCATTACTCCACCACATACTCACTCACAGCGTTTTACTGTAATCCACTCAGATCTAAGATGTAATAGCAGGAAGGCAGCAGCAGTCAAAGAATATGAGAGCTGCAGACTGAGATTAGAAGATGTTCAATGAAAAGATGATTCGAAGCATTTATAGTCCATAGTCAAAAGTTTACATACACTTGTAAAGAACATAATGTCATGGTTGTCTTGAGTTTCTTCGGAGCCCCTAAAGGGACACGGGGGAATTTTAATTTTTTTATACTTTTTTATTATTTTTTTTTTTTTTAGACATGTATGTCGTGCGCACGAAAAACTTTTTATCAAGTTATAAAAAAATTAATTTAAAAAATTTATTATTTTTTTTTTTTTTTATTTTTTTTAGACATGTATCTCGTGCGCACGAGATACATGTATTAAAAAAAAAATTAAAAAAAAAAAAATTCCCCCATGTCCCTTTAGGGGCTCCGTACTAAAGGGACATAGAGGAATTTTTTTTTTGTATAATTTTTTTTTAGACATGTATCTCGTGCACACGAGAAACTTTTTATCAAGTTATAAAAAAATTAATTAAAAAAATGTATCATTTACATTTTTTTTATTATTTTTTAGACATGTATCTCTTGCGCACGAGATACATGTCTAAAAAAATAAAAAGAAAAGAAAAATTATAAAGAAAAAAAAATTCCCCCATGTCCCTTTAGGGGCTCTGTACTAAAGGGACATAGAGGAATTTTTTTTTTGTATAATTTTTTTTTACACATGTATCTCGTGCGCACGAGAAACTTTTTATCAAGTTATAAAAAAATTAATTAAAAAATTTTATAATTTAAAAATTTTTTTTTTTTTTTTTAGACATGTATCTCTTGCGCACGAGATACATGTCTAAAAAAAATAAACAAAAAAATTATAAAGAAAAAAAATTCCCCCATGTCCCTTTAGGGGCTCCGTACTAAAGGGACATAGAGGAATTTTTTTTTTTTTGGATAATTTTTTTTTAGACATGTATCTCGTGCGCACGAGAAACTTTTTATCAAGTTATAAAAAAAAAAAAAAAATAAATGTATAATTTTTTTATTTTTTATTTTTTTTAGACATGTATCTCGTGCGCACAAGATACATGTCTAAAAAAAAATTTTTTTTTTAAAAATTATAAAAAAAAAAAAATTCCCCCATGTCCCTTTAGGGGCTCCGTACTAAAGGGACATAGAGGATTTTTTTGTTTTGTATAATTTTTATTTATTTATTTTTTTTTTAGACATGTATCTCTTGCGCACGAGATAGATTCTCGTGCGCACAAGATACATGTCTAAAAAAAAAAATGTAATATAAAAATTATAAAAAATATAAAATTCCCCCATGTCCCTTTACGGGCTTCATACTAAAGGGACATAAAGGAAATGTTTTTTTTGTATAATTTTTTTAGACATGTATCTCTTGCGCACGAGATAGTTTCTCGTGCGCACGAGATGTCTAAAAAAAAAAAATTAAAAATTATTTTAAAAAAAATCCCCCATGTCCCTTTAAGGTCTCCGTACTAAAGGGACATAGAGGAAATTTTTTTTTTGGTATAATTGTATTTTTTAAATTTTTGTTTTAGACATGTATCTCGTGCGCACGAGAAACTTTTTATAAAGTTATAAAAAAATAAAAATAATTTTTTTTTTTTTTTTTTTTTTTTTTAGACATATATCTCGTGCGCACGAGATACAGGTCTAAAAAAAATAAAAAATAAAAAATATTCCCCCATGTCCCTTTAGGGGCTCTGTACTTTAGGGGCTCCGTAAGTTTCCAATCATTTCTACAACTCTTATTTTTTTTGTGATAGAGTGATTGGATCACATACTTGTTGGTCACAAAAAACATTCATGAAGTTTGGTTCTTTTATGAATTTATTATGGGTCTACTGAAAATGTGACCAAAATCTGCTGGGTCGAAAATATACATACAGCAATGTTATTATTAGGCAAGTTTCACTGCAATAAGGCACTTTTGGTAGCCATCCACAAGCTTCTGATTGAATGTTTGACCACTCCTCTCGACAAGGTGCAGTTCCATCCATCCATCCATCCATTTTTTACCGCTTATTCCCTTCGGGGTCGCGGGGGCTGCTGGAGCCTATCTCAGCTACAATCGGGCAGAAGGCGGGGTACACCCTGGACAAGTTGCCACCTCACAGGGCAGTTCAGCTAAATTGAATAATAATAATTAATAGATTTTATTTGTAAAAAGCACTTTACATTGAATAAACAACCTCAAAGTAAGACCCACTTTTATTCTTTGGCTTTTAATACTCCGTGAGTTGTGTGGTCCTCTGTTGTCTTCTGTATTTTTTATAAATTTTGATTTCTATTTACTGTTTTAATTGGCTTTACCCTTTAAAATCGTTTTTAATCATATTTATTTTTATATTGGTTTTATATTTATTTATTTTTTGTTTTTATTCAGTCATTGGTGGAGCTAAGGATAATATTTGATGATTGTTTTTAATATTGTTGTACAGCACTTTGGAAACATTTTTGTTGTTTAAATGTGCTATATAAATAAAGTGGATTGGATTGATTGGATTGAAAGTGTGACAGTGTATTAAAAAAATAAATAACATCTCGAAAAAGTAAGAGTTGTAGAAATGATTGAAAACACAAGACAGCCATGACATTGTGTTCTTTACAAGCGTATGTAAACTTTTGACCATATATAAGTCCAAATCATTTAGTAACTAAGTATTTCTATGAGCGGGTTGATATTAATAAACATGTCTACCTCAGGGAAGAAAAGAACATTTGAGCGACTATGACACACTCAGCTCAAAGGTGATGACAACAAATATTTGTGTTCTCCGCCCGGCATGTCCTGCTCGTAAACTGACCGGACCTACTCTTGATTGTAATTAAAACCCCATGGTTGCCTGGCACACCGCTGAGTTCCTTATTGCCACTCAAGCTAATTTAGGCAGTATGTTCAACATTAGGGCGCTTTGAAAGCCAAAAGTTTTCAATGTGCATGGAGCGGAGGTTAGTGGGTTTGCGTTTTGATGACATATTCCTCTAGTGGTGCTGAACATAACGAGGGCTATAGCTTTAATCTACTTTGCAGCAGAGCTGGGTGGAAGCCATCCAATGTGATTCATTTGCCGTCTTTAGATTCTATTACCTTGCCTGCCTGCAGGGAGCCAAAGTAGTTTTAATGGTCGGCTTTTAATAACCTGTAGAAAGAATAGAAACGTATGTATACTTTACCCAGTGTTCCTCTTTAAAGCCACAGGGGTCGTTTGCAGTAATGTTTTTAATTTAAAAAATAGGTTATTGTAAGCTGTATATTTAACAGTAAAAGCCTACACTGCTTAAACTGAAATCTACGTAAGATTAAATATCTCAAATAAGGGTGATATTTGCTTATTTTCTGTCTGATAAGATAATTCTTCTCACTAAGCAGATTTTATGTTAGAGTGTTTTACTTGTTTTAAGGGTTTTGGTCCTCAATGATCTCAGTAAGATATTACAGCTTGTAGCTGAGATTTGATGACCTATATTGAGTAAAACATGCCTGAAACTAGAATATCAAGTGTTGCAAAGATGTGTCATTAACACTCACAAGTATAAAACTACTTTTTTAAAGTAATCATATTTTACTTCAAGCATGAAAAAAAAATGATGATCATTATGTCAAGATAATGGCACTAGCATTTACTTCATTTAAGAATATTTTTCAACATATCGAGCAAAAAGGTCTCTTTTTTTCTACCAAGAAAAGTGCACTTGTTATTAGTGAGAATATACTTATTTTAAGATATTTTTGGGTTCATTGAGGTTAGCTAATTTTACTTGTTTTGGAATTTTCTTGTTTCTATTGGCAGATCATTTTGCTTAGTTCAAATAAAATACCCCTAATTTTTATTTTATTTTTTCTTGTTTTTGAACACTGACTTTTTGCAGTGTAAAGGTTGGGGGTTAAATGTCTAATTTAAAGTTAAAGTACCAATGATTGTCACACACACACTAGGTGTGGTGAAATTTGTCCTCTGCATTTGACCCATCCCCTTGATCACCCCCTGGGAGGTGAGGGGAGCAGTGGGCAGCAGCGGTCGCCGCACCCGGGAATCATTTTTGGTGATTTAACCCCCAATTCCAACCCTTGATGCTGAGTGCCAAGCAGGGAGGTAATGGCTCCCATTTTAATAGTCTTTGGTATGACTCGGCTGGGGTTTGAACTCACAACCTACCGATCTCAGGGCGGACACTCTAACCACTAGGCCACTGAGGAGATGCCATAAATGCCAAGACGCATGTGCATAAAAAAAAAACAACAACATTGTTTTTAAAGACATATTTTTGTGTTATTGGAAGGGATGCACAATATTTTTTCCCAAGCCGATACGCAAAAAGGTAACTTCCTGCTTCTCAAGAACGATAACCGATCACTTATTTATTGATACAATTACAGTACAGGCCAAAAGTTTGGACACACCTCCTTTCAATGCGTTTTCTTTATTTTCACGACTATTTACATTGTAGATTGACGCCTGTGAAGTGAAAACCATTTCAGGTGACTACGTCTTGAAGCTCATCAAGAGAATGCCAAGAGTGTGCAAAGCAGTAATCAGAGCAAAGGGTGGCTATTTTGAAGAAACTAGAATATAAAACATGTTTTCAGTTATTTCATCTTTTTTTGTTAATTACAATAACTCCACATGTGTTCATTCATAGTTTTGATGCCTTCAGTGACAATCTACAATGTAAATAGTCATGAAAATAAAGAAAACGCATTGACTGAGAAGGGATGCACAATATTTTTTCCCAAGCCGATACGCATACAGATAACTTCCTGCTTCTCAAGAACGATAACCGATAACTTATTTATTTATATATATACAGTACAGGCCAAAAGTTTGGACACACCTTCTCCTTTCAATGCAGTTTCTATATTTTCATGACTTATTTGCTTATTTGTTGATTCAAGAAGTACACTGCAAAAACTGAAATCTAAGTAAGATGAAATATCTCAAATAAGGGTGATATTTGCTTATTTTCTGTCTGATAAGATCATTCTTCTCACTAAGTAGATTTTATGTTAGTGTTTTACTTGTTTTAAGGGTTTTGGTCCTAAATGATCTCAGTAAGATATTACAGCTTGTTGCTGAGATTTGATGACCTATATTAGGGATGTCCCGATCCAGGTTTTTGCACTTCCGATCCAATACCGATATTGTTTTTGCACTTCCGATACTGATCGATACCGATACTGACCGATACTGGCCTATCCGAGCATGTATTAAAGTTTAAAGTGATTTAGCCTATTTAGTTGTCAGAATCATGTTGAAAAGGGTTTTAGTACTCTTGATAACAACTAGCCAGCTGAATTAGGGGAGTTTGAATAATACACAATGGTTGGTAACAAGAAACTGACCTGTTTATTCAAGGATAAACACAAAATAGACAAAATTATACATGACAAACAGAAATGGCATCATTGAAACTAGGGCTGGGCGATATGGCCTTTTTTTAATATTGTGATATTTTAAGGCCATGTCACGATACACCATATATATGTGGATATTTTGCCTTAGCCTTGAATGAACACTTGATGCATATAATCACAGCAGTATGATGATTCTATGTGTACATTAAAACATTCTTCTTCATACTGCATTAATATATGCTACTTTTAAACTTTCATGCAGAGAAGGAAATCACAACTAAAAAAATCACTATTTTTTATCATACGGTGTTGATCTGGAAATGTTTGCCTCTGCATTTTGATGGTGTGGACGTGTGGCACCGAATGGAGATAAGCGTCTCGACAGACGTTACAATATTTGAACAATGATGACGAAAACTGTTTTCTCTGTCTTGTCCGTGTGTCGAAAATTGTTATGCGCTTATTTTTTAATTTGATTTTGTGCGTGGCATAGATTTGCCGTGCGCAATTGCACAGGCGCGCACCTTAGCGGCTGCGCTAGCATCACAGCTAACGTTAGCCATGCTGCTACCTCTCTGCTCGGGGAGGACGTATACGTATGTGACGTATGACGTGACAGTATGTGACGTATGACGTGACAGTATGTGACGTGTGTAAGAAGGTGCGCTCGCTGTCTGTGAGAGGGAGACACAGGAAAGAGTGAGAAGAGCCTGTCGTGTAATGCCAGCAGCTAAAAGCAACTGCGTGAGAATCCACAGACCTGTGGATGTGTTGAAGGTGTGCTGGAAAATGCGGAACGGAAATTAGGGAGCAGCAGAAAAGTGGAATGTATTATTTAAATCGGTGCGTTGGAAAACACGGACCGGAGTTTTTTTTTAAACTGGATCTGGATCGGCATTTTCCCATGCCTTGCCGATACGCATTTTTTGGCAAATATCGGCGGCCGATCCGATGCAAATATCGGATCGGAACATCCCTAACCTATATTGAGTAAAACATGCTTGAAACTAGAATATCAAGTGTTGCAAAGCTGTGTCATCAACACTCACAAGTATAAAACTACTTTGTTAAAGTAATAATTTCTTACTTCAAGCATGAAAAATGAAAATTATGATGCCGAGCACATATCAGTATGTCAAGATAATGGCACTAGCATTTACTTCATTTAAGACTATTTTTCAACATATTGAGCAAAAAGGTCTCATTTTTTTCTACCAAGAAAAATGCACTTGTTATTAGTGAGAATATACATATTTTAAGGTATTTTTGGGTTCATTGAGGTTAGCTCATTTTACTTGTTTTGGAAAGTCTTGGCAAGCCGAATTTTCTTGTTCTATTGGCAGATAATTTTGCTTAGTTCAAATAAAATACCCCTCATTTTTGTATTTTTTTTTCTTGTTTTTGAACACTGACTTTTTGCAGTGCATACACTGGTATTATTTTAGTGAAACTCCACATCAACATGGGTAATTCAAATATGTCACTTATCTACATTTTTGGTAAAGGATTTCATTCCACTAACAGACTTTAACAAAGGCTTTCATCCTGGTGAAGGTTTGCTCCAAACAGGCGGGGCTCTCAAATGAGTTAATAAGTCTCTACTGACCCTCATTAAAGCTCATATCCTGTTTAGAGATGCTGCGAGTAGAGCTCTGATGCTTTACTTTATCATGGTGAGACCACTCACTAACCTTGGAGCTTGAGGATTTTTGGTTGATTTTTTTTGGTCGTTATTTAGATAATGAGGATAAATTGTCTGCTTTAGTGCGAAGGCACGTCAACAATACTGGCTATTTCTGTTTGTAAACAATGTTGCCAATAGAAATGTTTCCAGAAAGAAACGATTTTACATCATGAATTTTTTACACTGTAGAGTCTACAGCCTGTTTATTGTATTTATTGTAAACATGACATCATTATTATTTTAATAGTACGTTGCCACACACACTGAGTCAGTATGAATTGTGGTGGCGCACAAGAGCTAGCAGATGCCACATGATCCTTTTCCACAGAAGAAGCCAGCGCCTTTTCTTTATAAAAAAAAAAAATAAAAAATAAAAAAAACCTTATTTACACTAGTGATGTCCCGTTCCGATATTTGGATCGGATCGGCTGCCGATATTTGCCAAGAATTGCGTATCGGCAAGGCATGGGAAAATGCCGATCCAGATCCAGTTTAAAAAAAAACTCCGGTCCGTGTTTTCCAACGCACCGATGTAAATAATACATTCCACTTTTCTGCTGCTCCGTAATTTCCGTTCCGCATTTTCCAGCACACCTTCAACACATCCACAGGTCTGTGAATTCTCACGCAGTTGCTTTTAGCTGCTGGCATTACACGGCACTCTTTCCTGTGTCTCCCTCTCACAGACAGCAAGTGCACCTTCTTACACACGTCACATACTGTCACGTCATACGTCACATACGTATACGTCCTCCCCGAGCAGAGAGGTAGCAGCATGGCTAACGTTAGCTGTGATGCCAGCGCAGCCGTGCGAGCAACGCTCCCTCTAAGGTGCGCGCCTGTGCAATTGCGCACTGTTTAAGCGTCCTCTGCGCATAGCAAATCTATGCCACGCACAAAATCAAATAAAAAAATAAGGGCATAACAATTTTCGACACACGGACACGACAGAGAAAACAGTTTTCGTCATCATTGTTCAAATATTGTGACGTCTGTCGAGACGCTTATCTCCGTTCGGTGCCACACGTCCACACCATCAAAATGCCGAGGCAAAAATTTCCACATCAACACCGTATGAAAAAATAAGTGATTTTTTTAGTTGTGATTTCCTTCTCTGCATGAAAGTTTAAAAGTAGCATATGTTAATGCAGTATGAAGAAGAATGTTTTAATGTAGACATGCAAGCCTTGAAAGAACATTTTGAAAGTCAAGACTACATTTCCTGCAAATGGGTGCATTTCTACCCTATATTTTAACTTTAGATTTATTCTCATATCAAACTCTTTTGGCTGTCTTTTTGACACTTACATCCGGCGCCCCCCTCCACACCCTGGATTATAAATAATGTAAATAATTCAATGTGATTATCTTGTGTGATGACTGTATTATGATGATAGTATATATCTGATAGTATATATCTGTATCATGAATCAATTTAAGTGGACCCCGACTTAAACAAGTTGAAAAACTTATTCGGGTGTTACTATTTAGTGGTCAATTGTACGGAATATGTACTTCACTGTGCAACCTACTAATAAAAGTCTCAATCAATCAATCAAAACACATAGAATCATCATACTGCTGTGATTATATGCATCAAGTGTTCATTCAAGGCTAAGGCAAAATATCGAGATATATATCGTGTATCGCAATATGGCCTTAAAATATCACAATATTAAAAAAAAGGCCATATCGCCCAGCCCTAGTTCAATGATGCCATTTCTGTTTGTCGTGTATAATTTTGTCTATTTTGTGTTTATCCTTGAATAAACAGGTCAGTTTCTTGTTACCAACCATTGTGTATTATTCAAACTCCCCTAATTCAGCTGGCTAGTTGTTATCAAGAGTACTAAAACCCTTTTCAACATGATTCTGACAACTAAGTAGGCTAAATAACTTTAAACTTTAATACATGCTCGGATAGGCCAGTATCGGTCAGTATCGGTATCGGATCGGAAATGCAAAAACAATATCGGTATCGGATCGGAAGTGCAAAAACCTGGATCGGGACATCCCTAATTTACACAAACAAAATACAATAAATATATTTTAATGTTCAGTTTCAGCTTATTTGGAGTATGCATACAATGTAATGCATCACATATTTCCAGTTGTTTCATTACAGCACGTCCGAAAAGGAGTAGGAAGAAGCTGAGCTTATTTAATCCTACCCCTTTTCATGCCATAGCAATTTTATCCCATTTCTTTGTTCTCTGTAACAGAACAGTGAATAAATAAATAATAGCGTGCGCCGCGCTCGGGAATCATTTGGTCATTTAACCCCCTCAATTCCAACCCTTGATGCTGAGTGCCAAGTCTTTAGTATGACTCCACCGGGGGTTTGAACTCATAACCTCCCAGTCTCAGGGCGGACACTCTACCCACAAGGCCACTGAGCTGGTTAGAGAATGAGGAAGTGTTGTGTGTCTGGAAGTGAAACATGTAGAAGGAAGTGTGTGGACGAAGGAAATACCTGTTTAAATTGGGCCCATTGTTAGTGAAGTGAGTGAAGTTAATTATATTTATATAGTGCTTTTCTCTATAGACTCAAGGTGCTTACATAGTGAAACACATTATCTACATCTTTAAGCTGCATTTAAACCAGTGTGGGTGGTACTGGGAGCAGGTGGGTTAAGTGTCTTGCCCAAGGACACAACGGCATTGACTATGTTGGCGGAAGCGGGGATCAAACCCGGAACCCTCAAGTTACTGGTACGGCCACTCTCCCACACTGCAAAAACTGAAATCTAAGTAAGATTAAATATCTCAAATAAGGGTGATATTTGCTTATTTTCTGTCTGATAAGATCATTCTTCTCACTAAGCAGATTTTATGTTAGAGTGTTTTACTTGTTTTAAGGGTTTTGGTCCTAAATGATGTCAGTAAGATATTACAGCTTGTTGCTGAGATTTGATGACCTATATTGAGTAAAACATGCTTGAAACTAGAATATCAACTGATGCAAAGCTGTGTCATCAACACTCACAAGTACAAAACTACTTTTTTAAAGGGGAACATTATCACCAGACCTATGTAAGCGTCAATATATACCTTGATGTTGCAGAAAAAATAATGTAATAAATAAATAATAAATAAAATTCAATAAATAAATAAATAATAATAATAATCCACAATAATAATAATAATAACAATAATAATAATAATAAATAAATAAATAAAATAAATAAATAATGTAATAAAATAATAATGGTGTGATTGAGATGTTAAAGGGGAACATTATCACCAGACCTATGTAAGCGTCAATATATACCTTGATGTTGCAGAAAAAATAATGTAATAAATAAATAATAAATAAAATTCAATAAATAAATAAATAATAATAATAATCCACAATAATAATAATAATAACAATAATAATAATAATAAATAAATAAATAAAATAAATAAAATAAATAAAATAAATAAAATAAATAAAATAAATAAAATAAATAAATAATGTAATAAAATAATAATGGTGTGATTGAGATGTTAAAGGGGAACATTATCACCAGACCTATGTAAGCGTCAATATATACCTTGATGTTGCAGAAAAAATAATGTAATAAATAAATAATAAATAAAATTCAATAAATAAATAAATAATAATAATAATAATAATAATAATCCACAATAATAATAATAATAATAAATAAATAAATAAATAATGTAATAAAATAATAATGGTGTGATTGAGATGTTAAAGGGGAACATTATCACCAGACCTATGTAAGCGTCAATATATACCTTGATGTTGCAGAAAAAAGACCATATATTTTTTTAACCGATTTCCAAACTCTAAATGGGTGAATTTTGGCGAATTAAACGCCTTTCTATTATTCGCTCTCGGAGCAATGACGTCACGTTGTGACGTCACATCGGGAAGCAATCCGCCATTTTCTCAAACACCGAGTCAAATCAGCTCTGTTATTTTCCGTTTTTTCGACTGTTTTCCGTACCTTGGAGACATCATGCCTCGTCGGTGTGTTGTCGGAGGGTGTAACAACACGAACAGGGACGGATTCAAGTTGCACCAGTGGCCCAAAGATGCGAAAGTGGCAAGAAATTGGACGTTTGTTCCGCACACTTTACCGACGAAAGCTATGCTACGACAGAGATGGCAAGAATGTGTGGATATCCTGCGACACTCAAAGCAGATGCATTTCCAACTGGACTGGACAGATCAGCTTTCAGGAAAAGAGCGCGGATGAGGGTATGTCTACAGAATATATTAATTGATGAAAACTGGGCTGTCTGCACTCTCAAAGTGCATGTTGTTGCCAAATGTATTTCATATGCTGTAAACCTAGTTCATAGTTGTTAGTTTCCTTTAATGCCAAACAAACACATACCAATCGTTGGTTAGATGGCCATCGCCGAATTCGTCCTCGCTTTCTCCCGTGTCGCTGGCTGTCGTGTCGTTTTCGTCGGTTTCGCTTGCATACGGTTCAAACCGATATGGCTCAATAGTTTCAGTTTCTTCTTCAATTTCGTTTTCGCTACCTGCCTCCACACTACAACCATCCGTTTCAATACATGCGTAATCTGTTGAATCGCTTAAGCCGCTGAAATCCGAGTCTGAATCCGAGCTAATGTCGCTATACCTTGCAGTTCTATGCGCCATGTTTGTTTGTGTTGGCTTCACTATGTGACGTCACAGGAAAATGGACTTGATGAAAAAATGAAAATCAGGCACTTTGAAGCTTTTTTTAGGGATATTGCGTGATGGGTAAAATTTTGAAAAAAACTTCGAAAAATATAATAAGCCACTGGGAACTGATTTTTAATGGTTTTAACTCTTCTGAAATTGTGATAATGTTCCCCTTTAAAATAATAATTTCTTATATCAAGTATGAAAAAAAAAAAAAAATCATGACTTTGACACAATTGTGTCTCATAATTAAAGCAGATGACAGCCAAATGGACTTTGCTGTTTTATTTTCAATGAAACAATAGAAAATACGTACTCATATAGTAGTACAGTTGGCACAGTACAGTAAACTGACAGTTAATATTTAAACATTTAACATTTCAAACAATTTGGAACAGAAATAGTTCATGCACATTCAGATAAATTCCTCAAAATTACAATAAAAATGTTTTTGATGCGCACTAATTGACTGAAAGAGCACGCACTTGACGCGATGATGTCATGTTATCCATGGAAAAATGCCTTTTTAGACAATATGATTTGCCTGAGCGGCTAGGAGACCCCGAGAGTAACAAGCGCTTGCCTTGTTGCCTTTCCATTAAGAACAATAAATTAGTTTTTAGTATAAGTTTTCTGGTTTCAATAAATGTAACGCAGAGCGCATATCATTATGTCAAGATAATGGCACTAGCATTTACTTCATTTAAGAATATTGTTCAACATATTGAGCAAAAAGGTCTCTTTTTTTTTTCTACCAAGAAAAGTGCACTTTTTATTAGTGAGAATATACTTATTTTAAGGTATTTTTGGGTTCATTGAAGTTAGCTAATTTTACTTGTTTTGGAAAGTCTTGACAAGCCGAATTTTCTTGTTCTATTGGCAGATCATTTTGCTTAGTTCAAATAAAATACCCCTCATTTTTGTATTTTCTTGTTTTTTGAACACTGACTTTTTGCAGTGTAGACTTCCTTTTTATTGTCATTCAACTTTACAGTACAGATAAGAACAACATTTCTTTGCATTAGCTCGTTGTAGTGCAGGATAAAAGAGCAATAAGGTGCAGATATAAATAAATAGATTACTGTACTGTGCTCTTTTAGTTAATTTGTGCGCATATATACAGCCCGGCCCCCGGCCAAAATGTTTTTAATTGTATTTTTGAAGAATTTATCTGAATGTGCATGAACTATTTCTGTTCAAAATTGTTAGAAATGTTAAATGTTTAAATATTAACTGTCAGTTTACTGTACTGTGCCAACTGTACTACTATATGAGTACGTGTTTTCTATTGTTTCATTGAAAATAAAACAGCAAAGTCCATTTGGCTGTCATCTGTTTTAATTATGAGACACAATTGTGTCAAAGTCATGATTTTTTTTTGTTCATGCTTGAAATAAGAAATGATTACTTTAAAAAAGTAGTTTTATACTTGTGAGTGTTGATGACACAGCTTTGCAACACTTGATATTCTAGTTTCAAGCATGTTTTACTCAATATAGGTCAGGGGTCGGCAACCTTTACCAGTCAAAGAGCCATTTTGACCAGTTTCGCAAATGATAGAAAACAATGGGAGCCGCAAAATTTCTTGAAATTTTAAATGAAATAACACTGTATAAAAAGTTTTTTTTTTGCTTTGTGCTATGTATAAACCAGGGGTCTCAGACACGCGGCCCACACTTTTATATGGAATTTGAAAGCTGGTGCGGCACGCGGGTTTTAAATGAATGGCGCTTGCCAGCGTCATGCGTGCCGTGATGGTACAGCATATAGCACCCACTACAACCAGCGTGCCTGATCAGCCACATGTTGTACGGTGTTTCCGCTTGCTCACTTAAGAGACAGCAAAGCATACTTGGTCAACAACCACACAGGTTACACTGACGGTGGCGGTATAAAAAAAACTATAACACTCTTACTAATAATGCGCCACACTGTGAACCCACACCAAACAAGAATGACAAACACATTTCGGGAGAACATCTGCACAGTAACACAACATAAACACAACAGGACAAATACCCAGAATCCCATGCAGCCCTAACTCTTCCGGGATACATTATGCACCCCCGCTACCAAACCCCGCCCACCTCAACCGACGCAAATATTATGTTTAAACACCTGTTACTTACTAACTATATGTGTTAAACATGCTTGTATTATGTTTATACAGCTTTAACTTATTAACTACAAGTAAAACATGCTTGTATTATCTTTAAACACCTTTATCTTATTAACTATATGTGTTAAACATGCTTGTATTATCCTTAAACACCTTTAACTTGTTAACAATATTAACTATATGTGTTAAACATGCTTGTATTACCTTTAAACGCCTTTAACTTATTAACAATATGTGTGTTAAACATGCTTGTTTTTTATTTAAACACCTTTAACTTATTAACTATTTGTGTTAAACATGCTTGTATTATCTTTAAACACCTTAAACTTATTAACTATATGTGTTAAACATGCTTGTATTATGTAGGGGCGGGGGGGGGGGGGGGGGTTGATGTGTGAGGGAGCAGGGTTGGGGTGGGGGCGGGGTTTGGTGGTAATAATAATAATAATAATAATAACTGGGATTTATATAGCGCTTTTCTAAGTACCCAAAGTCGCTTTACATGTAGAACCCATCAATCATTCACACCTGGTGGTGGTAAGCTACTTTCATAGCCACAGCTGCCCTGGGGTAGACTGACGGAAGCGTGGCTGCAATTTTGCGCCAACGGCCCCTCCGACCACCACCTATCATTCGTCATTCAATTCACCGGTGTGAGTGGCACCGGGGGAAAAGGGTGAAGTGTCCCGCCCAAGGACACAACGGCAGCGATTTTTGGATGGTAAGAGGCGGGGAGCGAACCTGCAACCCTCAGGTTTCTGGCACGGTTGCTCTACCCACTACGCCATGCCGCCCCTGGTAGCAGGGGTGTATAATGTAGCCCGGAAGAGTCAGGGCTGAATGGGATTCTGGGTGTTTGTTCTGTTGTGTTTATGTTGTGTTAAGGTGCAGATGTTCTCCCGAAATGTGTTTGTCATTCTTGTTTGGTTTTGGTTCAAAGTGTGGCGCATTATTAGTAAGAGTGTTAAAGTTGTTTTATAAGGTCACCGTCAGTGTAACCTGTGTGGCTGTTGACAAAGTATGCCTTGCTGTCACGTGCGTGTGCAAGCAGAAGATGTATATTGTATAACAAGTGTTGGGCTGGCACGCTGTTAATACAGATTGTAGAGAGCGCCAAATGTTGTACCTTCATGGCACGCCCTTATTATAGCTGTAAGGGTGGAAATCGGTGAATATTAATCCCGGGAGTTTTCTGCGAGAGGCACTGAAATCCGGAAGTCTCACGGGAAAATTGGGGGGTTCAGCAAGTAAGCTGCTGAGCCGCATCAGAGTGATCAAATGATATAGGTCATCAAATCTCAGCAACAAGCTGTAATATCTTACTGAAGTCATTTAGGACCAAAACCCTTAAAACAAGTAAAACACTCTAACATAAAATCTGCGTAGTGAGAAGAATTATCTTATCAGACAAGAAAATAAGCAAATATCACCCTTATTTGGAATATTTAATATTACTTAGATTTCAGTTTTTGCAGTGTAAGTCTAAGTCTAAGAACTAATGAATAGTGAGATGGAAGATTGTCCACTCCAAACTGATTAGCAATAACTCTGTGTTCTGCACAACTGGCAAGCTTGTACAGAACAACAGGAACCATATCTGAAGTAGTACTCGGGCACGGACAGTCTGTTTCTTCGGAATTAAAACTCCTTCCATCAATCCACAGAACTCATTGAATGAACGTTGAGACATTTGAAAGTTTTCTTTCCATTCTCCGTCCAAAAATCTCTTCAAAACAACTCTCTCCCACCAGTCTTTGCTTTGGACCCGCAATAAAGAGCGATTTGTGAGGAGCTGCAAAGAAACCTTGCTTTGGTGTGACATCATAGGTCAATGGGAAAAGCAATACATTTATTTGCGCTAAAAGGAATGAAGTGATCGGGAGGGGAGGCACACGGCGTTTGACCAATAGGTTGAATTTACTTAAAGTCACATATAGCTCAATAAATATGCAAAGTTTGAAGTGGTGCCAGCGAGCATCTGTTGTCATAGCGTTGTGGGCAGTATTTTACCTCTCTCTCAAAGTAAAAATGCCCTATTCTTGTGTTGTTTTAGGTCAAAGGTGTCAAACGCAAGGCCTGCAACATCATTTTATCTGGCCCGCAAACACCTTGAAATGATACGTGTTAGAGATGTCTGATAATGGCTTTTTTGCATATATTGTCCAACTCTTGATTACCGATTCCGATATCAACCGATACCGATATATACAGTCATGGAATGAACACATTATTATGCCTAATTTTGTTGTGATGCCCCGCTGGATGCATTAAACAATGTAACAAGGTTTTCCAAAATAAATCAACTCAAGTTATGGAAAAAAATGCCAACAGCATATTTATTATGCACAGGGGCATTTTTTTTTACCACTGTGTTACATGGCCTTTCCTTTTAACAACACTCAGTAAACGTTTGGGAACTGAGGAGACCAAATTTTTGAAGCTTTTCAGGTGGAATTCTTTCCCATTCTTGCTTGATGTACAGCTTAAGTTGTTCAACAGTCCGGGGGTCTCTGTTGTGGTATTTTAGGCTTCATATTGCGCCACATATTTTCAATGGGAGACAGGTCTGGACTACAGGCAGGCCAGTCTAGTACCCGCACTCTTTTACTATGAAGCCACGTTGATGTAACACGTGGCTTGGCGTTGTCTTGCTGAAATAAGCAGGGGCGTCCATGGTAACGTTGCTTGGATGGCAACATATGTTGCTCCAAAACCTGTATGTACCTATCAGCATTAATGGTGCCTTCACAGATGTGTAAGTTACCCATGTCTTGGGCACTAATACACCCTCATACCATCACAGATGCTGGCTTTTACACTTTGCGCCTAAAGCAATCCGGATGGTTCTTTTCCTCTTTGGTCCGGAGGACACGACGTCCACAGTTTCCAAAAACAATTTGAAATGTGGACTCGTCAGACCACAGAACACTTTTGGCTTGGCGTTGTCTTGCTGAAATAAGCAGGGGCGTCCTTGATAACATGATAAATGATGCTGGCTTTTGAACTTTGCGCCTAGAACAGGGGTCGGCAACCCGCGGCTCTAGAGCCGCATGCGGCTCTTTAGCGCCGCCCTAGTGGCTCTCTGGAGCTTTTTAAAAAAGGTATGAAATATGGAAAAAGATGAGGGGGAAAAAATATATTTTTCATTTTAATATGGTTTCTGTAGGAGGGCAAACATGACACAAACCTCCCTAATTGTTATAAAGCACACTGTCAGCTTTATTGATTCGAGTATTTGGCGAGCGCCGTTTTGTCCTACTAATTTTGGCGGTCCTTGAACTCACCTTAGTTTGTTTACATGTATAACTTTCTCCGACGTTCTAGGACGTGTTTTATGCCACTTCTTTTTCGGTCTCATTTTTTCCACCAAACTTTTAAGGTTGTGCGTGAATGAACAGAGGTGAGTTTTGTTGATGTTATTGATTTGTGCGGAGTGCTAATCGGGCATTTTTGGTCACTGCATGCAAGCTAATCGATGCTAACATGCTATTTAGGCTAGCTATACGTACATATTGCATCATTATGCCTCATTTGTAGCTATATTTGAGCTCATTTAGTTTCCTTTAAGTCCTCTTAATTCAGTTTATATCTCATGACACACTATATGTATGTAATATGGCTTTTAATTTTTTGCGGCTCCAGAAAGATTTGTTTTTGTATTTTTGGTCTAATATGGTTCTTTCAACATTTTGGGTTGCCGACCCCTGACCTAGAACAATCCGAAGTAGGGTTGTCCGATAATGACTTTTTGCCGATATCCGATATTCCGATATTGTCCAACTCTTTAATTACCAATACCGATGTCAACCGATACCGATATCAGTCGTGGAATTAACACATTATTATGCCTAATTTGGACAACCAGGTATGGTGAAGATAAGGTACTTTTTTTTTTTAATTAATAAAATAAAATAAGATAAATAAATCAAAAACATTTTCTTGAATAAAAAAGAAAGTAAAACAATATAAAAACAGTTACATAGAAACTAGTAATTAATGAAAATTTGTAAAATTAAGTGTTAAAGGTTAGTACTATTAGTGGACCAGCAGCACGCACAATCATGTGTGCTTACGGACTGTATCCCTTGCAGACTGTATTGATATATATTGATATATAATGTAGGAACCACAATATTAATAACAGAAAGAATCAACCCTTTTGGGAGGTTTTTTGGGTTGGTGCACTAATTGTAAGTGTATCTTGTGTTTTTTATGTTGATTTAATAAAAAATAAATACATTTAAAAAAAAAACGATACCGATAATAAAAAAAACGATACCGATAATTTCCGATATTACATTTTAACGCATTTATCACATCTCTATTCCGAAGGGTTCTTTTCCTCTTTTTTCTGGAGGACACAGCGTCCACAGTTTCCAAAAACAATTTGAAATATGGACTCGTCAGACCACAGAACACTTTTGCACTTTGCATCAGTCCATCTTAGATGAGCTCGGGCCCAGCGAAGCCGACGGCGTTTCTGGGTGTTGTTGATAGGGATGATGTTGGAAACCGGTTCTCCCGATTGTTCAATAAGAAAAGAACCGATTCCATGGGTTCAAATCCCTTTTTGAGAACCGGTTCCCGTTATCGAAGCCACTATACCGTATTTTCACGACCATAAGGCGCACCGTGTCAGTTACGGGTGCTATTTCTATATTTAACGCATAAATAAGGCGCAGCACGTCTATGGCTTGTGGAACTCAATGCCATACTTGCCAACCTTGAGACCTCCGATTTCGGGAGGTGGGGGGTGGAGGGTGGGGGGCGTGGTCGGGGGTGGGTGGGGTGGGGCGTGGTTGGGGGCGTGGTTAAGAAGGGGGGAGTATATTGACAGCTAGAATTCACCAAGTCAAGTATTTCATATATATATATATATATATATACATCCTGAAAATATGCAAACAAAACGGTGTTTGGATAATTGATACTTCAAACTTGCATAAATAAATATTAAGGAATATAACATAACTTGGCTTCTGAGAGCTTCAAAATGTAATGAATAAAATGCTAAAGTTGTTGATAAACAAGCAATTATTTTAATAATTAAATATGGTCATTTTAAATGACTTATTATGATCATTTAAAATTAATTATTTCAAATATGTTTATTTTAATTCTATGGCTGGATGTAATAAGGAGTCAGAAAAAATACAAAAAAAAATACAATTAATTTTGATGTTTTAGCAAAATCTAATAAAAATGTATTTATTTTTTTTTTTTAATTAATAGATATATTTATTTTTAGGTAAGATAAACAAAATAATAGTCTGGATGATTTAGTTCTTGTCACCCTGTTGTCCTCCTGTCGTGAAAAAAGGCTGTCCTCACTCGGGTCCGCATGGAGCTGGAGGGGGCGTGGCCTCCAGCTCCGGCTGAAAATCGGGAGATTTTCGGGAGAATATTTGTCCCGGGAGGTTTTCGGGAGAGGCGCTGAATTTCGGGAGTCTCCCAGAAAATTCGGGAGGGTTGGCAAGTATGCTCAATGCACACACAACCTATCTGGATTCGATAAGAGGTTCGATAAGGAATCGGTTCGATAAGAGAATTCGATAATGTGCTCGAACTCGATAATTTATTATCGAACATCATCCCTAGTTGTTGATAAATGGCTTTCGCTTTGCAAAGTAGAGTTTTAAGATGCACTTACAGATGTAGAGACGAACCGTAGTTACTGACAGTGGTTTTCTGAAGTGTTCCTGTGCCCATGTGGTGATATCCTTTACACACTTTTCTTTCTTTCTTTAGTTTATTTCGAACATGAACACACTTACATCATAATACATCACACAATTTCATATCATTTCATTTTACATCATGCCCGAAAAGGAGTAGGAAGAAGCAAAGCTTGTTTAATCCTACCCCTTTCCCACTTCAAAGCGTTTACAAATATATAGAATCATTTGCTGACCTTTTTATATAATAAAATAACATCTATGAATTAGTATACAACAGTTTTGTAATATGTAATTAATTAATTAATTCAGTCATTATTAACATACTGAGATGAAGAATATCTTATTTTCAATAAGGTTGAAAGTATTTCTCATAATTGTTCTTCTTTGTACTCTGTAAGCACTATTATTTTGAACAACCTCTTAAACTGGATCATATCAGTACAATTTTTAACTTCTTTACTTAATCCATTCCATCATTTAATTCCACATACTGATATGCTAAAAGTTCTAAGTGTTGTACGTGCATATAAATGTTTTAAATTATTTTTTCCTCTAAGGTTATATTTCTCCTCTTTAGTTGAGAAGAATTGTTGTACATTCTTTGGTAGCAGGTTATAGTTTGCTTTGTACATCATTTTAGCTGTTTGCAATTTTACCAAATCACCGAACTTTAATATTTTTGACTTAATAAATAAAGGGTTTGTATGTTCTCTATATCCAACATTATGTATTATTCTAACTGATCTTTTTTGTAACACTGATGTCGCTTTTTGATGAGGTACCGCCTGAGGGATCGAAGGTCCGTAATATCATCGCTTACGTGCAGTGATTTCTCCAGATTCTCTGAACATTTTGATGATATTACGGACCGTAGATGGTGAAATCCCTAAATTCCTTGCAATAGCTGGTTGAAAAATGTTGTTCTTAAACTCTTTGACTATTTGCTCACGCATTTGTTCACAAAGTGGTGACAACTCGCCACATCCTTGTTTGTGGAAGCTGCATTTATACCCAATCATGGCACCCACCTGTTCCCAATTAGCCTGTTCACCTGTGGGATCTTCCAAAGAAGTGTTTGATGAGCATTCCTCAACTTTCTCAGTATTTTTTGCCACCTGTGCCAGCTTTTTTGAACCGTGTTGCAGGCATCAAATTCCAAATGAGCTAATATTTGCAAAAAATAAAGTTTTTCCAGTTCGAACGTCAAGTATCTTGTCTTTGCAGTCTATTTAATTGAATATAAGTTGAAAAGGATTTGCAAATCATTGTTTTTATTTACCATTTACACAACGTGACAACTAGTTAGTATTATTTGCGGATGATACAACAGTGTTTTGTTCAGGAGAGAACACACAGAAGATACTACAAATAATAACAGAAGAAATTAACAAATTAAAAAGATGGTTTGACAAAAACAGACTATTGTTGAATCTCAGTAAAACTAAAATAATGCTATTTGGTAACAGTAGAAGAGAAAGTCAAACACAAATACAAATAGACGGAATAGAAATTGAAAGAGTAAATGAAACCAAATTTCTAGGTATAATGATTGATGATAAATTGAACTGGAAATCTCACGTAAAAAATATACAACATAAAGTAGCAAGAAACACGTCAATAATGAATAAAGCAAAACATGTTCTAGACAAAAAATCACTTCATATTCTCTACTGCTCACTAGTGTTACCATATCTGAGTTATTGTGCAGAAATATGGGGAAATAATTACAAAAGTACACTTCATTCATTAACGGTGTTACAAAAAAGATCAGTTAGAATAATACATAATGTTGGATATAGAGAACACACAAATCCTTTATTTATTGAATCAAAGATTCTGAAATTCTACGACATAGTGAATTTGCAAACAGCTAAAATGATACACAAAGCAAACTATAACCTGCTACCCAAGAATATACAACAATTCTTCTCAAAAAAAGAGGAGAAATATAATCTTAGGGAGAAATGTAATTTAAAACATTTGTATGCACGTACAACACTTAAGACCTTCAGTATATCAGTATGTGGAATTAAATTATGGAATGGATTAAGCAAAGCAATCAAACAATGTACTAATATGATCCACTTCAAGAAACTCTTCAAACTTAAAGTGTTTACAAAGTACAAAGAAGAAGAACCATGATAAACATTCTGAATTTATTTAACTCATCCATTCTTTCATTCTTTCACTCACAAAATAATCTTACTTATCTCAACATATGAAATGTAACTTACTTCACCAATTATCATTTATTTACTTATTTTATTGTGATTACTTAAGGAGTATATTGTGAATAAATTGAGAACAGGAAGTGAACAAAAGTTGTAGCAACTGTTATGTAAAAGAAAAGGGGTAGGATTAAATAAGCTCTGCTTCTTCCTACTCCTTTTCGAACATGTTGAAAAGAGAAACTGGAGATTGTGATGTATCATGTTGTATACTTGCATGTTCGAATTAAACTCAAACTCAACTCAATTCACTGGTTTTGGGGTTTGTAGAACAGAGTTGGTTAGCTGATCACTGTCAAAAATTCCCTGTTTGAACCCTTTTTCTTTATTGCCTTTTGAATACAGAGCCAACTTGTGGTAACTAATACGATATACTGTGTTTGGGTTGCGTGTTGGAATACAGCCTCCATGTAGACGTGAGAGGAGGCTGTTAATTGGTTGAGCAAAATGAAGCCAATCTGTGTTTAGAGACTTATCAGCACATGAGATGACTCACTCCCTCTCTGTGATTCTTGTAGTTTTTAATCCACTCTTTATACATCACCGCTAAGTCTGCAGTGCAGGAAATGAGGGTTGTAAAGCCATAAAAATGAGCTCCCAACAACAAAAGCTCTCATTATTTTGATCAAAGTCACCTTTCATGTGAGTAGTCACACCCTACGCCAGATAGACTTCTCCTTTCAACCTGTCTGTTGTGCACACACGCTATCACTTCCTTATCCACACATCCAGTCGGAAGCTGTTACTGACTAGAGTTTCTACTTCTTGAATCAACAAATAAGCAGGTTACTTGTCTCTAATCAGTTTTGAATGTCCATATGTCCATGAGTCAGCCCCCTTGTGGTGCGACCAGAGTGGCCTTGGTGTGAAAAGTGGATCACTCCATGGCTGTCATATCCAAAAATACACACTGACTGGACATGCACACTATGTCCGTGTGTACCACCTGCTGTCCGCGTACGTGTTGTTATTCATGACACACACTACGGTCGTACACAACCAAAACAGCACTATATGCGTATTTTGAATTTCTTAAAGAAATCATTATTGCTGCTCACCGGTCGCTCCAAACAGGATAAACAGTAGAAACTAGATAAAGAACTGATTAGCTGTTTATTGGGTAGTAACAGTACGTGTATTTGTATTGAACCGTTTCGGTTCGGTTCGGTTCGGAGGTGTACCGAACGAGTTTCCACACGAACATATTAAGTAGCCGCATAAGCTAAAGCAGGGGTGCTCATTACGTCGATCGCGATCTACCGGTCGATCTCGGAGGGTGTGTCAGTCGATCACCAGCCAGGCATTAAAAAAATAGTCCTAAAGATGAGCGATCATAAATCTTCACTATGACGTCACTTTCGTCACTTGATTGACATTCACGGCACCCGAGGGTCTTCTGAGATGACGCTGGCTGCTGCCAGATCATTAAAATTACCGACTGGAAGGTGAGAAACACTTTATTTCAACAGACTCTGGCGCCGTACCTGTCGTCAAAACTCCAAAGACCGACTGCACAGTTGCACAATAAAAGCTCTGCTTCATCCTGCCTGCGCTACCAAAATAAGAGTCTCAGAAAGCTGGCGTGCACAAGCTAGCAAGCTACGGAGTTTGCCGACAATGTGTTTCTTGTAAAGTGTATACAAAGGAGTACGGAAGCTGGACAAATAAGATGCCAAAAACCAACCACTTTCATGTGGTATTGGACAGAAAGGAGGACTTTTTTTCTCCTCCATTCGAAAATGCGGATGTTATCATCACCACTGTCTGATTCCAATCAATGCAAGTCATCACAATCAGGTAATACACCAACTTATATTCTTGTCTTCATGAAAGAAAGGAATCTATATGTGTTAAACATGCTTGTATTATCTTTAAACACCTTTAACTTGTTAACAATATTAACTATATGTGTTAAACATGCTTGTATTATCTTTAACCACCTTTAAGTTGTTAACAATATTAACTATATGTGTTAAACATGCTTGTATTATCTTTAAACACCTTTAATGTATTAACAATATTAACTATATGTATTAAACATACTTGTATTATCATTAAACACCTTTAATGTATTAACAATATTAACTATATGTGTTAAACATGCTTGTATTATCTTTAACCACCTTTAACTTGTTAACAAAAACATATATTTCATAAATAAGTAAATATCAAAATTATATATATGAATGAGGTAGATCCCCACGACTTGATCAATTGAAAAGTAGCTCGCCTGCAGAAAAAGTGTGAGCACCCCTGAGCTAAAGTCTTAACAAGCTGCTACGCTTCGTTCTGCCTCTGTCTCTGTCAGTCCTCTACACAGCACCCAGCATTGTCCCACCCACACAACCATCTGATTGGTTACACACGGAGTGGTAACAGCCAATCAGCAGTGACATAAACGTAAACGGCAGCTCCGCTCGCTCGCAGTCCTGTCTTGGGGTGAAGGCTAATTAGCTTTTAGCGTAACGTTTTTGTGTGCGTGTGTTTGCGTGTGTGTGTGTGTGTGTGTTACGGACAGCAAAGCCCTGTCTGTCTGTCTGTTATTTCATTTTACCCTTTTCTGTGTTGATTGAGCTGTGTAGAAGCAGCAAAAAAGGACATTATGTTAAATGAAGAGTTTCTGTCTCTGATAGTTGATATAATAATGTAAGTGCATCATTAAGCCTACATGAACTCCATGGTGTTCAGGGATGAATAGTCTCTCCTATTGCTATTGTAGCATTTTTTCAGCTATAGTTACATTAATCATTAGAAATGCAGCAGCCTAGTTTTGAATTGCAGGGTCCCTGCTATCACATGTTGATCAAAAATATAACATTTACATAATAAATCAACTACAGGCTTCCCAAATGCTGTAATAAATTAAGCATGATGAGTTGACTCTGCAACATCGCGTGGACATCGGGGGCGGTACCTCTGGATTGGCAGACCGGGGTGGTGGTTCCTCTCTTTAATAAGGGGAACCGGAGGGTGTGTTCCAACTATCGTGGGATCACTCTCCTCAGCCTTCCTGGTAAGGTCTATTCAGGTGTACTGGAGAGGAGGCTACGCCGGATAGTCGAACCTCGGATTCAGGAGGAACAGTGTGGTTTTCGTCCTGGTCGTGGAACTGTGGACCAGCTCTATACTCTCGGCAGGGTCCTTGAGGGTGCATGGGAGTTTGCCCAACTAGTCTACATGTGCTTTGTAGACTTGGAGAAGGCATTCGACCGTGTACCCCGGGAAGTCCTGTGGGGAGTGCTCAGAGAGTATGGGGTAACGGACTGTCTTATTGTGGCAGTTCGGTCCCTGTATGATCAGTGTCAGAGCTTGGTCCGCATTGCCGGCAGTAAGTCGGACACGTTTCCAGTGAGGGTTGGACTCCGCCAAGGCTGCCCTTTGTCACCGATTCTGTTCATAACTTTTATGGACAGAATTTCTAGGCGCAGTCAAGGCGTTGAGGGGATCCGGTTTGGTGGCTGCAGGATTAGGTCTCTGCTTTTTGCAGATGATGTGCTCCTGATGGCTTCATCTGGCCAGGATCTTCAGCTCTCGCTAGATCGGTTCGCAGCCGAGTGTGAAGCGACTGGGATGAGAATCAGCACCTCCAAGTCCGAGTCCATGGTTCTCGCCCGGAAAAGGGTGGAGTGCCATCTCCGGGTTGGGGAGGAGACCCTGCCCCAAGTCGAGGAGTTAAAGTACCTCGGAGTCTTGTTCACGAGTGAGGGAAGAGTGGATCGTGAGATCGACAGGCGGATCGGTGCGGCATCTTCAGTAATGCGGATGCTGTATCGATCCGTTGTGGTGAAGAAGGAGCTGAGCCGGAAGGCAAAGCTCTCAATTTACCGGTCGATCTACGTTCCCATCCTCACCTATGGTCATGAGCTGTGGGTTATGACCGAAAGGACAAGATCACGGGGTACAAGCGGACGAAATGAGTTTCCTCTGCCGGGTGGCAGGGCTCTCCCTTAGAGATAGGGTGAGAAGCTCTGTCATCCGGGGGGAGCTCAAAGTAAAGCCGCTGCTCCTCCACATCGAGAGGAGCCAGATGAGGTGGTTCGGGCATCTGGTCAGGATGCCACCCGATCGCCTCCCTTGGGAGGTGTTTAGGGCACGTCCGACCGGTAGGAGGCCACGGGGAAGACCCAGGACACGTTGGGAAGACTATGTCTCCCGGCTGGCATGGGAACGCCTCGGGATCCCCCGGGAGGAGCTGGACGAAGTGGCTGGGGAGAGGGAAGTCTGGGCTTCCCTGCTTAGGCTGCTGCCCCCGCGACCCGACCTCGGATAAGCGGAAGAAGATGGATGGATGGATGGAACTCCATGGTGTTCAGGGATGAATAGTCTCTCCTATTGCTATTGTACCATTTTTTCAGCTATAGTTACATTAATCATTAGAAATGCAGCAGCCTAGTTTTGAATGGCAGGGTCCCTGCTATCACATGTTGATAAAAATATAACATTTACATAATAAAAATCAACTACAGGCTTCCCAAATGCTGTAATAAATTAAGCATGATGAGTTGACTTGAAACTGTTTAATGTAGAAGAAAAGTTTTGTCATTTTATTTAATCTGAGCAACAAATTGTGTCAGTTTAATGTTGATTAACGTGGACAGAATTATTATAGTGTTCCCAATGTTAAAAGGATAAAGCCATTATGTACAAATTTGGTAAATAAATAACCAAAAAATGTATATTTTGTTGTTTTCTTACTGTACCGAAAATGAACTGAACCGTGACCTCTAAACCGAGGTACGTACCGAACCAAAATTTTTGTGTACCGTTACACCCTTACTGTTTATACAGTATATGTCCTGCACTCATTTCTTTTCCCCTTTATATGTCTTCCAGATCCTCTATGACAGCCCCAAAGCGAAGCGAGAAGTGGAGCTTCACTGGCGGGTCTCTGGCGGGCCGCACATTGTTCCAATTCTCAACCTGTATGAAAACATGCATCAGGGGAAAAAGTGCCTGCTCATAATCATGGAATGGTACTGTACACTTTACTATCATCGAACCAGCTTGGGAATTTGACAACTCTTAGCAAATATAAAACATATAGCTTTTTTTTTATTTTTTTTTTTAAATAGATGTATTTTTGTGTTATGTTTCAATCTATTGTAGGACACTTTCATCTGTAGTCACTGATGCACTAGTGCAGAGGTCTTTAACAGGGGGTCCGTGACCCCTAGAGGCTCCGCAGACATAATACAAAGCAATTTGGAAATGTTTAGTTGATTAGACTTTATTTTCAAAATACTGTATACTCCAGCTCTCTGTAACCCAGAACATCATGGCCTGCGCAGTGGCCTAGTGGTTAGAGTGTCCGTCCTGAGATCGGTAGGTCGTGAGTTCAAACCCCGGCCGAGTCATACCAAAGACTATAAAAATGGGACCCATTACCTCCCTGCTTGGCACTCAGCATCAAAGGGTTGAAATTGGGGGTTAAATCACCAAAAATTATTCCCCGTGTTATTATTCCCAGCTCCCAGGGGGGTGAGGGTGATGGGTCAAATGCAGAGGATAATCTCACCACACCTAGTGTGACAATCATTGGTACTGTAACTTTAAAATGGATGATCTATAAACCAAATACCAAGAGGTTTAATTAAGTAACATTGCTTCTTAGCTTCTTTTCTGCTGGTGGTGTGCCTCCGTATTTTTTATTTTTTTAAATGTGCCTTGGCTCAAAAAAAGTTGAAAAACTGATGTAGACCACAAGCAAGTGTTTTACATTTAGAAAAAATAATAATAATATGACTTCTTTATTGCGCCCTATAATTCGGTGCGCCTTATGTATAAAACATGATCAAAAATAGACCATTCATCGGCATTGCGCCTTATAATCCGGTGCACCCTATGGTACGGAAAATACGGTATGTACATTTTTCACCAACGAACCACCAATACTTGTTGTGTAGTCCAAAATGAAGTGTTTTAAAAATATTGTAGCAAAAAATTACAATATGAACCTAGGGCTGGGCGATATGGCCTTTTATTAATATCTCGATGTTTTCAGGCCATGTCACGATACACCATATATATGTGGATATTTTGCCTTAGCCTTGAATGAACACTTATGCATATAATCACAGCAGTATGATGATTCTATGTGTCTACATTAAAACATTCTTCTTCATACTGCATTAATATATGCTACTTTTAAACTTTCATGCAGAGAGGGAAATCACAACTAAGTCAATTGACCAAAAGTGTATTTATTAAACAGTTATTAAGCAGTGGCACAAACATTCATGTCATTTCCAAAACAGAAAGTGCAAGATTGTCAGAGACATTTTAAAACAAGCTATTAGTGCACTTTTGTGCATGATGTCACTAAGATGACATATCAAAACAACACTCAATTAAAGTGCACTTTTTGTACAGGACGCCACTACAATAGTTTAAAACAAATAAAGTGCACTTTTGTGCATGATGTCACACAAGATATTTCAATAAATGTCAAATAAAAATGAGCTGCATAATAGAAAATCAAATAGTGTATGTCCTTTGCTATGTGGTAGGTTCCTGCGGATGTTATCTCCTTCTCTTGTTGACTATTTTTTTTATACGTTGTTGATGTGGAAATGGTTGCTTGGGCATTTTGTGGGTGTGTCACCGGCCGGAGATGTTCACATGCGGAGTTTCAAGCACTCTTCATTCTCTAGCGCAGGGGTGCTCATTACGTCGATCGCGAGCTACCGGTCGATCTCGGAGGGTGTGTCAGTCGATCACCAGCCAGGCATTAAAAAAATTTGTCCTAAAAATGAGCGATCATAAATCTTCACTATGACGTCACTTTCGTCACTTGATTGACATTCACGGCACCCGAGGGTCTTCTGAGATGACGCTGGCTGCTGCCAGCTCATTAAAAAAAATTGCCGACAGGAAGGCGAGAAACACTTTATTTCAACAGACTCTGGCGCCGTACCTGTCGTCAAAACTCCAAAGACCGACTGCACAGTTGCACAATAAAAGCTCTGCTTCATCCTGCCTGCACTAACAAAATAAGAGTCTCAGGAAGCTGGCGTGCACAAGCTAGCACGCTACGGAGTTTGCCGACAATGTATTCTTGTAAAGTGTATACAAAGGAGTACGGAAGCTGGATAAATAAGATGCCAAAAACCAACCACTTTCATGTGATATTGGACAGAAAGGAGGACTTTATTTCTCCTCCATTCGAAAATGCGGACATTATCAGCACCACTGTCTGATTCCAATCAATGCAAGTCATCAGAATCAGGTAATACACCAACTTATATTCTTGTCTTCATGAAAGAAAGGAATCTATATGTGTTAAACATGCTTGTATTATCTTTAAACACTTTTAACTTATTAACAATATTTACTATGTGTTAAACATGCTTGTATTATCTTTAACCACTTTTAACTGATTAACAATATTAACTATATGTGTTAAACATGCTTGTATTATCATTAAACACCTTTAACTTGTTAACAATATTAACTATATGTGTTAAACATGCTTGTATTATCTTTAAACACCTTTAACTTGTTAACAATATTAACTATATGTGTTAAACATGCTTGTATTATCTTTAAACACATTTAACTTGTTAACAATATTAACTATAAGTGTTAAACATGCTTGTATTATCTTTAAACACCTTTAACTTGTTAACAATATTAACTATATGTGTTAAACATTCTTGTATTATCATTAAACACCTTTAATTTATTAACAATATTAACTATATGTGTTAAACATGCTTGTATTATCATTAAACACCTTTAACGTGTTAACAATATTAACTATATGTGTTAAACATGCTTGTATTATCTTTAACCACCTTTAAGTTGTTAACAATATTAACTATATGTGTTAAACATGCTTCTATTATCATTAAACACCTTTAACTTGTTAACAAAAACATATATTTCATAAATAAGTAAATATAAATTATATATATGAATGAGGTAGATCCCCACGACTTGATCAATTGAAAAGTAGCTCGCCTGCAGAAAAAGTGTGAGCACCCCTGCTCTAGCGGGTGACTTTTCAAATAATGCTACAAATTAGTAGTGCTTGCTACTTTTTGTAGCAACGCTTTTGCCGCATACTTGACATATTACGGTTGTCTGTTCGACATCTTCCCGCTTGAAGCCAAACCACCGCCAGACGTGCTGTTTTTCTTGGGAATTAATTCTTCCTTCATTTGTTGCCAGATTCGCACCTTCTTTCTCTCGTATTACCACTCGCACCACAGCTAACGTTACCCATGCTGCTAACTTTCTGCTCTGCGAGGGCGTCTGATGTTGCACGCGTGACAGTATGTGACGTATGTAAGAAGGTGCGCTTGTTTTATGTCTCTGTGAGAAGGAGAGACAAGATAGAGTGAGAAGAGCCTGTAGTGTAATGCAGCTAAAAGCAACTGCGTGAGAACGTATACTATACTATATACCGTGATATATAGTCATTTTCTATATCGCACAGAGACAAACTCGCGATATATCGAGTACATTCCATATATCACCCAGCCCTATATGAACCCTTAAAGCTAAAGCTAAGCAGAATGCCTTCTCCTACCTCAGTTGTGTAAAACAACATACCTGCCAACTACTCCGGTTTCCCCGTAATTAGTACGGTTTTCATCAACCTATTCCGGGTTACGGTTGCAGTGATAAAAAATACGTTTTTTCATTAATTAAAAAAAAAAAAGTTTTTAAAAGTTTTATTCACGAAATCGCGTAACAACAATGACAATCGACACTGCTTCCCGTAACTTCCTATCGAGCCATTCCGAATGCCATGCGCGAGGCTATTTATAGCACCGCTGCCAAGCACGAGGCACCTGTTGCCATTGTTTCCAAACGAGCGAACGATCATGGAATCAGCCGGAGAAAAATCGCAAACGAGTCTTAAACCGAAAAGAAAACTGCAGTCATTCCGTGAAGAATATTCAAAAGCCTATCCGGGAATAATTATCCGTTCCAAAAAGGGTGAAAACTACGCGAATTGCACCTTGTGCAGACAAGATTTTTCGATCGGACACGGAGGAATTAGCGATGTAAAAGACCACGTTGGGACAAAAAAACACAAGTCTAATGCCGTTGCTAGCGATACAAGTGGAAAACTTTCAACGTTTTTCGTCGCCCAAACAGATTCTTTGGATGTGATAAATGCCGAAGTTTTATTTACGGAGGCAATAATTGAGCAAACAAAAAGGTAATGACACCAATGTTATCTATTGGAATTGTTTAGTACTGTTATACTGTTAAAAGTGTTTATACTATTTATGCTTTCAAGTCCAAGTTGAAGAAATCTTGTTAAATGTTGACAGCATAACTACCAAAATACAGAAGTATGTCCTTAATATTTTTGCAGTGCTATTTCTGTTGAAAAGTTAAAATGATTACATTAGAGATGTGATGTGCCACTTTTCAAGTGTCTGATGGCTTAAATTAATTTTCATTAATTTTTCATATTTTGAATTCTTTTGAAAGGCTTACAAAAAAACTACATTTGAATTGTATTTCCATGCTATTGACAGGACTATTAATTTTAATGAAGTTAGCTTACCATGTTTACAGTATGATAATTGTGATAGAAATGTGAATTTTAGGCACAGAATATTTTTTACAATTGAACAAGGCAGTAGATTATACAAGCTTGGACAGAAAGTTAATAATGACACCAATTTTTTTTTTATGGAATTGTTTAGTACTGTTTTACCATTTGTTTACTGTAAAAAGTGTTTATACTGTTTATACTTTCAATTAACAAATTGAAGTCTTGTGAAAGGTTGACAGGATAACTGGCATTAACTGTCAAAATAATTTCAAACTATTGAAGTTAGTTTACAGAATAAACATGTCAATCAACCCATATGATTTTTGCTGTAATATTTTTGTTTTGAAAAGTCACTGTGACTGATAGAAAAGTGATGGTTTTAGCAACATTTTAACCTGTCTGAATGCTAATAATCATTTTGCGTCGGGGGGCGAAGGAACCCCCCACCAGGACTTTGTCCTGGACCTACCGGGGCCTGCGGCCCTTGGACCCTGGCTACTAGGTTTTTCTGATTTCAAAAGTTGGCAGGTATGAGAATATTCAAAAGCCTATCCGGGAATAATTATCCGTTCCAAAAAGGGTGAAAACTACGCAAATTGCACCTTGTGCAGACAAGATTTTTCGATCGGACACGGAGGAATTAGCGATGTAAAAGACCACGTTGGGACAAAAAAAACCAAGTCTAATGCCGTTGCTAGCGATACAAGTGGAAAACTTTCAACGTTTTTCATCGCCCAAACAGATTCTTTGGATGTGATAAATGCCGAAGTTTTATTTACGGAGGCAAAAATTGAGCATGGACTTCCAATCGCACTGGCTGATCACATGGGACAGTTATTTCGGAAAATGTTTCCCGACTCGAAAATCGCCAAAAAATATGGATGTGGTCGAACCAAAACATCAAACATTATTCAGTGTCTTGGAACAGAATCCTCAAAAAGTATCGCCGATGTCATGAAGACGGAACCATTTAGCATGTCGACTGACGGCAGCACCGATTATGACGATGTAAAACTGTACCCCATTTGTGTTCGATATTTCGATGACGACACTGGAAAAGTATTGTCGGTACTTCTGTCTTTGAGGGAATGCAATACGGCTTCCACAGGCGAAAACATTTGCAAAATACTCGCGGAAGAAATAGACTCAAACGAAATTCCTTGGCAGAATTTGGTTTGCTTTGCTGCCGATAATGCTGCAGTGATGATGGGATCTAAAAAGGGTGTTGCAGCTTTCATTACGGAAATGTCTCCTTCGGTTTACATCGCCGGTAAGTACAGTTCGTAGCATAAAAAAAACTCACAAAACATAAAATTTTAAGTAAATCTTTTATTACATAAACAATAAATCAAATCAAAAATAATTTCCGTGTACAGTATATCTTTTTATTTGTGATAACGATAACATGTTCAAAACAAAATAATTTCAAACTATTGAAGTTAGCTTACAGAATAAACATGTCAATCAACCCATATGATTTTTGCTGTAATATTTCTGTTTTGAAAAGTCACTGTGACTGATAGAAAAGTGATGGTTTTAGCAACATTTTAACCTATCTGAATGCTTCCATCCATCCATCCATCCATCTTCTTCCGCTTATCCGAGGTCGGGTCGCGGGGGCAGCAGCTTAAGCAGGGAAGCCCAGACTTCCCTCTCCCCAGCCACTTCATCCAGCTCCTCCCGGGGGATCCCGAGGCGTTCCCAGGCCAGCCGGGAGAGATAGTCTTCCCAGCGTGTCCTGGGTCTTCCCCGTGGCCTCCTACCGGTCGGACGTGCCCGAAACACCTTCCTAGGGAGGCGTTCGGGTGGCATCCTGACCAGATGCCCGAACCACCTCATCTGGCTCCTCTCCATGTTGAGGAGCAGCGGCTTTACTTTGAGCTCCTCCCGAATGACAGAGCTTCTCACCCTATCTCTAAGGGAGAGCCCCGCCACTCGGCGGAGGAAACTCATTTCGGCCGCTTGTACCCGTGATCTTGTCCTTTCGGTCATGACCCAAAGCTCATGACCATAGGTGAGGATGGGAACGTAGATCGACCGGTAAATCGAGAGCTTTGCCTTCCGGCTCAGCTCCTTCTTCACCACAACGGATCGATACAGCGTCCGCATTACTGAAGACGCCGCACCGATCCGCCTGTCGATCTCACGATCCACTCTTCCCCCACTCGTGAACAAGACTCCGAGGTACTTGAACTCCTCCACTTGGGGCAAGATCTCCTCCTCAACCCGGAGATGGCACTCCACCCTTTTCCGGGAGAGAACCATGGACTCAGACTTGGAGGTGCTGATTCCCATCCCAGTCGCTTCACACTCGGCTGCGAACCGATCCAGTGAGAGCTGAAGATCTTGGCCGGAGGAAGCCATCAGGACCACATCATCTGCAAATAGCAGAGACCTAATCCTGCAGCCACCAAACCAGATACCCTCAACGCCCTGACTGCGCCTAGAAATTCTGTCCATAAAGGTTATGAACAGAATCGGTGACAAAGGGCAGCCTTGGCGGAGTCCAACCCTCACTGGAAACGTGTCCGACTTACTACCGGCAATGCGGACCAAGCTCTGACACTGATTATACAGGGAGCGAACTGCCACAATAAGACAGTCCGTTACCCCATACTCTCTGAGCACTCCCCACAGGACTTCCCGGGGTACACGGTCGAATGCCTTCTCCAAGTCCACAAAGCACATGTAGACTGGTTGGGCAAACTCCCATGCACCCTCAAGGACCCTGCCGAGAGTGTAGAGCTGGTCCACAGTTCCACGACCAGGACGAAAACCACACTGTTCCTCCTGAATCCGAGGTTCGACTATCCGGCGTAGCCTCCTCTCCAGTACACCTGAATAGACCTTACCGGGAAGGCTGAGGAGTGTGATCCCACGATAGTTGGAACACACCCTCCGGTTCCCCTTCTTAAAGAGAGGAACCACCACCCCGGTCTGCCAATCCAGAGGTACCGTCCCCGATGTCCACGCGATGTTGCTATCTGAATGCTAATAATCATTTTGCGTCGGGGCCCCTGAACCCACCACCAGGACTTTGTCCTGGACCTACCGGGGCCTGCGGCCCCTGGACCCTGGGTACTAGGTTTTTCTGATTTCAAAAGTTGGCAGGTGTGAAACAACTTAGAACACAGGAAGGTCAGTTTGAAGTCATTAGGAGTTGCCACCAGTTGGTGTGTGTGTGTGTGTGTGTGTGTGTGTGTGTGTGTGTGTGTGTGTGTGTGTGTGTGTGTGTGTGTGTGTGTGTGTGTGTGTGTGTGCCAGAAGTCAAGTCAAGTGACTCCAAACTGACGCAACAAAATGAGCATGTCTGCAGTGATGTGGACGACATATTATGATAACATAACTGTGTGCATGTGAGTGTTTACAGCGTATTACTCGCAAATGGTCCTCCTGACCCTAGCAACTGTGACACGGAATGTTTGATCTCTTGACGTCATATTTATTGACGTAACAGAGTGGCATAGCAACGGTGTGTGTTGCACTGTTTGTAGTGACCCTGTGTGTTACTGCGTTATGAGCTGCTTCCTGTGTCATATTGGAGGTTAGCCGAGGACATTTTAGTTGCGTTTAGCAAAGAAGCAGTTTTACTCATCTCTCGGATATGTCTCTTCCGCTGTGAGGCCACAAATAGTACACTTCCTCTTTCTTTTAGGGCAGGGGTCTGTCATGTCTGTGTAATCATGTTTTGTTTTAGTCATGTTTAGTTATTGGACTCTTTAGTTTCTGGCTTTTCACTCCCTTGTCTTGTTTCCATGATTACCCATTAGTTTCACCTGTTCCACGTTTGGACTCATTGTGCACTCTTGTTTGTCACCATAGCAACCCATTAGTTTTTCACCTGTCAGGTCACGCACCTGTTTCACGTTTTGAGTCACGCACCTGTTTTCGTTAATCATGTCTGTAGTATTTAAGTTCATTGTTTTCAGTTTGTCTTTCTGTTGACATCTCCATTCCTGACACTTGTTTTTCATGTCCATCCTTCATGCTACTATTTTTGTCCAAGCCAAGTAAGTTTTTGTTTATTAATGCTATAGTCTTTTGGTTTCATAGTTTGTTCTCCGCCACTGTGCGCGCCTTTCGTTTGTACTTTTTTTTGATATATTAAATAAATCATGTACTCACATTCCCGTCTCGCCCGAGCCAACTTTCCGTTGCATTCCGGAAAAGCAAACACCCAGGACCAAGTCTTGACAGTATGTCACCAGCAAGACAAACTGAAAACAATGAACTTAAATACTACAGACATGATTAACGAAAACAGGTGCGTGACTCAAAACGTGAAACAGGTGCGTGACGTGACAGGTGAAAACTAATGGGTTGCTATTAGAGATGCGCGGATAGGCAATTATTTCATCCGCAACCGCATCAGAAAGTCGTCAACCATCCGCCATCCACCTGATCTAACATTTAATCAGAACCGCACCCGCCCGTTGTTATATATCTAATATAGACGATGCAAGGCATTAGTGAGGTTATAAAGCTTTTGCCTGTTAAAGAAAGGAGACTGATCCAATGCAGCACAGACATTCGCGTGCCACGCTGTCACGGCCCAGACGCACACCAGTGCGCAATCATATGGGAGCCGCGCTGAGCGCACCTCCAAGCGCATCTCGCTGCCGGCGACGGCCGGGTATGGGCCCGACGCTCCAGCGCCATCCATTTTCAGGGCTAGTTGATTCGGCAGGTGGGTTGTTACACACTCCTTAGCGGGTTCCGACTTCCATGGCCACCGTCCTGCTGTCTATATCAACCAGGGTGAGCCCCACCCCTTTCGTGAGCGCACTGCGCGCGGAGTGACCCCTGTTACGCGCCCCCGGCAACAGGGGTGGCGGGCAGGTAAGCTGCGCGGGCAGAGCGCGCGGAGTGACCCCTGTTACGAGCCCCCGGCCACGGGGGTGGCGGGCAGGTAAGCTGCTTACCTGCTGCGCGTGACGCCGGCCGCGGCGAAGGCGGACGAGGTGGGGTGTCGGTGCGGTGGGCGCGGTGGTGACCCTGGACGTGCGTCGGGCCCTTCTCGCGGATGGCCTCAGCTACGGCTCCCGGTGGGGCCCTCTCGGGGGAAGGGGCCTCGGTCCCGGACCCCGGCGAGGCGTCCCTTCTCCGCTCCGTAAAAGTGTCCATCTCTTTTTTTTTTCTTCTTCTGTTGTGGCATATGCAGCAGGTGCCTGCTCGTTTTTCGTATGTGGGTATCAACATTTAACTATGTATATATATTTCCGAATTGGTTTAACTGCCACCCGCCTGAATCTATTTAAAATCTAATTTTTTTTTATTTCAACCGCCCGACCCGACCCGCGGATAAAATCTAATTTTTTTTTATTTCAACCGCCCGATCCGCGGATAATCCGCGGACTCCGCGGTTGTGTCCGCAAACCGCGCATCTCTAGTTGCTATGGTGACAAACAAGAGTGCACAATGAGTCCAAACGTGGAACAGGTGAAACTAATGGGTAATCATGGAAACAAGACAAGGGAGTGAAAAGCCAGAAACTAAAGAGTCCAATAACTAAACATGACTAAAACAAAACATGATTACACAGACATGACAGGGTCGGCAACCAAAATTGTTGAAAGAGCCATATTGCACCAAAAATACAAAAAACTAATCTGTCTGAAGCCGCAAAAAAATTAAAAGCGGTATATAAGTGTTATAATGAAGGCAACACGTGACGTAAGTGTCTATAATAGCTATAATAGCCTACTATCAAAATGAGGATGTGTCGCAGGAATCGTCGTTGACAGAAATGTTGGAATTTAATATTTAATTTACACATTTTTACAACCATTAGTAAATCAGAGGCTACTCAGAATGGAGATAACTCCTGGAAATTACTGGCTTTTATAGTCTTTGGTATGACTCCGCCGGGGTTTGAACTCACAACCTACCGATCTCAGGGCGGACATTCTAACCACAAGGCCACTAATCCTCCATTCTAAGTGTGTGTCGACACATTTGGACTGTAAGGTAAAAAATATATAGTTTTTTTATTTTAAAAAAAAATAAAAAAAATAAATCTTAACATTTGGGTTACATTTGACATGTGTTTAATTGTATTACTGGACTGAATATGTCAAAAATCCAATAAACAAATGTTTAAAAAATAAAAACTATTACACATATCGTCTATTCAGCAGTATCATTTTATAATTTTATCGCTGCTGGTTGGCTTAAGTGGCTTATCAAAACAACTTAAATTGTTTTTTGTTTTTTTTAATTATATATTTTTTTAATCTAACATTTGGGTTACATTTGACATGTGTTTAATTGTATTTCTGGACTGAATATGTCAAAAATCCAATAAACAAATGTGTAAAAAAATAAAAACTATTACACATATCGTCTATTCAGCAGTATCATTTTATAATTTTATCGCTGCTGGTTGGCTTAAGTGGCTTATCAAAACAACTTAAATTGTTCTTTTTTTTTTTTTTTATTATATATTTTTTTAATCTAACATTTGGGTTACATTTGACATGTGTTTAATTGTATTTCTGGACTGAATATGTCAAAAATCCAATAAACAAATGTGTAAAAAAATAAAAACTATTACACATATCGTCTATTCAGCAGTATCATTTTATAATTTTATCGCTGCTGGTTGACTTAAGTGGCTTATCAAAACAACTTAAATTGTTCTTTTTTTTTTTTTAATTATATATTTTTTTAATCTAACATTTGGGTTACATTTGACATGTGTTTAATTGTATTTCTGGACTGAATATGTCAAAAATCCAATAAACTAATGTGTAAAAAAATAAAAACTATTACACATATCGTCTATTCAGCACTATCATTTTATAATTTTATCGCTGCTGGTTGACTTAAGTAGCTTATCAAAACAACTTAAATTGTTCTTATTTTAAAAACAATTATATATTTTTTTAATCTAACATTTGGGTTACATTTGACATGTGTTTAATTGTATTTCTGGACTGAATATGTCAAAAAGCCAATAAACAAATGTGTAAAAAAATAAAAACTATTACACATATCGTCTATTCAGCAGTATCATTTTATAATTTTATCGCTGCTGGTTGACTTAAGTGGCTTATCAAAACAACTTAAATTGTTCTTATTTAAAAAAATATATATATTTTTTTTTAATCTAACATTTGGGTTACATTTGACATGTGTTTAATTGTATTTCTGGACTGAATAGTCAAAAATCCAATAAACTAATGTGTAAAAAAATAAAACTATTACACATATCGTCTATTCAGCAGTATCATTTTATAATTTTATCGCTGCTGGATGACTTAAGTGGCTTATCAAAACAACTTAAATTGTTCTTTTTTTTTTTTTAATTATATATTTTTTTAATCTAACATTTGGGTTACATTTGAAATGTTTTTAATTGTATTTCTGGACTGAATATGTCAAAAATCCAATAAACAAATGTTTAAAAAATAAAAACTATTACACATATCGTCTATTCAGCAGTATCATTTTATAATTTTATCGCTACTGGATGACTTAAGTGGCTTATCAAAACAACTTAAATTGTTCTTTTTTTTTTTTTTAATTATATATTTTTTTAATCTAACATTTGGGTTACATTTGATTTAATGTTGTAACAAATAATATTTCTATTAAATAGGCTTTACTTTGCAATTTAATTAACGTGGGATTATTTTTTGTATTTAGAAATAATAGTACCAACTTTTTTTTTTCTTTCTTTTTTTTCTCCAACATTTGTGGCACTGGCGTGGCGCCCCCTGATGGACGTCGCCCTTAGCATTTGCCTATACGGCCTACGCCACGGGCCGGCCCTGATTTTAGCATTTAAATTGCCTTAATGTGTCAACATAGCGTATATGAGAAGGGATCTTGTTCATAAAACTGGACTGCTCTTACTGAGAAGGCCGACTGGCTGAAGGCCCTTTTCCTGAAGGGAACTATCAGGTTGTGTGAGGAGGCGGATCTAGTTAGTCCCCAGCTCAATCAGAAAGTGGTTTCGTGTTGCTATTTTACATTTGTCCCATTGTCTGCAACTTACCAAATCGGTGTCTTCATTGCTTAATTTTTGTATGTTTGTGTGCACAGTATGGAGGGTGGAGAGCTGTTCAGCAGGATCCAGGCCAGAGGGGACCAAGCTTTCACAGAGAAAGGTGAGAATGGATCAAAATTGCGGCATTTTTTTTTTTTTTTTGGATCCAGGATAGATGGAGTGCAGAGTACAGATTTTTACAGGCATCATATTTCAGAAGCCATTTGTATTGCAATATATCTTCTCACTCGACAATATATTCAAACAGTGGTGTGCCGTCATAACCACACTGCAAAAAGTCAGTGTTCAAAAACAAGAAAAACAAAACAAATATTAGGGGTATTTTATTTGAACTAAGCAAAATTACCTGCCAATAGAACAAGAAAATTCGGCTTGTCAAGACTTTCCAAAACAAGTAAAATTAGCTAACCTCAATGAACCCAAAAATATATTAAAATAAGAATATTCTCACTAATAACAAGTGCACGTTTCTTGGTAGAGACCTTTTTGCTCAATATGTTGAAAAATATTCTTAAATGAAGTAAATGCTAGTGCCATTATCTTGACATAATGATATGCGCTCGGCATTACATTTCCTGAAACCAGCAAACTTATACTAAAAACTAATTTATTGTTCTTAATGGAAAGGCAACAAGGCGGTCTCCTCGCCGCTCAGGCAAATCATATGGTCTAAAAATGCATTTTTCCATGGATAACATGACATCATCGCGCCAAGTGCGTGCTCTTTCAGTCAATTAGTGCGCATATATACAGCCGGCCCATTCTATTTTGCGTCCTCTTCTACTGATGTTTTATTTCTGCATTTGCACCTTGGGTTGAGTTTATTGGTGCTTGAGAAAATGCTGAAAGAACAGCTTTACAACGGTGGGAACATACAGATGCATGGAGGTTAAAAAAAAGGAATACAAAATATTAAAAATGCCATAATAAGAATAATAAGAAAATACCCATGACAAGCAGACATTGAAGATAAGGAAACACAGGCTATAGCAGGCTTGGGCAATTATTTTGACTCGGGGGGCCACATTTAGAGAAAAAAAATGTGTCTTGGGGCCGGTATATCTATTTTTAGGAACACTGATGTAAAACCTCACAATAATGTCTGATTGAATGCTAAAAACGTCATGACAGACCGCCTTAAAAAACGCAATGGAATTTTAATTTTTTTTCTATGAAGGATAAAACACTGAATATCGACAAAATATGAATGTCACACCCCCTTTCGATCGACATATTTTACAATCAAGTGAAACGCAATAAAAATGCAACAAACAGTGAAATATGAACGCAAAGGGTACAAAAAACAATATTTGCTGAATTTCCCCAGGGGATCAATAAAGTACTTTCTATTCTATTCTATTCTATATATCCCTAAGCTTTAGAACTTTGTTGTGAAAATCTCCTTCCGCGTCTGTGTAAACGCTCCCCGCCCACACTGCTCGGTGCCTCGTCTGAGCTGCTGTGACGTAGATTACCATAGTAACTAATTAGATTACCGTAGTAACTGGTATATCATCCATAAACGCATATTCCAACCATTGAAATACTTTGTATTGTTGAAGACTTACGGTCATTAGAAAACACGACTGCACATCATAATGGCAGCCCCAGTTTCCATCTTAAAGATCTAAAAAAATTATTTGGGAATGTCCGGCGGGCCAGATTGAAAAACTCAACGGGCCGCATGTGGCCCCCGGGCCTTAATTTGCACAGGTCTGGGCTATAGTATCCATATACAGTATATATATATATATACTATACATTATATTTATATGTTTTTTTCCTCATAATGTTAACCATATCAGTTGTGAAGTAATCATGGACCAGGGCAACAAAACATGCAATTAAGTGATCAAAATAATCATTTTACATTCCCTCATCCACACTGTCTATGCGGGGAAATGGATTCCAGTTCTGGAGGTCAGTGTTTTTCAACCTTTTTTGAGGCATCAAAAAAAATTTCATGAAAAAATACGGAGGCACACCACCAGCAAAAAAACGTTAATAAAAATGAAACTCCACCAGGTCGTCGTGCCTTATTTTGAGTTTGTTTGTGTTTTTCTGTGTGTAGTGCTTTACTTCTTGTCTTGCGCTGTTATTTTGGTGGCCCTTCCCGTTTTGTTGGTGTTTTCCTGTAGCAGTTTCATGTCTTCCTTTGAGCACTATTCCCCGCACCTGCTTTGTGTTAGCAAGCAAGGCTATTTAAGTTGTTGCTATTCTTCTTTGTGTGGACATTGTTGATTGTCATGCCCATACTTGTCAACCCTCCCGAATTTTCCGGGAGACTCCCGAAATTCAAGCGCCTCTCCCGAAAACCTCCCGGGACAAATATTCTCCCGAAAATCTCCCGATTTTCAGCCGGAGCTGGAAGCCACGCCCCCCTCCAGCTCCATGCGGACCTGAGTGAGGACAGCCTTTTTTTCATGACGGGAGGACAACAGGGTGACAAGAACTAAATCATCCAGACTAGAGATAAATTGTAACCATCCATCCATCCATCCATCTTCTTCCGCTTATCCGAGGTCGGGTCGCGGGGGCAGCAGCTTAAGCAGGGAAGCCCAGACTTCTCTCTCCCCAGCCACTTCGTCCAGCTCCTCCCGGGGGATCCCGAGGCGTTCCCAGGCCAGCCGGGAGACATAGTCTTCCCAACGTGTCCTGGGTCTTCCCCGTGGCCTCCTACCGGTCGGACGTGCCCGAAACACCTCCCGAGGGAGGCATTCGGGTGGCATCCTGACCAGATGCCCGAACTACCTCATCTGGCTCCTCTCGATGTGGAGGAGCAGCGGCTTTATTTTGAGCTCCCCCCGGATGACAGAGCTTCTCACCCTATCTCTAAGGGAGAGCCCCGCCACCCGGCGGAGGAAACTCATTTCGGCCGCTTGTACCCGTGATCTTGTCCTTTCGGTCATGACCCAAAGTTCATGACCATAGGTGAGGATGGGAACGTAGATCGACCAGTAAATCGAGAGCTTTGCCTTCCGGCTCAGCTCCTTCTTCACCACAACGGATCGATACAGCGTCCGCATTACTGAAGACGCCGCACCGATCCGCCTGTTGATCTCACGATCCACTCTTCCCTCACTCGTGAACAAGACTCCGAGGTACTTGAACTCCTCCACTATTATTATGTTTATTTTACCTAAAAATAAATATATTTATTTATTAAAAAAAAAAAAAAAACTAAATACATTTTTACTATATTTTGCTAAAAACATCAAAATTAATTGTATTTTTATTTGTATTTTTTCGTGACTCCTTATTACATCCAGCCATAGAATTATACATTAAAATAAACATATTTGAAATAATTGATTTTAAATTATTATCATAATTCATTTAAAATGACCATATTTAATTATTAAAATAATTGCTTGTTTATCAACAAATTTAGCATTTTATTCATTACATTTTGAAACCCTCAGAAGCCAAGTTATGTTATATTCCTTAATATTTATTTATGCAGGTTTGAAGTATCAATCATCCAAACACAGTTTTGTTTGCATATATTTTCAGGATGTATATATATATATATATATATATATATATATATATATATATATATATATATATATATATGTATATATATATATATATATATATGTATGAAATACTTGACTTGGTGAATTCTAGTTGTCAATATACTCCTCCCCTCTTAACCACACCCCCGACCACGCCCCCATCCCTCACCTCCCGAAATCGGAGGTCTCAAAGTTGGCAAGTATGGTCATGCCATGTACATACTTGCCAACCTTGAGACCTCCGAATTCGGGAGATGGGGGGGAGGATGAACTGAAATTATTTTATCCAATCATTTTGGAACTTGCCACCATGTCTCTTCGTCGTTCTTCTGCTTCGTCTCTGTTATGTTTTTGGACATTACTACTTGCTGTAGTTTTGAAGCAATGCATGATGGTAATCCGGATGTTGTGTGTCAGTGTATTAACGTGCCGGCTGGAATAAACACACGCTGAGAAATAGCTCCGTGCCTGCCTACTTTATGGGTTATAGATAAACCTATGGATAACGGAGACATATATAATAGTATCCTTTTCAGGTGAGAGAGGACGCTAAAGGCAGTGCCTTTAAGGCACGCCCCCAATATTGTTGTCCGGGTGGAAATCGGGAGAATGGTTGCCCCGGGAGATTTTCGGGAGGAGCACTGAAATTCGGGATTCTCCCGGGAAAATCGGGAGTGTTGGCAAGTATGGCCATGTACGGATGTACTTTGTGGACGTCGTAAGTTTTTGCTGTCGTCCAGCATTTTGTTTCTGTTTACTTTGTAGCCAGTTCACTTTTACTTTCGCTTTGCATAGCCATTGCCTTTTCCTTTCGTTCATTTTTGGTTTAAGCATTGCATGCCTTTTTACCTGCACGCTGCCTCCCGCTGCGGTCTGCATATTGGGATCACAACAAACCATCCTCGTCTCACCCGACACATTCCGACTTTTACAAAAGCAATTAACTACCCGCTGCCACCTACTGACATGGAGTATTACGTGGTTACCCTGCCGAGTTCTACACAGCACAGACACTAAGCAACGGCACATTATTTGCAGATTATAATTATTGATTTGCAAAAAAAAATATTATTTGGACCAATTAGGTGAAGTTGCGTAATTTCCCACGGCACACCAGACAAAGTAGTGTGTCGCAGCACAGTGGTTGAAAAACACTGCTGTAGATGACCTCTCACCAAGAAGGGGTGGCATGTAGAGTCTGGCAAATGAAAGGGTGCGTTTCAAGTACGGTTAATTATCTACCGAATACTCAACAACTAATTGCTATTACGGGAAATGACTGCTAGATTTATTTTAAGGGACAAGCAAGGAGAACTGGTTAGTGTAATTTAGGTCATTGAAGGCTATGGGTCCTTTTAAGAGTAGTCAGTGTATAACTGTATAGCAGTATACATTGACACTCAAAACACACACAAAAAAAATCTGCAGCACTATAGGAAAAGTACAAATTACTTCCAACATTAACATAAAAACATGCAATAGGTAAAAATATATTGTTACAGTAAAAACAGGTACATTGCCCATTAGAACCAGTTTCTCCATCCTTTAAAATAGCCTGAAATTTCCCCAAAAATGATAGTTCAGGTAGCCTCAGATTCTTTTGTAATTCATTCCATGACAATGGAATGGCATATCTGAAGGCTTTTTTCCCCCCAAGGCTTGTGTTGGCTCTCAGAACCAACACGCCAAGGATGTCCTGTGTGATTGCAAAGGGTACATTGCAAAAACTGAAATCTAAGTAAGATGAAATATCTCAAATAAGGGTGATATTTGCTTATTTTCTGTCTGATAAGATAATTCTTCTCACTAAGCAGATTTTATGTTAGAGTGTTTTACTTGTTTTAAGTGTTTTGGTCCTAAACATACTTGCCAACCCTCCCGGATATTCCGGGAGACTCCCGAAATTCAGCGCATCTCCCGAAAACCTCCCGGGACAAATTTTCTCCCGAAAATCTCCCGAAATTTAGGCGGAGCTGGAGGCCACGCCCCCTCCAGCTCCATGCGGACCTGAGTGACGTGTTGACAGCCTGTTCACACGTCCGCTTTCTCACAATAGAAACAGCTAATGATGGAGGGCGAGTTCTTGGTTTCTTATGTGTGTTTATTGTTAGGCAGTTTCATTAACGTCCTCCCAGCGCGGTAACAACACACAACAACAGCAGTCAGGTTTCCGTCTACCGTAAAGCAGTTTGTCTGCCGTAAACAGCAATGTTGTGACACTTTTAAACAGGACAATACTGCCATCTACTCTACATGCATATGTGACCCACCCATAATGTGTCACATTTTTGTGTTGATTTATTTATTTTATTTTGTGGTTTGAATTCGTTTTTGGAGCTGTCGTTCCACATTTATCAGTATTCACATTGGTCAGGAGGGGGCAGTAGGGCGTTTCTTCCCAATTGAATGCTATCACCTGCAGACCGGAAGTGTCTTGTCATTCTGATGAGCGCGACCAGTCTGTGAACAATTGAAACGTCCTGTGTGCTTTTTCCTCCTGTATAACAGGTTAGTTTTGGTGAATCAACTCACTGAATAATATCCATGTGATCTTTATAAGTTTAAGTACACATTCTGATGGTGGAGCCTAACTCTAAAGTGTTTGTGAGTTGTAGTTTGTATTTGTGAATGAATCCAGTGTACAGCTGCAGTAATCAATACAAAAAGGCGACGTGAGTGCGCAATGTTTATATAGGAACTTCTGATCCTAATTCAGACTCCCAAATTAGAGCTCCCGTTTTCTTATTGATTTTATAATGTATATTTGTATAATGTGTGTGTTCTGAAATAGTGACAGAGAATAGAACAAGGATGGACAATTCAACCCTTAACTCAACAATGAGTAGATGAGTGTTATGTGTGTGTGTATATGTGTAAATAAATGAACACTGAAATTCAAGTATTTTTTTTATTTATATATATATATATTTATATATATATATATGTAATAAAAAAATATATATATACATAGCTAGAATTCACTGAAAGTCAAGTATTTCTTATATATATATATATATATCTTAACCACGCCCCCAACCACACACCCCACCCCACCCCCGACCACGCCCCCCACCCCCACCCCCCACCTCCCGAAATCGGAGGTCTCAAGGTTGGCAAGTATGGTCCTAAATGATCTGAGTAAGATATTACAGCTTGTAGCTGAGATTTTATGACGTATATTGAGTAAAACATGCTTAAAACTAGAATATCAACTGATGCAAAGCTGTGTCATCAACACTCACAAGTATAAAACTACTTTTTTAAAGTAATAATTTCTTACTTCAAGCATGAAAAAAAAAAATCATGATGCCGAGCGCATATCATTATGTCAAGATAATGGCACTAGCATTCACTTAATTTAAGAATATTTTTCAACATATTGAGCAAAAATGTCTCTTTTTTTGTCTACCAAGAAAAGTGCACTTGTTATTAGTGAGAATATACTTATTTTTGTCATGACTTGGTCCTGGGTGTTTGCTTTTCCGGAATGCAACGGAAAGTTGGCTCGGGCGAGACGGGAATGCAAATACATGATTTATTTAATATATCAAAATAAAGTACAAACGAAAAGCGCGCACAGTGGCGGAGAACAAACTAACTAAAACAAACAGGCTAAAGAACAGCTTCTTCCCCAGGGCCATAACCATCCTGAACGGACTGCCCCATTGTCCCTCATAACTGCCTTCTCTTCGGTGCAATAACCCATTCCACCAACCACCCTGTTTTTGTTTTGTTTTTTCATGTATATATTCATTTCACACCATATTCATTGCACTTCTAAATTTTTTATATTTCTATATATTTGCACATTGTTTTTCTAGCATGCACACATCGCACTGTATGGAATGGCCTCAATCTCGTTACCTTGCGTAATGACAATAAAGCTGATTCTGATTCTGATTCTGATTCTGATGAAACCAAAAGACTATAGCATTAACAAACAAAACTTACTTGGCATGGACTAAAAGGAGCAGCATGAACGATGGACATGAAATCAAGTGTCAGAAATGTGCAGAGAATAATTGTGGGGATGTCACCAGAAAGACAAACTGAAAACAATGAACTTAAATACTACAGACATGATTAACGAAAACAGGTGCGTGACTCAAAACGTGAAACAGGTGCGTGACGTGACAGGTGAAAACTAATGGGTTGCTATGGTGACAAACAGTGCACAATGAGTCCAAACGTGGAACGGGTGAAACTAATGGGTAATCATTGAAACAAGACAAGGGAGTGAAAAGCCAGAAACTAAAGAGTCCAATAACTAAACAAAACATGACTAAAACAAAACATGATTACACAGACATGACAATTTTAAGGTATTTTTGGGTTCATTGAGGTTTGCTAATTTTACTAGTTTTGGAAAGTCTTGACAAGCCGAATTTTCTTGTTCTATTGGCAGATAATTTTGCTTGTTCAAATAAAAATACCCCTCATTTTTGTATTTTTTTTTCTTGTTTTTGAACACTGACTTTTTGCAGTGTAGCGTCTGGAATCTCTACACATAAACAGGTGGTAAACAGCCTAAGAAGGGATGAATATATAAAAACCATCCATCGGGAAATCTGCGGACAGACAAAGATGGACTGTTTTAGCAAAAGTTTTAGCACTTTGTGATTTGGTGTCAAATGAAAAGTGCATTTTAAATAAAGTTCTTACAGGTTTCCGTTGCATATAAAGTGCAATGGTTGACAAGGTGGCCACAACCAGTAATAAAACGTAAGGCATAAACAGTTTTAATTGTTTCAAAAAGGTTTTCAGGTACATTTATAAAAAGCAAGTGTCCATAATCTAGCAAAGGCATGAAAGTAGTCAGGATCAAACGTTTCTTACTTGTAGGAAAAAAACAAGACTTGTTTATAAAAAAAAAAAAAAAATTCAATGTGAGATTTAAAAGACAAGTGTGGATTCTCCTGACCACTATAGATCCTCACGGGAGCCCGGTAGCCTGGTTTCAACTATATTCTATTGGGTGCAAATGCGCCAGAACAGCACTCGGCTCAGCAACTTGTAGCGGGGGGTGTATATTGTAGCGTCTCGGAAGAGTTAGTGCTGCAAGGGTTTCTGGGTATTTGTTCTGTTGTGTTTACGTTGTGTTACGGTGCGGATGTTCTCCCGAAGTGTGTTTGTCATTCTTGTTTGATGTGGGTTCACAGTGTGGCGCATATTTGTAACAGTGTTAAAGTTGTTTATAAGGCCACCCTCAGTGTGACCTGTATGGCTGTTGACCAAGTATGCTATGCATTCACTTGTGCGTGTGAAAAGCCGTAGATATTATGTGACTGGGCCGGCACGTAAAGGCAGTGCCTTTAAGGTTTATTGGCGCTCTGTACTTCTCCCTACGTCCGTGTACCGGTCCGTACAACGGCGTTTTAAAAAGTCATACATTTTACTTTTTGAAACCGATACCGATGATTTCCGATATTCCATTTTAAAGCATTTATCGGCCGATAATATCGGCAGTCCGATATTATCGGACATCTCTACTTACTGTAACTACTTTGGATAACAAAATCGTGTCTTAATAACGTATATACACATTTTTATTCCCATTTGCAACTAAATGAAATGGGTTCTTGTGAGCCGAATGAGCCATCGATTACCAAAGTTTTATGGGAATCAGTGTTGTAGTTTTTGTACAAACAGGATCCTTAAACCGACACCTCCAAATAAATAATTGCTGCTCTCTAAAATAACCAGAGGTGGGTAGAGTAGCCAGAAATTGTACTCAAGTAAGAGTACTGTTACTTTAGAGATTTATTACTCAAGTAAAAGTAAGGAGTAGTCACCCAAATATTTACTTGAGTAAAAGTAAAAAGTATGTTGTGAAAAAACTACTCAAGTACTGAGTAACTGATGAGTAACATATACACACATACATATATATATATACATATATATACATATATATATATATATATATATATATATATATATATATATATATATATATATATATATATATATATATATATATATATATATACACACACACATATATATATATATATATACACATATATACATATACACATATATATATATACATACATTGATATATACAGTATATAATTTATATTTATTTATTTTGCCATTTTTGTTTACATGTTAAAGGTGTTTTAATGAATATACATGCATGTTTAACACATAGATTTCTTTCTTTCATGAAAACAAGAATATAAGTTGGTGTATTACCTGATTCTGATGACTTGCATTGATTGTAATCAGACAGTAGTGATGATAACGTCCACGTTTTCAAATGGAGGAGAAAAATAGTTCCTCCTTTCTGTCTAATACAGGGGTCGGCAACCCAAAATGTTGAAAGAGCCTTATTGGACCAAAAATACAAAAACAAATCTGTCTGGAGCCGCAAAAAATTAAAAGCCATATTACATACAGATAGTGTGTCATGAGATATAAATTGAATTAATATGACTTAAAGGAAACTAAATGACCTCAAATATAGCTACAATTGAGGCATAATGATGCAATATGTACATATAGCTAGCCTAAATAGCATGTTAGCATCGATTAGCTCGCAGTCATGCAGTGACCAAATATGTCTGATTAGCACTCCACACAAGTCAATAACATCAACAAAACTCACCTTTGTGGATTCATGCACAACGTTAAAAGTTTGGTGGACAACATGAGACAGAAAAAGAAGTGGCATAAAACACGTCCTAGAAAGTCGCAGAAAAATATACATGTAAACAAACTAAGGTGAGTTCAAGGACTGCCAAAATTAGTAGGACAAAACGGCGCTCGCCAAATACTCGAATCAGTGAAGCATGTTTAATATAAACAGTGTGCTTTATAACAATTAGGGAGGTTTGTGTCATGTTTGTCCTCCTACAGAAACCATATTAAAACAAAAATTTATTTTTTTTACCCTCAACTTTTTCCATTTTTCATACATTTTTGAAAAAGCTCCAGAGAGCCACTAGGGCGGCGCTAGACGCGGGTTGCCGACCCCTGGTCTAATACCACATGAAAGTGGTTGGTTTTTGGCTTCTTATTTGTCCAGCTTCCATATTCGTTTTTATACACTTTACAAGAAATACATTGGCAAACTCCGTCGCTTGCTAGCTTGCTAGCTTGTTTGCGCTGGCTTTCGGAGACTCTTATTTTGAAAGAGCAGGCGCGATGGAGCGGCACTTTTATTGTGAAGACAGGAACTGTGCAGTCAGTCTTTAGGCTTTCGACGGGATGTACGGTTGAAATAAAAAAGGGTCTTTTTTTCCTTCACACTTTTGATTGATTGATTGAAACTTGTATTAGTAGATTGCACAGTACAGTACATATTCCGTACAATTGACCACTAAATGGTAACACCCCAATAAGTTTTTCAACTTGTTTAAGTCAGGTCATGTGACCACTTTGCTCTGTTTGATTGGTCCAACGTCACAAGTGACTGCATCTGATTGGTGGAACGGAGTGAACGTCACCAGTGACTGTATTTGTTGAAACGCAGGCACTATGGAGGTCTGTCTGACAGACCAAAACAAACAAAGCGTGCATTAACAAATCGATAAAAATTAGTAGCGAGTAGCGAGCTGAATGTAGATAAAAGTAGCGGAGTAAAAGTAGCGTTTCTTCTCTATAAATATACTTTAGTAAAAGTAAAAGTATGTTGCATTAAAACTACTCTTAGAAGTACAATTTATCCCAAAAGTTACTCAAGTAGATGTAACGGAGTAAATGTAGCGCGTTACTACCCACCTCTGAAAATAACCAATTTGATGAAATACCATAACACAGATTTGTTATCTTTCTCCCTTTTTGTTTTGCTCCTTTTTGTTTTTATGGCTTCTGGTTTGAGACTGTGCATTCTCCCCCTTTTCATCCCAGAGGCGTCAGAGATTATGAGAGACATCGGCTCAGCCATCGAGTTTCTGCACAATATTAACATTGCCCACAGAGACATCAAGGTGAGATCAATGTTATGACTACTTTTTTGGGTTTCCAAAAAAAAGAAAATAATAATAATTTTTGCCCCATCTTGTCTTTTGACAGCCTGAAAACCTGCTGTACACCTCCAAGCACAAAAACGCAATCCTCAAACTAACAGACTTTGGCTTCGCAAAGGAAACCTCACAACACAACCCTTTACAGACCCCTTGCTACACACCTTACTACGTGGGTTAGTTCTGTTTTTACGTCGCGTGGCATACCTCTTTAAGTGTTTGTGTTATCGAGTTTTAGTTGACATTTTCACCCAAAATTGCATGTTTCTTATTTTTAATGACATATTTTGTTTTTTTCTGTGGTCACGAATCAGCACCGGAGGTTTTGGGTCCGGAGAAATACGACAAGTCATGTGACATGTGGTCTCTGGGCGTCATCATGTACATCGTGTGAGTACAGTATAGTGAGTGGACATATGACAAGTGTCTTATATAACGTTCTCTCACTTGCAGGTTGTGCGGGTTCCCCCCATTTTACTCCAACACGGGTCAGGCTATTTCACCGGGAATGAAGAGGAGAATCAGGATGGGCCAATATGAGTTTCCCAAACCAGAGTGGGCTGACGTGTCTCAGGAAGGTGGGAGCCCCGCCCTAAAACAAGCGTTCAGCACAGTCTCACTCACATATATCCTATTTTTCGGACTATAAGGCGCACTTAAAATCATTTCATTTTCTCAAAACTCGACAGTGCGCCTTATAACCTGGTGCACCTATAGTACTGAATCATTTTGGTTGTGCTTTCCGACCTCGAAGCTATTTTATCTGGTACATGGTGAAATGTTAAGTGTGACCAGTAGATGGCAGTCACACATAAGAGATATGTGAAGACTGCAATAAGACTCAAGTAGGGATGACCCGATCCAGGTTTTTGCACTTCCGATCCGATACCGATATTGTTTTTGCATTTCCGATCCGATACCGATACTGACCGATACTGGCCTACCCGAGCATGCATTGAAGTTTAAAGTTATTTAGCCTACTTAGTTGTCAGAATCATGTTGAAAAGGGTTTTAGTACTCTTGATAACAACTAGCCAGCTGAATTAGGGGAGTTTGAATAATACACAATGGTTGGTAACAAGAAACTGACCTGTTTATTCAAGGATAAACACAAAATAGACAAAATTATACATGACAAACAGAAATGGCATCATTGAACTAGGGCTGGGCGATATGGCCTTTTTTTAATATTGCGATATTTTAAGGCCATATTGCGATACACGATATATATCTCGATATTTTGCCTTAGCCTTGAATGAACACTTGATGCATATAATCACAGCAGTATGATGATTCTATGTGTTTTGATTGATTGATTGAGACTTTTATTAGTAGGTTGCACAGTGAAGTACATATTCCGTACAATTGACCACTAAATGGTAACACTCCAATAAGTTTTTCAACTTGTTTAAGTCGGGGTCCACTTACTATCAGATATATACTATCATCATAATACAGTCATCACACAAGATAATCACATTGAATTATTTACATTATTTATAATCCAGGGTGTGGAGGGGGGCGCCGGATGTAAGTGTCAAAAAGACAGCCAAAAGAGTTTGATATGAGAATAAATCTAAAGTTAAAATATAGGGTAGAAATGCACCCATTTGCAGGAAATGTAGTCTTGATTTTCAAAATGTTCTTTCAATGCTTGCATGTCTACATTAAAACATTCTTCTTCATACTGCATTAATATATGCTACTTTTAAACTTTCATGCAGAGAAGGAAATCACAACTAAAAAAATCACTAATTTTTTCATACGGTGTTGATGAGGAAATTTTTGCTTCTGCATTTAGATGGTGTGGACGTGTGGCACCGAATGGAGATAAGCGTCTCGACAGACGTCACAATATTTGAACAATGATGACGAAAACTGTTGTCTCTGTCGTGTCCGTGTGTCGAAAATTGTTATGCGCTTATTTTTTTATTTGATTTTGTGCGTGGCATAGATTTGCCGTGCGCAGAGGACGCTTGAGCAGGCGCGCACCTTAGCGGCTGCGCTAGCATCACAGCTAACGTTAGCCATGCCGCTACCTCGCTCTCTGCTGGGAGAGGACGTATACGTATGTGACGTATGTCGTGACAGTATGTGACGTATGACGTGACAGTATGTGACGTGTATAAGAAGGTGCGCTTGCTGTCTGTGAGAGGGAGACACAGGAAAGAGTGAGAAGAGCCTGTCGTGTAATGCCAGCAGCTAAAAGCAACTGCGTGAGAATTCACAGACGTGTGGATGTGTTGAAGGTGTGCTGGAAAATGCGGAACGGAAATTACGGAGCAGCAGAAAAGTGGAATGTATTATTTAAATCGGTGCGTTGGAAAACACGGACCGTAGTTTTTTTTAAACTGGATCTGGATCGGCATTTTCCCATGCCTTGCCGATACGCAATTTTTGACAAATATCGGCAGCCGATCCGATCCAAATATCGGATCGGGACATCCCTAGACTCAAGTAAACAACACCAACATTTTATAGGTTCTATTGAAAATATATAACAATACACACGGCGCTCAATAATCTATCAACATTTTTTAGTAGGACTTTGGTAAGTTATGAAGCTGCACCGCTTGATGGATTGTTCTGTGCTTCAATATACGAGTATTATTCAATCAATTCCTTTATTGTCATTGTCATAATAACACTTAAGTCATACATGTCAACGAGATTTTGTTTGAGCTTTGTCTAGCTGCATAGAAACTGCATTGAAGTGCAGGTTGACCATAGTTTACAGTTTAGCATTGTCAAGAAGATCGCGAATAGAGGGGTGTGGGGGTGGGAACAGTTAGATGTCTGATGGGTGTTACGTTGATGTTGCAGCCATGCAATGTCCAGAGCACAATTATTGACGTGGTGAAGAGTCAGGTATTAAGATGGTCCGGGACAGCAAAGGGGCAGGCTGTTCATTTAGCAGTCTCACAGCCTGGGGATACAGACTGTGAGACATTCTGGTGGTCCTGGCGCGAATCGATCTATTCCTCCTTCCAGAGGGTAGCATGCTGAAGAGGCCATGTGCTGGGTGGTATCTGTCCTTCAGGATGTTGTGTACTCGCTTTAGGCAGCGAGTCGTGTACATGGCACTCATCTCTGGGAGTATCGTCCTTGTAATTTTCCCCGCCGCTTTAACCACTCGCTGGAGGGCCTGTCGGTTCGCTTTAGTGCAGCTAGCAAAGCACACTAAAAAGCCGTAAGGTTAGGACTTATGGTGTGTGTATAAGGTAAGACATATTATCTGGCGTTTCGTTTCACAATATTATGCAAAAGCAACTTTTCTTACCTTCTGGTACCTGCTAATCTGTATTTGGGATCTGCATAAGTCCTGAAAATATGTGCGCGTCCGCTTTTGTAGTTCGTGCCGACACCATAGTCGATAAGCTTCTTCTTTTTCTTTATCTTCTTGTGATGGGACATTCATCCTCCGTTGTTGCCATTTCTAACATAAAGTAGTGTAAAGTTCTTACTTATATCTGTCAGTGAACTCGCCATGAAAGCGCTAAAACATACCGGTGTAGTGAGTTTACATTATTCACCCAAGGAACTTTAGTTATTAGAGAGTTCCGGTCGGACGGTTTCTCACGGAACACATTTCCGGTGTTGTTGTTGCACTAGTGAGCCACGGATGAGGAGATGCTGCTCCGTTATTGATTGAAGTAAAGTCTGAATGTCATGGTGATCCTGGCGCGAATCGATCTATTCCTCCTTCCAGAGGGTAGCATGCTGAAGAGGCCATGTGCTGGGTGGTATCTGTCCTTCAGGATGTTATGTACTCGCTTTAGGCAGCGAGTCGTGTACATGGCACTCATCTCTGGGAGTATCGTCCTTGTAATTTTCCCCGCCGCTTTAACCACTCGCTGGAGGGCCTGTTGGTTCGCTTTAGTGCAGCTAGCAAACCACACTAAAAAGCCGTAAGGTTAGGACTTATGGTGTGTGTATAAGGTAAGACATATTATCTGGCGTTTCGTTTCACAATATTATGCAAAAGAAACTTTTCTTACCTTCTGGTACCTGCTAATCTGTATTTGGGATCTGCATAAATCCTGAAAATATGTGCGCGTCCACCTTTGTAGTTCGTGCCGACACCATAGTCGATAAGCTTCTTCTTTTTCTTTATCTTCTTGTGATGTGACATTCATCCTTCGTTGTTGCCATTTCTAATATAAAGTAGTGTAAAGTTCTTACTTATATCTGTCAGTGAACTCGCCATGAAAGCGCTAAAACATACCGGTGTAGTGAGTTCACATTATTCACCCAAGGAACTTTAGTTATTAGAGAGTTCCGGTCGGACGGTTTCTCACGGGACACATTTCCGGTGTTGTTGTTGCACTAGTGAGCCACGGATGAGGAGATGCTGCTCCGTTATTGATTGAAGTAAAGTCTGAACGTCATTAAAACAGTCAGCTCCGTCTTTTGACACTTCTTCCACTCCCGTCCTTGCACGCTACACCGCTACAACAAAGATGACGGGGAGAAGATGCTGTCGAAGATGAGTCACGTAAATAAGACCGCCCACAAAACGGCGCATCCTGAAGCGACTGTCGGAAAGTGGCTTGAAGATGATCTGTAAAACATCATCTATGCAACATTTTGACCAAAGAACCACCATTACCGTATTTTCCGCACCATAAGGCGCCCTGGGTTATAAGCCGCACCTTCAATGAACGGCATATTTCAAAACTTTGTCCACCAATAAGCCGCCCCATGTTGTAAGCCGCATCTAACTGCGCTAAAGGAATGTCAAAAAAACAGTCAGATAGGTCAGTCAAACTTTAATAATATATTAAAAACCAGCGTTCTAACAACTCTGTTCACTCCCAAAATGTACGCAAATGTGCAATCACAAACATACGTATATCAACATGGACAGAGCTGCGTGAAAAAAGCCACCCGGCCTCTTCGCGTAAACTTAAACTTACCTTAACCACTCGCTCATCTTTTCTTCATCCATCCCTTCGAGTTAGCTTTTATGATGACGCCGGCTGGAAAGGTCTCTTTTGGCAAGGTCTTCCTTTTGAATATCACCATGGGTGGAAGTTTCTGGCCATTAGCATGGCAAGCTAGAACCACAGTGAAGGATGACTTCTCATTCCCTGTGGTGCGAATATTCACCGTACGTGCTCCCGTTGTATCCACAGTGCGGTTCACAGGAATATCAGTTGCTGTGAAATAGTAATCCGTGTGCGGATGGAGAGATTGCGTCTTTTCATGAACCGGATCCCGGTCGCTTAGTAGGAGCCATTTTGTGGTCTTTACAGATGTAAACACACAAAGGAAATGAAACGTACGGTGATATCCGCGCGCTTTTTCTTCTTCTACGCGGGCGGGTGGTTGCTTACAGTAGAAGAAGAAGCGCTTCCTGTTCTATGGGGGCGGGTGCTTACCTTGGCGGTTGCTTGCGTAGAAGAAGAAGCGCTTCCTGTTCTACCGGGAAAAAAGATGGCGGCTGTTTACCGAAGTTGCGAGACCGAAACTTTATGAAAATGAATCTTAATATTTATCCATATATAAAGCGCACCGGGTTATAAGGCGCACTGTCAGCTTTTGAGAAAATTTGTGGTTTTTAGGTGCGCCTTATAGTGCGGAAAATACGGTACATATTATGTAGACCACAAGGAAGTGTTTTACTTTTAGAAAAAAATAATAATAATATGACTCCTTTAATGCGCCCTATAATCCGGTACGCCGTTTGTATGAAAATCGGCCCGACTAGACCCGCTCATCGGCAGTGCGCCTTATAATCCGGTGCGCCCTATGGTCCGGAAAATACAGTACGTTGGCCCAGAGTGGCCCAAATCAGATTTTTTCAAAATCAGATTTTTTTTTCCAGCTGACTATTTAGATTACAAGTAAAAATGTGATCTTTATCAGACGACAGTATAAACACGCAGAGGTCCCAATGTGGCCTCGATGTCACTCGCATGCGCGGTTCGATAAAGTGATAACAAAGTCATTTGACAAGATTCCGTAAATGTTTGTGTGTGCGAGAGACAGACCGGCCTGAAGCACCAAATGAACAGATAATGTCTCAGTAAAGTCATTGCTTTTAAAAATCAATGTTGTGCAACGATGCCGAAGCATTCTTAAAATGTGAATGAGTCACACATAGTCAGAGATGTCACAGTCATTTGGGATAAAAATCTGTTGTAGATGACGGTCACTGTATGAACAAATTCTTATCACGGTTAATGTGACCCAAATCAGCATGGTTATTATTATTATCGCAGTTATTTTAAATGTGCTAAAAAGTTTATGCTGAAATCTTTTAACCAAATATTTAAAAAAACACAAACAACACATTCAAAATGATTTCCTTTGTTGGATAACCCCGAAAGGGACAAGCGGTAGAAAATGGATGGATGGATGGATGAATGGATGGATGGATGGATAAGCATTATTGTAAATAAGAACAGTTTTTCCTGTACCTCAAGTATTAATTGAATGAATCGGATTCTGGAAATGTAGTTTATTTTCACACTCGCCCAAGCAAAAGTGCCTAAAAAACTACACTCACCAAGTTTTCGTTTGATAGGGTCACGCTTCACGGCATTATTGTCAAGATTTTGAAACCACAATACCGCAATCAATCAATCAATGTTTACTTATATAGCCCTAAATCACGAGTGTCTCAAAGGGCTGCACAAGCCACAACATCATCCTCGGCTCAGATCCCACATCAGGGCAAGGAAAAACTCAACCCAATGGGACAATGATAAAACCTTGGAGAGGACCGCAGATGTGCGACCGGTGCAATGGACGTCAAGTGGATTTAGCATAATATTGTGAGAGGCCAGTCCATAGTGGATCTAACATAATAGTGAGAGAGTCCAGTCCATAGTGGATCTAACATAATATTGTGAGAGTCCAGTCCATAGTGGATCGAGCATAGTATTGTGAGAGTCCAGTCCATAGTGGATCTAACATAATATTGTGAGAGTCCAGTCCATAGTGGATCTAACATAATATTGTGAGAGTCCAGTCCATAATGGATCGAGCATAGTATTGTGAGAGTCCAGTCCATAGTGGATCTAACATAATATTGTGAGAGTCCAGTCCATAGTGGATCTAACATAATATTGTGAGAGTCCAGTCCATAGTGGATCGAGCATAGTATTGTGAGAGTCCAGTCCATAGTGGATCTAACATAATATTGTGAGAGTCCAGTCCATAGTGGATCTAACATAATAGTGTGAGAGTCCAGTCCATAGTGGATCTAACATAATAGTGAGAGTCCAGTCCATAATGGATCGAGCATAATATTGTGAGAGTCCAGTCCATAGTGGATCTAACATAATATTGTGAGAGCCCAGTCCATAGTGGATCTAACATAATAGTGAGAGTCCAGTCCATAGTGGATCTTACATAATAGTGAGAGTCCAGTCCATAGTGGATCTAACATAATAGTGAGAGTCCAGTCCATAGTGGATCTAACATAATAGTGTGAGAGTCCAGTCCATAGTGGATCGAGCATAATATTGTTAGAGTCCAGTCCATAGTGGATCTAACATAATAGTGTGAGAGTCCAGTCCATAGTGGATCTAACATAATAGTGAGAGTCCAGTCCATAGTGGATCGAGCATAATATTGTAAGAGTCCTGTCCATAGTGGATCTAACATAATAGTGTGAGAGTCCAGTCCATAGTGGATCTAACATAATATTGTGAGAGTCCAGTCCATAGTGGATCTAACATAATAGTGAGAGTCCAGTCCATAGTGGATAGAGCATAATATTGTGAGAGTCCAGTCCATAGTGGATCTAACATAATAGTGTGAGAGTCCAGTCCATACTGGATCGAGCATAATATTGTGAGAGTCCAGTCCATAGTGGATCTAACATAATAGTGAGAGTCCAGTCCATAGTGGATCTAACATAATAGTGAGAGAGTCCAGTCCATAGTGGATCGAGCATAGTATTGTGAGAGTCCAGTCCATAGTGGATCTAACATAATAGTGTGATAGTCAAGTCCATAGTGGATCTAACATAATAGTGAGAGTCCAGTCCATAGTGGATCTAACATAATAGTGTGAGAGTCCAGTCCATAGTGGATCTAACATAATATTGTGAGAGTCCAGTCCATAGTGGATCTAACATAATAGTGAGAGTCCAGTCCATAGTGGATCTAACATAATAGTGAGAGTCCAGTCCATAGTGGATCTAACATAATAGTGAGAGTCCAGTCCATAGAGGATCTAACATAATAGTGTGAGAGTCCAGTCCATAGTGGATCGAGCATAGTATTGTGAGAGTCCAGTCCATAGTGGATCTAACATAATAGTGTGAGAGTCTAGTCCATAGTGGATCTAACATAATAGTGAGAGTCCAGTCCATAGTGGATCGAGCATAATATTGTGAGAGTCCTGTCCATAGTGGATCTAACATAATAGTGTGAGAGTCCAGTCCATAGTGGATCTTACATAATAGTGTGAGAGTCCAGTCCATAGTGGATCGAGCATAATATTGTGAGAGTCCAGTCCATAGTGGATCTAACATAATAGTGTGAGAGTCCAAGTCCATAGTGGATCTAACATAATAGTGTGAGAGTCCAGTCCATAGTGGATCTAACATAATAGTGAGAGTCCAGTCCATAGTGGATCTAACATAATAGTGAGAGTCCAGTCCATAGTAGATCTAACATAATATTGTGAGAGTCCAGTCCATAGTGGATCTAACATAATAGTGAGAGTCCAGTCCATAGTGGATCTAACATAATAGTGAGAATCCAGTCCATAGTGGATCGAGCATAATATTGTGAGAGTCCAGTCCATAGTGGATCTAACATAATAGTGAGAGTCCAGTCCATAGTGGATCCAACATAATAGTGAGAGTCCAGTCCATAGTGGATCTAACATAATAGTGTGAGAGTCCAGTCCATAGTGGATCTAACATAATAGTGAGAGTCCAGTCCATAGTGGATCTAACATAATAGTGTGAGAGTCCAGTCCATAGTGGATCGAGCATAATATTGTGAGAGTCCTGTCCATAGTGGATCTAACATAATAGTGAGAGTCCAGTCCATAGTGGATCTAACATAATAGTGTGAGAGTCCAGTCCATAGTGGATCGAGCATAATATTGTGAGAGTCCTGTCCATAGTGGATCTAACATAATAGTGTGAGAGTCCAGTCCATAGTGGATCTTACATAATAGTGTGAGAGTCCAGTCCATAGTGGATCTAACATAATAGTGTGAGAGTCCAAGTCCATAGTGGATCTAACATAATAGTGTGAGAGTCCAGTCCATAGTGGATCTAACATAATAGTGAGAGTCCAGTCCATAGTGGATCTAACATAATAGTGAGAGTCCAGTCCATAGTGGATCTAGTTAATAGTGAGAGTCCAGTCCATAGTAGGGCCAGCAGGAGACCATCCCGAGTGGAGACAGACAATACTGTTACATCCCTGATAAACACACAATTAACAGGCCCCAATTCAAACAATATCTATAAAACACCACTAGATGGCAGTATGGCTATGTCAGCACGTTTTGAAGACAGGTCTATAGCTCAGGGGTGTCAAACTCATTTTAGCTCAGGGGCCGCATGTAGTAGAATGTGTGCACACGCGGGCCGGACTATTAAAGTCATGGCATTAAAACTAAAAAATAAAGACAACGTCAGGTTGTTTTCTTTGTCTTACTTTGGCCAAAAATAGAACAAACACGTTCTGAAAATAGTACAATAAAAATATAGAAAAAAAATACCGGCAGCGGTAAAGTTTAGATCCATGAAGGAAAGAAAATGTGTTTTCATTTATATATTTTTTTTTAATGAATTAAATAACGTTTATGACAACCTTTTTCCAAAACACAATATAGAATGTGAGATATAACAGGATAATGCATACATTTATCATTTGTTTTCAAAACGCTTACAAAAAAGTGTGACCCCAAAAATGTACTGTGGGAGCAATGTTCCCTCTAAGGTGCGCGCCTGTGCAATTGCGCACTGCTCAAGCGTCCTCTGCGCACGGCAAATCTATGCCACGCACAAAATCAAATAAAAAAATAAGTGCATAACGATTTTCGACACGACTCGGACACGACAGAGAAAACAGTTTTCGTCATCATTGTTCAAATATTGTATCGTCCGTCGAGACGCTTTGAGGACATGAATTCCATCAATCACTTTACTGAGCAAAACTCTTTATTGTCGGCCATAAACACATCACCAAAACATTAGTAAAAAACATTATATCTAGCAAAAGTGGTCATTTTCTGCAGTACAAACCAGACCAAAAGCAACTTTGTTATATCAACAGCAGCCGCTCGCTCTTTCTCACTTGCGTCAACACATGCACATATGGCACTTAGCCAGTGATGCGTTTACAGCCACACAAAAAGTCGGACAACTCCAACACCACACATAAAGTGTCATTCCAGGTCGTTACACTATGATTTACCAATCAAATGTGTGCTTATTCTAGTGTCATTTATTAGAAATATTAATTTATAAATATTAATCATGAAATGCTGTTAGTATATTAAATAAATACTAATAAAAATATATTTTTTACACACAGGAAGTTGCAGGAATGTACACATGATTCCCTGCTTACATCTCATTGTGCAACATGTGAATGTTTTAATGGGAACTAAATGCAATGTCTGAAAGGGGTACAAATTATTTTCAAAGCAGGACCTCCACCCAGACAAACAATACAAGTACACAGTTCATGAAAAACAATATGTTTTGTTATTGTCACTGTAAGTGGGCCTAAACACTGCTTATTCTAGTGTCATTTATTAGGAATCTTAATTTATAAATATTAATCATGAAATGCTGTTAGTATATTAAATAAATACTAATAAAAATATATTTTTTACAAACAGGAAGTTGCAGGAATGTACACATAATCCCCTGCTTACATCTCATTGTGCAACATGTGAATGTTTTAATGAGAACTAAATGCAATGTCTGAAAGGGGTACAAATTATTTCCAAAGCAGGACCTCCACCCAGACAAACAATACAAGTACACAGTTCATGAAAAACAATATGTTTTGTTATTGTCATTGTAAGTGGGCCTAAACACTTATATTAGAAATGGAAATGACTGCTGTCATTTGATTATAATAATAAGAGAATGTTGTCTGTCTATCTGTGTTGGCTCTGCGATGAGGTGGGGACTTGTCCGGGGTGTACCCCGCCTTCCGCCCGAATGCAGATGAGATAGGCTCCAGCACCCCTCGCGACCCCGAAAGGGACAAGCGGTAGAAAATGGATGAATGGATGGAGATTGAACTTGTTATTTAGTCATGTTTGGGACAGGTGTGCTGCTGGTGTAGCCACAGTGTGCACATCTGATGTTGCTCACATGGGCTCCACTGAATGTTCAGGGAGTTTTTGCGTTTGCTCACACATATGAAAAATTAGAGGGAACATTGTGTGGGACCCCATTTTGATGACTTGATGGGGTCCCTGGGACCCCATTTTGACACTTCCTAGCGCCAACACTAATGGAGTATTGGTGCATGCAAAACAGCAGCAGGCGGCTGTGGCCTGTGGGCCGCTTCTAATACTAATCAAATATCATCCCGGGGGCCATAGATCGATCATTCGCGGGCTGGATCTGGCCCGCGGGCCTTGACTTTGACACCACTGGTCTAGCTCCAATATGTCTCTTCAAAGAGTTAGCAGTTTTAGTTTACTTTTGTTTAGTTGTATTTTATAGTGGTAAACCTCTCTTTTTTTTACCATTTCAACTAGGGATGTCCCGATCCGATATTTGGATCGGATCGGCCGCCGATATTTGCCAAAAAATGCGTATCGGCAAGGCATGGGAAAATGCCGATCCAGATCCAGTTTAAAAAAAAACTCCGGTCCGTGTTTTCCAACGCACCGATTTAAATAATACATTCCACTTTTCTGCTGCTCCGTAATTTCCGTTCCGCTTTTTCCAGCACACCTTCAACACATCCACAGGTCTGTGGAATCTCACGCAGTTGCTTTTAGCTGCTGGCATTACACGACAGGCTCTTCTCACTCTTTCCTGTGTCTCCCTCTCACAGACAGAGAGCGCACCTTCTTACACACATCACATACTGTCACGTCATACGTCACATACTGTCACGTCATACGTCACATACGTATACGTCCTCCCCGAGCAGAGAGGTAGCAGCATGGCTTACGTTAGCTGTGATGCTAGCGCAGCCGCTAAGGTGCGCGCCTGCTCAAACGTCCTCTGCGCACGGCAAATCTATGCCACGCACAAAATCAAATAAAAAAATAAGCGCATAACAATTTTCGACACACGGACACGACAGAGAAAACCGTTTTCGTCATCATTGTTCAAATATTGTAATGTCTGTCGAGACGCTTATCTCCATTCGGTGCCACACGTCCACACCATCAAAATGCCGAGGCAAAAATTTCCAGATCAACACCGTCTGAAAAAATTAGTGATCTATTTAGTTGTGATTTCCTTCTCTGCATGAAAGTTTAAAAGTAGCATATATTAATGCAGTATGAAGAAGAATGTTTTAATGTAGACATGCAAGCCTTGAAAGAAAATGTTGAAAATCAAGACTACATTTCCTGCAAATGGGTGCATTTCTACCCTATATTTTAACTTTAGATTTATTCTCATATCAAACTCTTTTGGCTGTCTTTTTGACACTTACATCCGGCGCCCCCCTCCACACCCTGGATTATAAATAATGTAAATAATTCAATGTAATTATCTTGTGTGATGACTGTATTATGATGATAGTATATATCTGATAGTATATATCTGTATCATGAATCAATTTAAGTGGACCCCGACTTAAACAAGTTGAAAAACTTATTGGGGTGTTACCATTTAGTGGTCAATTGTACGGAATATGTACTTCACTGTGCAACCTACTAATAAACGTCTCAATCAATCAATCAAAACACATAGAATCATCATACTGCTGTGATTATATGCATCAAGTGTTCATTCAAGGCTAAGGCAAAATATCGAGATATATATCGTGTATCGCAATACGGCCTTAAAATATCGCAATATTAAAAAAAGGCCATATCGCCCAGCCCTAGTTTCAATGATGCCATTTCTGTTTGTCATGTATAATTTTGTCTATTTTGTGTTTCTCCTTGAATAAACAGGTCAGTTTCTTGTTACCAACCATTGTGTATTATTCAAACTCCCCTAATTCAGCTGGCTAGTTGTTATCAAGAGTACTAAAACCCTTTTCAACATGATTCTGACAACCAAGTAGACTAAATAACTTTAAACTTTAATACATGCTCGGATAGGCCAGTATCGGTCAGTATCGGTATCGGATCGGAAGTGCAAAAACAATATCGGTATCGGATCGGAAGTGCAAAAACCTGGATCGGGACATCCCTAATTTCAACTGCACCATCAGTTAGGTGACCTTTGTAAAAGACTCCACATACTGACATTATTTCATATCATAACACATTTTCACCTAATACTTGTCTTTATGCTTACACGATGGTCAAAAATAGGACTTAATGCTCTGCCTGCGTGGTTAAAAACATTGAATTGAGTTCATTTCAACATTGGAAGTTTCACTTTTTGTATTTGCTAACAGTTTACAACTTTTTCTTTGACTTAATTGGTTTGACGTGCCATTATAATCACTTCAATTATCCTAAGTTTGTTTTCCTCTACTAGGTAAAGACTTGATTAACCAGCTGCTGAAGACGGACCCCAATGAGAGAATGACCATCACCCAGTTTATGAATCACCCTTGGATTAGTGTAAGTTTACTTTGCCACACACACCCACACACAAAATGTATATTGTTGCTACTACTTTTTGTTTATTCAACACAGTGTTTACACATCATGTTGTTGTTGTTGCACTCTGCAGCAGTCCATGGCGGTTCCCTCCACGCCGCTCCACACCACCCGGGTGCTGACTGAGGACAGAGAGATGTGGGAGGACGTCAAGGTCTGAACTGCACCAACACTGACCCCCTCTGGTCATTGTGCGACATTACAGAACAAATCACAGCAAAGTAGTTTTAATACCAACACAAATACAGTATATACACTAGTAATTACATTCAAACTACAAAAAAGTGCATTGTGGTAGTAATTGTTTGTCTACCACGCAGATGGTTAAACCATAATAATGTCAGCTTTTAATTCACATTGAATTTAATGGAGGTGGATCTTCAAAAGTGCTCACAAGACAAGAAGCGTGTACCGTATTTTCCGCACTATAAGGCGCACCTAAAAACGTCCAATTTTCTCAAAAGCTGCCGGTGCGCCTTATAATCCGGTGCGCCTTATATATGGACCAATATTGAGCCACAACAGGTCTCTCAACCCCAGCCTCTACTGTAGCGTCTATTCTATGCGCCCTATAATGCGGTGCGCCTTATATTGCGGTGCGCCTTATATATGAACAAAGTTTTAAAATAGGCCATTCATTGAAGGTGCGCCTTATAATCCAGTGCGCCTTATATATGGACCAATATTGAGCCACAACAGGCCTCTCAACCCCAGCCTCTACTGTAGCGTCTATTCTATGCGTCCTATAATGTGGTGCGCCTTATATTGCGGTGCGCCTTATATATGAGCAAAGTTTTAAAATAGGCCATTCATTGAAGGTCCGCCTTATAATCCGGTGCGCCTTATATATGTGAAGTGAAGTGAATTATATTTATATAGTGCTTTTCTCAAGTGACTCAAAGCGCTTTACATAGTGAAACCCAATAACTAATTTACATTTTTAAACCAGTATGGGTGGCACTGGGAGCAGGTGGGTAAAGTGTCTTGCCCAAGGATACAACGGCAGTGACTAGGATGGCGGAAGCGGGGATCGAACCTGCAACCCTCAAGTTGCTGGCACGGCCGCTCTACCAACCGAGCTATACCGCCCCCTATATGGACCAATATTGAGCCACAACAGGTCTCTCAACCCCAGCCTCTACTGTAGCGTCTATTCTATGCGCCCTATAATGCGGTGCGCCTTATATATGAACAAAGTTTTAAAATAGGCCATTCATTGAAGGTGCGCCTTATAATCCGGTGCGCTTTATATATGGACCAATATTGAGCCACAACAGGTCTCTCAATCCCAGCCTCTACCGTAGCGTCTATTCTATGCGCCCTATAATGCGGTGCGCCTTATATATGAACAAAGTTTTAAAATAGGCCATTCATTGAAGGTGCGGCTTATAATCCGGTGCGCCTTATATATGGACCAATATTGAGCCACAACAGGTCTCTCAGCCCCAGCCTCTACTGTAGCGTCTATTCTATGCGCCCTATAATGCGGTGCGCCTTATATGTGAACAAAGTTTTGAAATAGGCCATTCATTGAAGGTGCGCCTTATAATCCGGTGCGCCTTATATATGGACCAATATTGAGCCACAACAGGTCTCTCAGCCCCAGCCTCTACTGTAGCGTCTATTCTATGCGCCCTATAATGCGGTGCGCTTTATATATGAACAAAGTTTTAAAATAGGCCATTCATTGAAGGTGCGCCTTATAATCCGGTGCGCTTTATATATGGACCAATATTGAGCCACAACAGGTCTCTCAACCCCAGCCTCTACTGTAGCGTCTATTCTATGCGCCCTATAATGCGGTGCGCCTTATATATGAACAAAGTTTTAAAATAGGCCATTCATTGAAGGTGCGCCTTATAATCCGGTGCGCCTTATATATGGACCAATATTGAGCCACAACAGGTCTCTCAACCCCAGCCTCTACTGTAGCGTCTATTCTATGCGCCCTATAATGCGGTGCGCCTTATATATGAACAAAGTTTTAAAATAGGCCATTCATTGAAGGTGCGCCTTATAATCCGGTGCGCCTTATATATGGACCAATATTGAGCCACAACAGGTCTCTCAACCCCAGCCTCCACTGTAGCGTCTATTCTATGCGCCCTATAATGCGGTGCGCCTTATATTGCGGTGCGCCTTATATATGAACAAAGTTTTAAAATAGGCCATTCATTGAAGGTGCGCCTTATAATCCGGTGCGCCTTATATATGGACCAATATTGAGCCACAACAGGTCTCTCAACCCCAGCCTCGACTGTAGCGTCTATTCTATGCGCCCTATAATGCGGTGCGCCTTATATATGAACACAGTTTTAAAATAGGCCATTCAATGAAGGTGCGCCTTATAATCCGGTGCGCCTTATATATGGACCAATATTGAGCCACAACAGGTCTCTCAACCCCAGCCTCTACTGTAGCGTCTATTCTATGCGCCCTATAATGCGGTGCGCCTTATATTGCGGTGCGCCTTATATATGAACAAAGTTTTAAAATAGGCCATTCATTGAAAGTGCGCCTTATAATCCGGTGCGCCTTATATATGGACCAATATTGAGCCACAACAGGTCTCTCAACCCCAGCCTCTACTGTAGCGTCTATTCTATGCGCCCTATAATGCTGTGCGCCTTATATTGCGGTGCGCCTTATATATGAACAAAGTTTTGAAATAGGCCATTCATTGAAGGTGCGCCTTATAATCCGGTGCGCTTTATATATGGACCAATATTGAGCCACAACAGGTCTCTCAACCCCAGCCTCTACTGTAGCGTCTATTCTATGCGCCCTATAATGTGGTGCGCCTTATATTGCGGTGCGCCTTATATATGAACAAAGTTTTAAAATAGGTCATTCATTGAAGGTGCGCCTTATAATCCGGTGCGCCTTATATATGGACCAATATTGAGCCACAACAGGTCTCTCAACCCCAGCCTCTACTGTAGCGTCTATTCTATGCGCCCTATAATGCGGTGCGCCTTATAATCCGGTGCGCCTTATAGTGCGGAAAATACAGTACTTATTAATGATGAGAGACAATAATAATAATGATAATAATGAGAGACGGGCAATGAAGATACAGCATCCGGAAAGTATTCACATTTTTTGGAACCAATTAGAGATGTCCGATAATATCGGACTGCTGATATTATCGGCCGATAAATGCTTTAAAATGTAATATCGGAAATTATCAGTATCTGTTTCAAAAAGTAAAATGCATGACTTTTTAAAACGCCGCTGTACTTACTGGTACACGGCCGTAGGGAGAAGTACAGAGCGCCAATAAACCTTAAAGGCACTGCCTTTGCGTGCCGGCCCAATCACTGAATATCTACGGCTTTTCACACACACACAAGTGAATGCAAGCATACTTGGTCAACAGCTATACAGGTCATACTGAGGGTGGCCGTATAAACAACTTTAACACTGTTACAAATATGCGCCACACTGTGAACCCACACCAAACAAGAATGACAAACACATTTCGGGAGAACATCCGCACCGTAACATAACATAAACACAACAGAACAAATACCCAGAAGCCCTTGCAGCACTAACTCTTCCGGGACACTACAATATACACACCCCCGCTACCAACCCCCCCACACCTCAACCTCCTCATGCTCTCTCAGGGAGAGCATGTCCCAAATTCCAAGCTGCTGTTTTGAGGCATGTTAAAAAAAATAATGCACTTTGTGACTTCAATAATAAATATGGCAGTGCCATGTTGGCATTTTTTTTTTTCCATAACTTGAGTTGATTTATTTTGGAAAACCTTGTTACATTGTTTAATGCATCCAGCGGGGCATCACAACAAAATTAGGCATAATAATGTGTTCATTCCACGACTGTATATATCGGTATCGGTTGATATCGGAATCAGTATTTAAAAGTTGGACAATATGGGAATATCGGATATCGGCAAAAAAGCTATTATCGGACATTTCTAAATAAAAAATTTTTTTATATTTTTATGCATATGTAAATGTATTCAGTTATAAACATTCATTCACTTTCTTCTTTCCTTCATGGATCTAAACTTTACCACTACCGGTATTCTTTTCAATATTTTTATTGTAATATTTTCAGAATGTGTTTGTTCTATTTTTGCCCAAAGTAAGACAAAGAAAACAACCTGAAGTTGTCTTTATTTTTTTGTTTTAATGCCATGATTTTAATAGTCCGGCCCGCGTGTGCACAGATGTTCCTCCATGCGGCCCCTGAGCTAAAATGATTTTGACACCCCTGCTTTAGGTGTATGCGCTCGCCACTTTATTTTGTGTAGCATTCAATACCACAAATCATCTGATTTACAACAATACTAGAACATTCTGAATGCAATAATATAAGCTTTATAAAAATGTGGAATAGTGTTTACTTAAGTTACCTGCTCTAAATGATATTCAGTTCTATAATTTATTGTGTTTCTAATTGTATTATTAGAGTTTATTATTACCGCGTACAAACATGTGTTTGTATAATAGCGACACACAACTTGTTTTTGCGCCTTTGTGTTACACAATTGCATATCACAGTTGTGTGTGAAAGGAATGAGAAGCAATCCCTCTTATTAGTTGAATGTGCAAGTCTGGTGTGATAAGAGATAATAATAATAGAGTACATCATAGAGAGTAATGTCATGGAGGATTGTTGCGCAATGCTGTTGTTGTTTTAAGATTTCACTCCTGTATAACCGACGTCTTTCTTCATCTTATTCTCAAGTGTGACGGATAAAAGGTTGGTAGAAGTTCAATTTTGGCGATTTCTGAAACTGGTTCGGGGTTCGGCGGAGGTCAAAACACACCCGACTCATCGTGTAAATACAAACTTCTCCCTATCGGCGTATTACGGATACGGCAACAGCTGACTGATTTGCAGGTGTGTAATTTGTTGTGAGTTTATGCACTGTGTTGGTTTTGTTGTTTGAACAAGGTGATGTTCATGCACGCTTCATTTTGTGCACCAGTGATAAAACATGGTAACACTTTAGTATGGGGAACATATTCACCATTAATTAGTTGCTTATTAACATGCAAATTAGTAACATATTGGCTCAAACTAGTCATTATTAAGTACTTATTAATGCCTTATACGGCATGGCCTTATTATAACCCTGACCCTAACCAAATAACTCTAAATTTAGTCTTTATTACTTAGAATATGTTCCCCTAGTGTCCAAATAACTCTAAATTAAGTCTTTGTTACTTAAAATATGTTCCCTTAGTGTCCAAATAACTCTAAATGAAGTCTTTGTTACTTAGAATATGTTCCCCGAGTGTCCAAATAACTCTAAATTAAGTCTTTGTTACTTAGAATATGTTCCCCTTGTGTCCAAATAACTCTAAATTAGTCTTTGTTACTTAGAATATGTTCCCCTAGTGTCCAAATAACTCTAAATTAAGTCTTTGTAACTTACAATATCTTCCCCGAGTGTCCAAATAACTCTAAATTAAGTCTCTGTTAATAAGAATATGTTCCCCTAGTGTCCAATTAACTCTAAATTATGTGTTTGTTACTTAGAATATGTTCCCCTAGTGTCCAAATAACTCTAAATTAAGTCTTTGTTACTTAAAATATGTTCCCCTAGTGTCCAAATAACTCTAAATTAAGTCTTTGTTACTTAGAATATGTTCCCCTAGTGTCCAAATAACTCTAAATTAAGTCTTTGTTACTTAGAATATGTTCCCCTAGTGTCCAAATAACTCTAAATTAAGTCTTTGTTACTTACAATATGTTCCTCGAGTGTCCAAATAACTCTAAATTTAGTCTTTGTTACTTAGAATATGTTCCCCTAGTGTCCAAAAAACTATAAATTGAGTCTTTGTTACTTAGAATATGTTCCCCTAGTGTCCAAATAACTCTAAATTTAGTATTTGTTACTTAGAATATGTTCCCCTAGTGTCCAAATAACTCTAAATGAAGTCTTTGTTACTTAGAATATGTTCCCCTAGTGTCCAAATAACTCTAAATTAAGTCTTTGTTACTTAGAATATGTTCCCTTAGTGTCCAAATAACTCTAAATTAAGTCTTTGTTACTTAGAATATGTTCCCTTAGTGTCCAAATAACTCTAAATTAAGTCTTTGTTACTTAGAATATGTTCCCCTAGTATCCAAATAACTCTAAATGAAGTCTTTGTTACTTACAATATGTTCCCCTAGTGTCCAAATAACTCTAAATGAAGTCTTTGTTACTTAGAATATGTTCCCCTAGTGTCCAAATAACTCTAAATTGAGTCTTTGTTACTTAGACTATGTTCCCCTAGTGTCCAAATAACTCTAAATGAAGTCTTTGTTACTTAGAATATGTTCCCCTAGTGTCCAAATAACTCTAAATTAAGTCTTTGTTACTTACAATATGTTCCCCGAGTGTCCAAATAACTCTAAATATAGTCTTTGTTACTTAGAATATGTTCCCCTAGTGTCCAAATAACTCTAAATTAAGTCTTTGTTACTTAGAATATGTTCCCCTAGTGTCCAAATAACTCTAAATGAAGTCTTTGTTACTTACAATATGTTCCCCGAGTGTCCAAATAACTCTAAATTTAGTCTTTGTTACTTAGAATATGTTCCCCCGAGTGTCCAAATAACTCTAAATGAAGTCTTTGTTACTTAGAATATGTTCCCCTAGTGTCCAAATAACTCTAAATTAAGTCTTTGTTAATAAGAATATATTCCCCTAGTGTCCAAATAACTCTAAATTTCGTCTTTTTTACTTAGAATATGTTCCCCGAGTGTCCAAATAACTCTAAATTTAGTCTTTGTTACTTAGAATATGTTCCCCTAGTGTCCAAATAACTCTAAATGAAGTCTTTGTTACTTAGAATATGTTCCCCTAGTGTCCAAATAACTCTAAATGAAGTCTTTGTTACTTAGAATATGTTCCCCTAGTGTCCAAATAACTCTAAATTAAGTCTTTGTTACTTAGAATATGTTCCCTTAGTGTCCAAATAACTCTAAATTAAGTCTTTGTTACTTAGAATATGTTCCCCTAGTGTCCAAATAACTCTAAATTAAGTCTTTGTTACTTACAATATGTTCCCCTAGTGTCCAAATAACTCTAAATGAAGTCTTTGTTACTTAGAATATGTTCCCCTAGTGTCCAAATAACTCTAAATTGAGTCTTTGTTACTTAGAATATGTTCCCCTAGTGTCCAAATAACTCTAAATTAAGTCTTTGTTACTTACAATATGTTCCCCGAGTGTCCAAATAACTCTAAATATAGTCTTTGTTACTTAGAATATGTTCCCCTAGTGTCCAAATAACTCTAAATTAAGTCTTTGTTACTTAGAATATGTTCCCCTACTGTCCAAATAACTCTAAATTGAGTCTTTGTTACTTACAATATGTTCCCCGAGTGTCCAAATAACTCTAAATATAGTCTTTGTTACTTAGAATATGTTCCCCTAGTGTCCAAATAACTCTAAATTAAGTCTTTGTTACTTAGAATATGTTCCCCTACTGTCCAAATAACTCTAAATTGAGTCTTTGTTACTTAGAATATGTTCCCCTAGTGTCCAAATAACTCTAAATGAAGTCTTTGTTACTTACAATATGTTCCCCTAGTGTCCAAATAACTCTAAATGAAGTCTTTGTTACTTACAATATGTTCCCCGAGTGTCCAAATAACTCTAAATTTAGTCTTTGTTACTTAGAATATGTTCCCCCGAGTGTCCAAATAACTCTAAATGAAGTCTTTGTTACTTAGAATATGTTCCCCTAGTGTCCAAATAACTCTAAATTAAGTCTTTGTTAATAGGAATATATTCCCCTAGTGTCCAAATAACTCTAAATTTCGTCTTTTTTACTTAGAATATGTTCCCCGAGTGTCCAAATAACTCTAAATTTAGTCTTTGTTACTTAGAATATGTTCCCCTAGTGTCCAAATAACTCTAAATTAAGTCTTTGTTACTTAGAATATGTTCCCCTAGTGTCCAAATAACTCTAAATTAAGTCTTTGTTACTTACAATATGTTCCCCGAGTGTCCAAATAACTCTAAATGAAGTCTTTGTTACTTAGAATATGTTCCCCTAGTGTCCAAATAACTCTAAATTAAGTCTTTGTTACTTAGAATATGTTCCCCTAGTGTCCAAATAACTCTAAATATAGTCTTTGTTACTTAGAATATGTTCCCCTAGTGTCCAAATAACTCTAAATATAGTCTTTGTTACTTAGAATATGTTCCCCAAGTGTTCAAATAACTCTAAATGTAGTCTTTGTTACTTAGAATATGTTCCCCTCGTGTCCAAATAACTCTAAATTAAGTCTTTGTTTCTTAGAATATGTTCCCCGAGTGTCCAAATAACTGTAAATTTAGTCTTTGTTACTTAGAATATGTTCCCCTTGTGTCCAAATAACTCTAAATTAAGTCTTTGTTACTTAGAATATGTTCCCCTCGTGTCCAAATAACTCTAAATTTAGTCTTTGTTACTTAGAATATGTTCTCTGAGTGTCCAAATAACTCTAAATGAAGTCTTTGTTACTTAGAATATGTTCCCCTAGTGTCCAAATAACTCTAAATTAAGTCTTTGTTACTTAGAATATGTTCCCCTAGTGTCCAAATAACTCTAAATTAAGTCTTTGTTAATAAGAATATGTTCCCCTAGTGTCCAAATAATTCTAAATTTAGTCTCTGTTACTTAGAATATGTTCCCCGAGTGTCCAAATAACTCTAAATGAAGTCTTTGTTACTTAGAATATGTTCCCCTCGTGTCCAAATAACTCTAAATTTAGTCTTTGTTACTTAGAATATGTTCTCCGAGTGTCCAAATAACTCTAAATGAAGTCTTTGTTACTTAGAATATGTTCCCAGAGTGTCCAAATAACTCTAAATTTAATCTTTGTTACTTAGAATATGTTCCCCGAGTGTCCAAATAACTCTAAATTAAGTCTTTGTTACTTAGTATATGTTCCCCTAGTGTCCAAATAACTCTAAATTGAGTCTTTGTTACTTAGAATATGTTCCCCTAGTGTCCAAATAACTGTAAATTTAGTCTTTGTTACTTAGAATATGTTCCCCTAGTGTCCAAATAACTCTAAATATAGTCTTTGTTACTTAGAATATGTTCCCCTAGTGTCCAAATAACTCTAAATTAGTCTTTGTTACTTAGAATATGTTCCCCTTGTGTCCAAATAACTCTAAATTAAGTCTCTGTTACTTAGAATATGTTCCCCGAGTGTCCAAATAACTCTAAATTGAGTCTTTGTTACTTAGGATATGTTCCCCTAGGGTCCAAATAACTCTAAATGAAGTCTTTGTTACTTAGAATATGTTCCCCGAGTGTCCAAATAACTCTAAATTAAGTCTTTGTTACTTAGAATATGTTCCCCATACTAAAGTGTTACCAAAAACATATAACTTTGTCTTGAATTTAAAAAAATAAACATTTTATTTTTCACTAAAGAAGGGTTCGGTGAATGCGCATATGAAACTGGTGGGGTTCGGTACCTCCAACAAGGTTAAGAACTTAAACGTCGGTTCAAAAACAAGAAAAAAAAATACAAAAATTAGGGGTATTTTATTTGAACGAAGCAAAATTATCTGCCAATAGAACAAGAACATTTGGCTTGTCAAGACTTTCCAAACCAAGTAAAATTAGCTAACCTCAATGAACCCAAAAATACCTTTAAAATAAGAATATTCTCACTAATAACAAGTGCACTTTTCTTGGTAGAAAAAAAAAATGAGACCTTTTTGCTCAATATGTTGAAAAAACATTCTTAATGCTAGTTCCATTATCTTGACATAATGATATGCGCTCGGCATTACATTTCTTGAAACCAGCAAACTTATACTAAAAACTAATTTATTGTTCTTAATGGAAAGGCAACAAGGCAAGCGCTTGTTACTCTCGGGGTCTCCTAGCCGCTCAGGCAAATCATATTGTCTAAAAATGCATTTTTCCATGGATAACATGACATCATCATGCCAAGTGCGTGCTCTTTCAGTCAATTAGTGCGCATATATACAGCCCGGCCCCCGGCCAAAATGTTTTTAATTGTAATTTTGAAGAATTTATCTGAATGTGCATGAACTATTTCTGTTCAAAATTGTTAGAAATGTCACATGTTAAATGTTTAAATATTAACTTTATTAACTAGTTTACTGTACTGTGCCAACTGTACTACTATATGAGTACCTATTTTCTATTGTTTCATTGAAAATAAAACAGCAAAGTAAATTTGGCTGTCATCTGTTTTAATTATGAGACACAATTGTGTCAAAGTCATGATTTTTTTTTTTTCATGCTTGAAATAAGAAATGATTACTTTAAAAAAGTAGTTTTATACTTGTGAGTGTTGATGACACAGCTTTGCAACACTTGATATTCTAGTTTCAAGCATGTTTTACTCAATATAGGTCATCAAATCTCAGCAACAAGCTGTAATATCTTACTGAGATCATTTAGGACCAAAAAAAACAAGTAAAACACTCTAACATAAAATCTGCTTAGTGAGAAGAATTATCTTATCAGACAGAAAATAAGCAAATATCACCCTTATTTGAGATATTTCATCTTACTTAGATTTTAGTTTTTGCAGTGCGTGTCAGAAAAATACAGTCTCAGATGTAAGAATGAAGAAGCAAATGAGCACAAACTATTGCACTAACATGGAAGTTTAGCAGCGTTAGAGGAACTGCGTCACATTTGCAACTTCCTGCACCTTCACAGTTACTACATGACAAGCCCAGGTGGTGTAATAGTACACACTACTACTGCCTTTTTTTGCAGATGGCCCAAGCCTGAATGCATAAAAGGGAGGGTTGTGTTATATTTAGTGTACAAACTAAGCCTACCTTATTTTTCCGACCATAAGGCGCACTGACGTTGAAGGGGTCTATTCGGGGCTATTTTCATACAGAAGGCGCACCGGATTATAAGGCACATTAAAGGGGTCATATTATGATTTTTTTTATGCATCTAAAATACTTCATTAGGGTTGTTCCGGTACCAAAAGGTATTTCGATACTTTTCTAAATAAAAGGGACCACAAAAAAATTAGCATTATTGGCTTTATTTTAACAAAAAATCTTAGAGTACATTAAACATATATTTGTTATTGCAATCCAAGAACAATTTAGTCCTTAAATAAAATAGTGAACATACTAGACAACTTGTCTTTTAGTAGTAAGTAGGCAAACAACGGCTCCTAATTAGTCTGCTGACGTATGCAGTAACATATTGTGTCATTTTCAGCTGGCAAAGCTTACATCTGGATCGAAAAGCATCAAGTCGTATCACATCGAATCATAATGTTTTACAAAGTATTGTTAGTGAATAGTATTGGAACCCATTCATATCGGATCGCCATTTAACGTAGAGATGCACACCCCTAATATATATATGTACATATATTTACACACACATATACTGTGTGTGTATGTATATATACCATATTTTTCGGACTATAAGTCGCAGTTTTTGGCTGGGCTCCAGTGCGACTTATATATGTTTGTTTCCTTTTTTATTATGCATTTTCGGCAGGTGCGACTTATACTCTGGTGCGACTTATACTCCGAAAAATGCGGTGTATATATATATATATATATATATATATATATATATATATATATATATATATATATATATATATATACATATATATATATACATATATATATATATATATATATATATATATATATGAGAGTAGGCTCCAGCACCCCCTGCGACCCCGAAACAGGTTACACCGACGTTGACCATATAAAACAACTTTAACACTCTTACTAATAATGCGCCACACTTTGAACCAAAACCAAACAAGAATGACAAACACATTTCGGGAGAACATCTGCACCTTAACACAACATAAACACAACAGAACAAACACCCAGAATCCCATGCAGCCCTGACTCTTCCGGGCTACATTATACACCCCTGCTACCACCAAACCCCACCCCAACCCTGCTCCCTCACACAAACCCCCCCCCCTCTGTGCGACGGTTGAGGTGGGCGGGGTTTGGTAGCGGGGGTGTATAATATATCCCGGAAGAGTTAGGGCTGCATGGGATTCTGGGTATTTGTCCTGTTGTGTTTATGTTGTGTTACTGTGCAGATGTTCTCCCGAAATGTGTTTGTCATTCTTGTTTGGTGTGGGTTCACAGTGTGGCGCATTATTAGTAAGAGTGTTATAGGTTTTTTTTATACCGCCACCGTCAGTGTAACCTGTGTGGTTGTTGACCAAGTATGCCTTGCTTTGTATGCAGTGTTATTTCAAATGTTTATTCTTGGTGTTGGCTTTTATCAAATACATTTCCCCAAAAAATGGGACTTATACTCCAGTGCGACTTATATATGTTTTTTTCCTTCTTTATTATGCATTTTCGTCCGGTGCGACTTATACTCCGAAAAATACGGTACATACATACATACATATATACAGTATGTGTGTGTGTGTGTATATATATATATATATATATATATATATATATATATATACTGTATATATATTTATTAGGGGTGTACATCTCTACTTTAATTGGGCAAAAAAAATAAACAGTATATGTTACATTATTTTTTTTGCCCAATTAAAGTAGAGATGTACACCCCTAATAAATATATATATATATATATATATATATATATATATATATATATATATATATATATATATATACACACACACACACACACATACTGTATATATGTATGTATGTATGTACCGTATTTTTCGGAGTATAAGTCGCACCGGCCGAAAATGCATAATAAAGAAGGAAAAAAACATATATAAGTCGCACTGGAGTATAAGTCCCATTTTTTGGGGAAATGTATTTGATAAAAGCCAACACCAAGAATAAACATTTGAAAGGCAATTTAAAATAAATAAAGAATAGTGAACAACAGGCTGAATAAGTGTACGTTATATGAGGCATAAATAACCAACTGGTATGTTAACGTAACATATTATGGTAAGAGTCATTCAAATAACTATAACATATAGAACATGCTATACGTTTACCAAACAATCTGTCACTCCTAATCGCTAAATCCCATGAAATCTTATACGTCTAGTCTCTTACGTGAATGAGATCAATAATACTATTTGATATTTTACGGTAATGTGTTAATCATTTCACACATAAGTCGCACCCCCGAAAATATGACAAACTATGAAAAAAACTACGACTTATAGTCCGAAAAATACGGTATGTATGTATGTATATATATATACACATACATACATGTATATGTATGTATGTATATGTATATATATATATATATATATATATATATATATATATATATATGTATGTGTGGGAAAAAATCACAAGACTATTTCATCTCTTATATATATATATATATATATATATATATATATATATATATATATATATATATATATATATATATATATATATATATATATATATATATATATATATATATATATATAGACACATACAAACGTATATGTATGTATGTACATATACTGTGTATATATATTTATATATATGTATATATATACATATATATATACACACACACAGTTATAGACATATATAGTTATATAATTACTTCAGTTCTGTCAAGACTGGGACTGTGGCTTGGTTTGTTCTCCCGTGGTGCAAATGAACTGGACTGGTCAAGGCTTGAAGGTGGGTACATGATTTATTTAAACTATCAAAAAAGGAATAAACGAAAAGCGCGCACAAAACTAGACTATAAACACAAAACTTGCACATTGGCAGAAACTATGAACAATTAAACAAAACACTAACTGTGGCTTAATAAACAAAAACTTACTTGGCATGGAACCGGCATGAAAAAAAGAGTAGCAAGGGTCATCAGGGTGTGGAGAGTGTGCAGGAGCATAAATGCGGGGATGTCGTCAGGACGAACAACAGAAAATGAATGAACTTAAATACTATGGACATGATTAGTGAAAGCAGGTGCGTGACTCAAAACGTGAAACAGGTGCGTGACGTGACAGGTGAAAACTAATGGTTGCTATGGTGACAAACAAGAGTGCACAATGAGTCCAAACGTGGAACAGGTGAAACTAATGGGTAATCATGCAAACAAGACAAGGGAGTGAAAAGCCAGAAACTAAACAAAACATGACTTAAAACAAAATATGATTACACAGACATGACAAGTTTGTCTACTTATTTATTGTAAAATGTTGTAGTTTACATGTTATTATATTGTTATATATCATGTACTGCAAAAAAGAGCCAAGATAAAGACTAGATTTTAGGAAAAAAATTGTGACGTTAACTAGCTGCATGGACAAATAATTTTACATGATTAAAAAAAGTATTTTATTCTTTAAAAAAGCATTATTCAACTTGGGATTCCTAAATTAAGGATCCTTGAGATGTTGCAGAATCTTTGAACAAGATTTTGTATGTGGGGGGGAAACTAAATATTCTTAATTTTAATATTTCTAGAAAAATTGGTCCTATATGGACACAATTCTGCCACCTCCACATTTAACCGCCGGCGTGTCTTCCTTGTGACGTGTCCCAGGAGGAGATGACCAGCGCCTTGGCCACCATGCGCGTGGACTACGACCAGGTGAAGATCAAGGACCTGGACACCTCCAGCAACCCGCTCCTCAACAAGAGGCGCAAGAAAGCTGCGGCGGGGGCCAAGAGCAGCGGCACGGCCTGTCAAAGTCAGTGACAACCTTCCATTCTACACCCGTGGGTGCTCTCGCCGTGAAGGCAAAGCTTTGGACGGTTTAAGTGGATAAATAGACAACATTAAAATCTTGACAGACTTTTTACACAGCCTCGTGTTTCTAGGAGGTTTTTTAAATGACATTTGTAGACTCAGATATATGACATGCTAGGTTTGATACAGTATTTGAAGTTTGCACTGACCTGGTGTGGCCAACACACCAACTGTGGACAGACTGTGAAAGTGGAGATTTCCAGCCGCTGTTTATTGTCAGCATTCACACGACTCTGGTGTGATTTACTCTTCAACCTTGAGAGTATTTTTAATTGAAAATAAAACGGCCAATCAATATAGTGTGTCATTTGTGAGCTGCGACACGTGTTTCTCTTCAGGCTTTAGTAAGGTCTGGGGTAGGGTTGTTGTCCCTATACCAATATTTTGGTACCGGTACCAAAATGTATTTCGATACTTTTCTAAATAAAAGGGGACCACAAAAAATGGCATTATTGGCTTTATTTTAACAAAAAATCTTAGAGTACATTAAACATATGTTTCTTATTGCAGTTTAGTCCTTAAATAAAATGTTGAACATACTAGACAACTTATCTTTTAGTAGTAAGTAAACAAACAACGGCTCCTAATTAGTCTGCTGACGTATGCAGTAACATATTGTGTCATTTATACACCTATTATTTTGTCTACATTAAAATATTTGAAAAATAAAGTCAATTAAAATAAGTCTGGACACCCAAATAAAATTCTTGGTTTTTTTCAATGAAAAAAAAAAAATCATTCATAATTACTCAGGGCACTCAAATAAAATACTGTCATTGGCGGGTTTTTTCTTAGTTTTTTTTTCATTAAAAATATTTCAAAAATAAAAATGAAAAAAATAATAAATCGGAATTACTCAAGTCACCCAAATAAAATACTGTAGTTGCCTTTTTTTCCTTAATGATTTTTTTTAAATAAATATAAAAATGAAAAAACAAGCTGTAAAAATTGATTATTAATCCACTTGTTCATTTACTGTTGATATCTGCTTATTTTAAAAATAAAGTTAAAATACAAGTCAATTAAAATAAGTCTGGACACCCAAATAAAATTCTTGTTTTTTTTCAATGAAAAAAAAAAAAATCATTCATAATTACTCAGGGCACTCAAATAAAATACTGTCATTGGCGGGTTTTTTCTTTGTTTTTTTTTTTCATTAAAAATATTTCAAAAATAAAAATGAAAAAAATAATAAATCGGAATTACTCAAGTCACCCAAATAAAATACTGTAGTTTCCTTTTTTTCCTTAATGATTTTTTTTTAATAAATATAAAAATGAAAAAACAAGCTGTAAAAATTGATTATTAATCCACTTGTTCATTTACTGTTAATATCTGCTTATTTTTAAAATAAAGTTAAAATACAAGTCAATTAAAATAAGTCTGGACACCCAAATAAAATTCTTGTTTTTTTTCAATGAAAAATAAAAAAAATCGTTCATTATTACTCAGGGCACTCAAATAAAATACTGTCATTGGCGGGTTTTTTCTTTGTTTTTTTTTCTTTAAAAATATTTCAAAAATAAACATGAAAAAAAGAATAAATCGGAATTACTCAAGTCACCCAAATAAAATACTGTAGTTGCCTTTTTTTCCTTAATGATTTTTTTTTGATAAATATAAAAATGAAAAAACAAGCTGTAAAAATTGATTTTTAATCCACTTGTTCATTTACTGTTAATATCTGCTTATTTTAAAAATAAAGTTAAAATACAAGTCAATTACAATAAGTCTGGACACCCAAATAAAATTCGTGGTTTTTTTCAATGAAAAATAAAAAAAAATCATTCATAATTACTCAGGGCACTCAAATAAAATACTGTCATTGGCGGGTTTTTTCTTTGTTTTTTTTTCATTAAAAATATTTCAAAAATAAAAATGAAAAAAATAATAAATCGGAATTACTCAAGTCACCCAAATAAAATACTGTAGTTGCCTTTTTTTCCTTAATGATTTTTTTTTAATAAATATAAAAATGAAAAAACAAGCTGTAAAAATTGATTATTAATCCACTTGTTCATTTACTGTTAATATCTGCTTATTTCTAAAATAAAGTTAAAATACAAGTCAATTAAAATAAGTCTGGACACCCAAATAGAATTCTTGTTTTTTTTCAATGAAAAATAAAAAAAAATCATTCATAATTACTCAGGGCACTCAAATAAAATACTGTCATTGGCGGGTTTTTTCTTTGTTTTTTTTCATTAAAAATATTTCAAAAATAAAAATGAAAAAAAGAATAAATCGGAATTACTCAAGTCACCCAAATAAAATACTGTAGTTGCCTTTTTTTCCCTTAATGATTTTTTTTTAATAAATATAAAAATGAAAAAACAAGCTGTAAAAATTGATTATTAATCCACTTGTTCATTTACTGTTAATATCTGCTTATTTTAAAAATAAAGTTAAAATACAAGTCAATTAAAATAAGTCTGGACACCCAAATAAAATTCTTGTTTTTTTTCAATGAAAAATAAAAAAAAATCATTCATAATTACTCAGGGCACTCAAATAAAATACTGTCATTGGCGGGTTTTTTCTTTGTTTTTTTTCATTAAAAATATTTCAAAAATAAAAATGAAAAAAATAATAAATCGGAATTATTCAAGTCACCCAAATAAAATACTGTAGTTGCCTTTTTTTCCCTTAATGATTTTTTTTTAATAAATATAAAAATGAAAAAACAAGCTGTAAAAATTGATTATTAATCCACTTGTTCATTTACTGTTAATATCTGCTTATTTTAAAAATAAAGTTAAAATACAAGTCAATTAAAATAAGTCTGGACACCCAAATAAAATTCTTGTTTTTTTTCAATGAAAAAAAAAAAAAAATCATTCATAATTACTCAGGGCACTCAAATAAAATACTGTCATTGGCGGGTTTTTTCTTTGTTTTTTTTTCATTAAAAATATTTCAAAAATAAAAATGAAAAAAATAATAAATCGGAATTATTCAAGTCACCCAAATAAAATACTGTAGTTGCCTTTTTTTCCCTAATGATTTTTTTTATATAAATATAAAAATGAAAAAACAAGCTGTAAAAATTGATTATTAATCCACTTGTTCATTTACTGTTAATATCTGCTTATTTTTAAAATAAAGTTAAAATACAAGTCAATTAAAATAAGTCTGGACACCCAAATAAAAGTCTTGTTTTTTTTCAATGAAAAATAACAAAAAATCATTCATAATTACTCAGGGCACTCGAATAAAATACTGTCATTGGCGGGTTTTTTCTTTGTTTTTTTTTCATTAAAAATATTTCTAAAATAAAAATGAAAAAAATAATAAATCAGAATTACCCAAGTCACCCAAATAAAATACTGTAGTTGCCTTTTTTTCCTTAATGATTTTTTTTTAAATAAATATAAAAATGAAAAAACAAGCTGTAAAAATTGATTATTAATCCACTAGTTCATTTACTGTTAATATCTGCTTATTTTTAAAATAAAGTTAAAATACAAGTCAATTAAAATAAGTCTGGACACCCAAATAAAATTCTTGTTTTTTTTCAATGAAAAATAAAAAAAATCATTCATAATTACTCAGGGCACTCAAATAAAATACTGTCATTGGCGGGTTTTTTCTTTGTTTTATTTTTCATTAACAATATTTCAAAAATAAAAATGAAAAAAATAATAAATCGGAATTACTCAAGTCACCCAAATAAAATACTGTAGTTGCCTTTTTTTCCCTTAATGATTTTTTTTTAATAAATATAAAAATGAAAAAACAAGCTGTAAAAATGGATTATTAATCCACTTGTTCATTTACTGTTAATATCTGCTTATTTTAAAAATAAAGTTAAAATACAAGTCAATTAAAATAAGTCTGGACACCCAAATAAAATTCTTGTTTTTTTTCAATGAAAAAAAAAAAAAAATCATTCATAATTACTCAGGGCACTCAAATAAAATACTGTCATTGGCGGGTTTTTTCTTTGTTTTTTTTTCATTAAAAATATTTCAAAAATAAAAATGAAAAAAATAATAAATCGGAATTATTCAAGTCACCCAAATAAAATACTGTAGTTGCCTTTTTTTCCCTAATGATTTTTTTTATATAAATATAAAAATGAAAAAACAAGCTGTAAAAATTGATTATTAATCCACTTGTTCATTTACTGTTAATATCTGCTTATTTTTAAAATAAAGTTAAAATACAAGTCAATTAAAATAAGTCTGGACACCCAAATAAAAGTCTTGTTTTTTTTCAATGAAAAATAACAAAAAATCATTCATAATTACTCAGGGCACTCGAATAAAATACTGTCATTGGCGGGTTTTTTCTTTGTTTTTTTTTCATTAAAAATATTTCTAAAATAAAAATGAAAAAAATAATAAATCAGAATTACCCAAGTCACCCAAATAAAATACTGTAGTTGCCTTTTTTTCCTTAATGATTTTTTTTTAAATAAATATAAAAATGAAAAAACAAGCTGTAAAAATTGATTATTAATCCACTAGTTCATTTACTGTTAATATCTGCTTATTTTTAAAATAAAGTTAAAATACAAGTCAATTAAAATAAGTCTGGACACCCAAATAAAATTCTTGTTTTTTTTCAATGAAAAATAAAAAAAAACATTCATAATTACTCAGGGCACTCAAATAAAATACTGTCATTGGCGGGTTTTTTCTTTGTTTGTTTTTTCATTAAAAATATTTCAAAAATAAAAATGAAAAAAATAATAAATCGGAATTACTCAAGTCACCCAAATAAAATACTGTAGTTGCCTTTTTTCCCTTAATGATTTTTTTAAAATAAATATAAAAATGAAAAAACAAGCTGTAAAAATTGATTATTAATCCACTTGTTCATTTACTGTTAATATCTGTTTTTTTTTTTAAATAAAGTTAAAATACAAGTCAATTAAAATAAGTCTGGACAGCCAAATAAAATTCTTGGTTTTTTTTCAATGAAAAATAAAAAAAATCATTCATAATTACTCAGGGCACTCAAATAAAATACTGTCATTGGCGGGTTTTTTCTTTGTTTTTTTTTTCATTAAAAATATTTCAAAAATAAAAATGAAAAAAATATTAAATCGGAATTACTCAAGTCACCCAAATAAAATACTGTAGTTGCCTTTTTTTCCTTAATGATTTTTTTTTAATAAATATAAAAATGAAAAAACAAGCTGTAAAAATTGATTAATCCACTTGTTCATTTACTGTTGATATCTGCTTATTTTTAAAATAAAGTTAAAATACAAGTCAATTAAAATAAGTCTGGACATTCAAATAAAATTCTTGTTCTTTTTCAATGAAAAATAAAAAAAATCATTCATAATTACTCAGGACACTCAAATAAAATACTGTCATTGGCGGGTTTTTTCTTTGTTTTTTTTTCATTAAAAATATTTCAAAAATAAAAATGAAGAAAATAATAAATCGGAATTACTCAAGTCACCCAAATAAAATACTGTAGTTGCCTTTTTTTCCTTAATAATTTTTTTTTAATAAATATAAAAATGAAAAAACAAGCTGTAAAAATTGATTATTAATCCACTTGTTCATTTACTGTTAATATCTGCTTATTTTTTTAAATAAAGTTAAAATACAAGTCAATTAAAATAAGTCTGGACACCCAAATAAAATTCTTGTTTTTTTTCAATGAAAAAAAAAAAAAAAATCATTCATAATTACTCAGGGCACTCAAATAAAATACTGTCATTGGCGGGTTTTTTCTTTGTTTTTTTTTCATTAAAAATATTTCAAAAATAAAAATGAAGAAAATAATAAATCGGAATTACTCAAGTCACCCAAATAAAATACTGTAGTTGCCTTTTTTTCCTTAATAATTTTTTTTTAATAAATATAAAAATGAAAAAACAAGCTGTAAACATTGATTATTAATCCACTTGTTCATTTACTGTTAATATCTGCTTATTTTTTTTAAATAAAGTTAAAATACAAGTCAATTAAAATAAGTCTGGACACCCAAATAAAATTCTTGTTTTTTTTCAATGAAAAAAAAAAAAAAAATCATTCATAATTACTCAGGGCACTCAAATAAAATACTGTCATTGGCGGGTTTTTTCTTTGTTTTTTTTTCATTAAAAATATTTAAAAAATAAAAATGAAAAAAATAATAAATCGGAATTACTCAAGTCACCCAAATAAAATACTGTAGTTGCCTTTTATTCCTTAATGATTTTTTTTTAATAAATATAAAAATGAAAAAACAAGCTGTAAAAATTGATTATTAATCCACTTGTTCATTTACTGTTAATATCTGCTTATTTTTAAAATAAAGTTAAAATACAAGTCAATTAAAATAAGTCTGAACACGCAAATAAAATTCTTGTTTTTTTTCAATTAAAAATAAAAAAAAATCATTCATAATTACTCAGGGCACTCAAATAAAATACTGTCATTGGCGGGTTTTTTCTTTGTTTTTTTTTCATTAAAAATATTTCAAAAATAAAAATGAAAAAAATAATAAATCGGATTTACTCAAGTCACCCAAATAAAATACTGTAGTTGCCTTTTTTTCCTTAATGATTTTTTTTTAATAAATATAAAAATGAAAAAACAAGCTGTAAAAATTGATTTTTAATCCACTTGTTAATTTACTGTTAATATCTGCTTATTTTTAAAATAAAGTTAAAATACAAGTCGATTAAAATAAGTCTGGACACCCAAATAAAATTCTTGTTTTTTTTCAATGAAAAAAAAAAAAAATCATTCATAATTACTCAGGGCACTCAAATAAAATACTGTCATTGGCGGGTTTTTTCTTTGTTTTTTTTTTCATTAAAAATATTTCAAAAATAAAAATGAAAAAAATAATAAATCGCAATTACTCAAGTCACCCAAATAAAATACTGTAGTTGCCTTTTATTCCTTAATGATTTTTTTTTTATAAATATAAAAATGAAAAAACAAGCTGTAAAAATTGATTATTAATCCACTTGTTCATTTACTGTTAATATCTGCTTATTTTTAAAATAAAGTTAAAATACAAGTCAATTAAAATAAGTCTGAACACCCAAATAAAATTCTTGTTTTTTTTCAATTAAAAATTAAAAAAAATCATTCATAATTACTCAGGGCACTCAAATAAAATACTGTCATTGGCGGGTTTTTTCTTTGTTTTTTTTTCATTAAAAATATTTCAAAAATAAAAATGAAAAAAATAATAAATCGGAATTACTCAAGTCACCCAAATAAAATACTGTAGTTGCTTTTTTTTCCTTAATGATTTTTTTTAAATAAATATAAAAATGAAAAAACAAGCTGTAAAAATTGATTTTTAATCCACTTGTTAATTTACTGTTAATATCTGCTTATTTTTTAAATAAAGTTAAAATACAAGTCGATTAAAATAAGTCTGGACACCCAAATAAAATTCTTGGTTTTTTTCAATGAAAAATAAAAAAAATCATTCATAATTACTCAGGGCACTCAAATAAAATACTGTCATTGGCGGGTTTTTTCTTTGTTTTTTTTTCATTAAAAATATTTCAAAAATAAAAATGAAAAAAATAATAAATCGGAATTACTCAAGTCACCCAAATAAAATACTGTAGTTTCCTTTTTTTCCTTAATGATTTTTTTTTAATAAATATAAAAATGAAAAAACAAGCTGTAAAAATTTATTTTTAATCCACTTGTTCATTTACTGTTAATATCTGCTTATTTTAAAAATAAAGTTAAAATACAAGTCAATTAAAATAAGTCTGGACACCCAAATAAAATTCTTGTTTTTTTTCAATGAAAAAAAAAAAATCATTCATAATTACTCAGGGCACTCAAATAAAATACTGTCATTGGCGGGTTTTTTCTTTGTTTTTTTTTTCATTAAAAATATTTCAAAAATAAAAATGAAAAAAATAATAAATCGGAATTACTCAAGTCACCCAAATAAAATACTGTAGTTGCCTTTTTTCCCTTAATGATTTTTTTTTAATAAATATAAGAATGAAAAAACAAGCTGTAAAAATTGATTATTAATCCACTTGTTCATTTACTGTTAATATCTGCTTATTTTTAAAATAAAGTTAAAATACAAGTCAATTAAAATAAGTCTGGACACCCAAATAAAATTCTTCTTTTTTTTCAATGAAAAATAAAAAAAAACATTGATAATTACTCAGGGCACTCAAATAAAATACTGTCATTGGCGGGTTTTTTCTTTGTTTTTTTTTCATTAAAAATATTTCAAAAATAAAAATGAAAAAAATTATAAATCGGAATTACTCAAGTCACCCAAATAAAATACTGTAGTTGCCTTTTTTTCCCTTAATGATTTTTTTTTAATAAATATAAAAATGAAAAAACAAGCTGTAAAAATGGATTATTAATCCACTTGTTCATTTACTGATAATATCTGCTTATTTTAAAAATAAAGTTAAAATACAAGTCAATTAAAATAAGTCTGGACACCCAAATAAAATTCTTGTTTTTTTTCAATGAAAAATAAAAAAAATCATTCATAATTACTCAGGGTACTCAAATAAAATACTGTCATTGGCGGGTTTTTTCTTTGTTTTTTTTTCATTAAAAATATTTCAAAAATAAAAATGAAAAAAATAATAAATCGGAATTACTCAAGTCACCCAAATAAAATACTGTCGTTGCCTTTTTTTCCTTAATGATTTTTTTTTAAGAAATATAAAAATGAAAAAACAAGCTGTAAAAATTGATTATTAATCCACTTGTTCATTTACTGTTAATATCTGCTTATTTTTAAAATAAAGTTAAAATACAAGTCAATTAAAATAAGTCTGGACACCCAAATAAAATTCTTGTTTTTTTTCCAATGAAAAATAAAAAAAATCATTCATAATTACTCAGGGCACTCAAATAAAATACTGTCATTGGCGGGTTTTTTATTTGTTTGTTTTTTCATTAAAAATATTTCACAAATAAAAATGAAAAAAATAATAAATCGGAATTACTCAAGTCACCCAAATAAAATACTGCAGTTGCCTTTTTTTCCTTAATGATTTTTTTTTAATAAATATAAAAATGAAAAAACAAGCTGTAAAAATTGATTATTAATCCACTTGTTCATTTACTGTTAATATCTGCTTATTTTTAAAATAAAGTTAAAATACAAGTCAATTAAAATAAGTCTGGACACCCAAATAAAATTCTTGTTTTTTTTCAATGAAAAATAAAAAAAAACATTCATAATTACTCAGGGCACTCAAATAAAATACTGTCATTGGCGGGTTTTTTCTTTGTTTGTTTTTTCATTAAAAATATTTCAAAAATAAAAATGAAAAAAATAATAAATCGGAATTACTCAAGTCACCCAAATAAAATACTGTAGTTGCCTTTTTTCCCTTAATGATTTTTTTAAAATAAATATAAAAATGAAAAAACAAGCTGTAAAAATTGATTATTAATCCACTTGTTCATTTACTGTTAATATCTGTTTTTTTTTTTAAATAAAGTTAAAATACAAGTCAATTAAAATAAGTCTGGACAGCCAAATAAAATTCTTGGTTTTTTTTCAATGAAAAATAAAAAAAATCATTCATAATTACTCAGGGCACTCAAATAAAATACTGTCATTGGCGGGTTTTTTCTTTGTTTTTTTTTTCATTAAAAATATTTCAAAAATAAAAATGAAAAAAATATTAAATCGGAATTACTCAAGTCACCCAAATAAAATACTGTAGTTGCCTTTTTTTCCTTAATGATTTTTTTTTAATAAATATAAAAATGAAAAAACAAGCTGTAAAAATTGATTAATCCACTTGTTCATTTACTGTTAATATCTGCTTATTTTTTTAAATAAAGTTAAAATACAAGTCAATTAAAATAAGTCTGGACATTCAAATAAAATTCTTGTTCTTTTTCAATGAAAAATAAAAAAAATCATTCATAATTACTCAGGACACTCAAATAAAATACTGTCATTGGCGGGTTTTTTCTTTGTTTTTTTTTCATTAAAAATATTTCAAAAATAAAAATGAAGAAAATAATAAATCGGAATTACTCAAGTCACCCAAATAAAATACTGTAGTTGCCTTTTTTTCCTTAATAATTTTTTTTTAATAAATATAAAAATGAAAAAACAAGCTGTAAAAATTGATTATTAATCCACTTGTTCATTTACTGTTAATATCTGCTTATTTTTTTAAATAAAGTTAAAATACAAGTCAATTAAAATAAGTCTGGACACCCAAATAAAATTCTTGTTTTTTTTCAATGAAAAAAAAAAAAAAAATCATTCATAATTACTCAGGGCACTCAAATAAAATACTGTCATTGGCGGGTTTTTTCTTTGTTTTTTTTTCATTAAAAATATTTCAAAAATAAAAATGAAGAAAATAATAAATCGGAATTACTCAAGTCACCCAAATAAAATACTGTAGTTGCCTTTTTTTCCTTAATAATTTTTTTTTAATAAATATAAAAATGAAAAAACAAGCTGTAAACATTGATTATTAATCCACTTGTTCATTTACTGTTAATATCTGCTTATTTTTTTTAAATAAAGTTAAAATACAAGTCAATTAAAATAAGTCTGGACACCCAAATAAAATTCTTGTTTTTTTTCAATGAAAAAAAAAAAAAAAATCATTCATAATTACTCAGGGCACTCAAATAAAATACTGTCATTGGCGGGTTTTTTCTTTGGTTTTTTTTCATTAAAAATATTTAAAAAATAAAAATGAAAAAAATAATAAATCGGAATTACTCAAGTCACCCAAATAAAATACTGTAGTTGCCTTTTATTCCTTAATGATTTTTTTTTAATAAATATAAAAATGAAAAAACAAGCTGTAAAAATTGATTATTAATCCACTTGTTCATTTACTGTTAATATCTGCTTATTTTTAAAATAAAGTTAAAATACAAGTCAATTAAAATAAGTCTGAACACGCAAATAAAATTCTTGTTTTTTTTCAATTAAAAATAAAAAAAAATCATTCATAATTACTCAGGGCACTCAAATAAAATACTGTCATTGGCGGGTTTTTTCTTTGTTTTTTTTTCATTAAAAATATTTCAAAAATAAAAATGAAAAAAATAATAAATCGGATTTACTCAAGTCACCCAAATAAAATACTGTAGTTGCCTTTTTTTCCTTAATGATTTTTTTTTAATAAATATAAAAATGAAAAAACAAGCTGTAAAAATTGATTTTTAATCCACTTGTTAATTTACTGTTAATATCTGCTTATTTTTAAAATAAAGTTAAAATACAAGTCGATTAAAATAAGTCTGGACACCCAAATAAAATTCTTGTTTTTTTTCAATGAAAAAAAAAAAAAATCATTCATAATTACTCAGGGCACTCAAATAAAATACTGTCATTGGCGGGTTTTTTCTTTGTTTTTTTTTTCATTAAAAATATTTCAAAAATAAAAATGAAAAAAATAATAAATCGCAATTACTCAAGTCACCCAAATAAAATACTGTAGTTGCCTTTTATTCCTTAATGATTTTTTTTTTATAAATATAAAAATGAAAAAACAAGCTGTAAAAATTGATTATTAATCCACTTGTTCATTTACTGTTAATATCTGCTTATTTTTAAAATAAAGTTAAAATACAAGTCAATTAAAATAAGTCTGAACACCCAAATAAAATTCTTGTTTTTTTTCAATTAAAAATTAAAAAAAATCATTCATAATTACTCAGGGCACTCAAATAAAATACTGTCATTGGCGGGTTTTTTCTTTGTTTTTTTTTCATTAAAAATATTTCAAAAATAAAAATGAAAAAAATAATAAATCGGAATTACTCAAGTCACCCAAATAAAATACTGTAGTTGCTTTTTTTTCCTTAATGATTTTTTTTAAATAAATATAAAAATGAAAAAACAAGCTGTAAAAATTGATTTTTAATCCACTTGTTAATTTACTGTTAATATCTGCTTATTTTTTAAATAAAGTTAAAATACAAGTCGATTAAAATAAGTCTGGACACCCAAATAAAATTCTTGGTTTTTTTCAATGAAAAATAAAAAAAATCATTCATAATTACTCAGGGCACTCAAATAAAATACTGTCATTGGCGGGTTTTTTCTTTGTTTTTTTTTCATTAAAAATATTTCAAAAATAAAAATGAAAAAAATAATAAATCGGAATTACTCAAGTCACCCAAATAAAATACTGTAGTTTCCTTTTTTTCCTTAATGATTTTTTTTTAATAAATATAAAAATGAAAAAACAAGCTGTAAAAATTTATTTTTAATCCACTTGTTCATTTACTGTTAATATCTGCTTATTTTAAAAATAAAGTTAAAATACAAGTCAATTAAAATAAGTCTGGACACCCAAATAAAATTCTTGTTTTTTTTCAATGAAAAAAAAAAAAATCATTCATAATTACTCAGGGCACTCAAATAAAATACTGTCATTGGCGGGTTTTTTCTTTGTTTTTTTTTTCATTAAAAATATTTCAAAAATAAAAATGAAAAAAATAATAAATCGGAATTACTCAAGTCACCCAAATAAAATACTGTAGTTGCCTTTTTTCCCTTAATGATTTTTTTTTAATAAATATAAGAATGAAAAAACAAGCTGTAAAAATTGATTATTAATCCACTTGTTCATTTACTGTTAATATCTGCTTATTTTTAAAATAAAGTTAAAATACAAGTCAATTAAAATAAGTCTGGACACCCAAATAAAATTCTTCTTTTTTTTCAATGAAAAATAAAAAAAAACATTGATAATTACTCAGGGCACTCAAATAAAATACTGTCATTGGCGGGTTTTTTCTTTGTTTTTTTTTCATTAAAAATATTTCAAAAATAAAAATGAAAAAAATAATAAATCGGAATTACTCAAGTCACCCAAATAAAATACTGTAGTTGCCTTTTTTTCCCTTAATGATTTTTTTTTAATAAATATAAAAATGAAAAAACAAGCTGTAAAAATGGATTATTAATCCACTTGTTCATTTACTGATAATATCTGCTTATTTTAAAAATAAAGTTAAAATACAAGTCAATTAAAATAAGTCTGGACACCCAAATAAAATTCTTGTTTTTTTTCAATGAAAAATAAAAAAAATCATTCATAATTACTCAGGGTACTCAAATAAAATACTGTCATTGGCGGGTTTTTTCTTTGTTTTTTTTTCATTAAAAATATTTCAAAAATAAAAATGAAAAAAATAATAAATCGGAATTACTCAAGTCACCCAAATAAAATACTGTCGTTGCCTTTTTTTCCTTAATGATTTTTTTTTAAGAAATATAAAAATGAAAAAACAAGCTGTAAAAATTGATTATTAATCCACTTGTTCATTTACTGTTAATATCTGCTTATTTTTAAAATAAAGTTAAAATACAAGTCAATTAAAATAAGTCTGGACACCCAAATAAAATTCTTGTTTTTTTTCCAATGAAAAATAAAAAAAATCATTCATAATTACTCAGGGCACTCAAATAAAATACTGTCATTGGCGGGTTTTTTATTTGTTTGTTTTTTCATTAAAAATATTTCACAAATAAAAATGAAAAAAATAATAAATCGGAATTACTCAAGTCACCCAAATAAAATACTGTAGTTGCCTTTTATTCCTTAATGATTTTTTTTTAATAAATATAAAAATGAAAAAACAAGCTGTAAAAATTGATTATTAATCCACTTGTTCATTTACTGTTAATATCTGCTTATTTTTAAAATAAAGTTAAAATACAAGTCAATTAAAATAAGTCTGAACACGCAAATAAAATTCTTGTTTTTTTTCAATTAAAAATAAAAAAAAATCATTCATAATTACTCAGGGCACTCAAATAAAATACTGTCATTGGCGGGTTTTTTCTTTGTTTTTTTTTCATTAAAAATATTTCAAAAATAAAAATGAAAAAAATAATAAATCGGATTTACTCAAGTCACCCAAATAAAATACTGTAGTTGCCTTTTTTTCCTTAATGATTTTTTTTTAATAAATATAAAAATGAAAAAACAAGCTGTAAAAATTGATTTTTAATCCACTTGTTAATTTACTGTTAATATCTGCTTATTTTTAAAATAAAGTTAAAATACAAGTCGATTAAAATAAGTCTGGACACCCAAATAAAATTCTTGTTTTTTTTCAATGAAAAAAAAAAAAAATCATTCATAATTACTCAGGGCACTCAAATAAAATACTGTCATTGGCGGGTTTTTTCTTTGTTTTTTTTTTCATTAAAAATATTTCAAAAATAAAAATGAAAAAAATAATAAATCGCAATTACTCAAGTCACCCAAATAAAATACTGTAGTTGCCTTTTATTCCTTAATGATTTTTTTTTTATAAATATAAAAATGAAAAAACAAGCTGTAAAAATTGATTATTAATCCACTTGTTCATTTACTGTTAATATCTGCTTATTTTTAAAATAAAGTTAAAATACAAGTCAATTAAAATAAGTCTGAACACCCAAATAAAATTCTTGTTTTTTTTCAATTAAAAATTAAAAAAAATCATTCATAATTACTCAGGGCACTCAAATAAAATACTGTCATTGGCGGGTTTTTTCTTTGTTTTTTTTTCATTAAAAATATTTCAAAAATAAAAATGAAAAAAATAATAAATCGGAATTACTCAAGTCACCCAAATAAAATACTGTAGTTGCTTTTTTTTCCTTAATGATTTTTTTTAAATAAATATAAAAATGAAAAAACAAGCTGTAAAAATTGATTTTTAATCCACTTGTTAATTTACTGTTAATATCTGCTTATTTTTTAAATAAAGTTAAAATACAAGTCGATTAAAATAAGTCTGGACACCCAAATAAAATTCTTGGTTTTTTTCAATGAAAAATAAAAAAAATCATTCATAATTACTCAGGGCACTCAAATAAAATACTGTCATTGGCGGGTTTTTTCTTTGTTTTTTTTTCATTAAAAATATTTCAAAAATAAAAATGAAAAAAATAATAAATCGGAATTACTCAAGTCACCCAAATAAAATACTGTAGTTTCCTTTTTTTCCTTAATGATTTTTTTTTAATAAATATAAAAATGAAAAAACAAGCTGTAAAAATTTATTTTTAATCCACTTGTTCATTTACTGTTAATATCTGCTTATTTTAAAAATAAAGTTAAAATACAAGTCAATTAAAATAAGTCTGGACACCCAAATAAAATTCTTGTTTTTTTTCAATGAAAAAAAAAAAATCATTCATAATTACTCAGGGCACTCAAATAAAATACTGTCATTGGCGGGTTTTTTCTTTGTTTTTTTTTTCATTAAAAATATTTCAAAAATAAAAATGAAAAAAATAATAAATCGGAATTACTCAAGTCACCCAAATAAAATACTGTAGTTGCCTTTTTTCCCTTAATGATTTTTTTTTAATAAATATAAGAATGAAAAAACAAGCTGTAAAAATTGATTATTAATCCACTTGTTCATTTACTGTTAATATCTGCTTATTTTTAAAATAAAGTTAAAATACAAGTCAATTAAAATAAGTCTGGACACCCAAATAAAATTCTTCTTTTTTTTCAATGAAAAATAAAAAAAAACATTGATAATTACTCAGGGCACTCAAATAAAATACTGTCATTGGCGGGTTTTTTCTTTGTTTTTTTTTCATTAAAAATATTTCAAAAATAAAAATGAAAAAAATTATAAATCGGAATTACTCAAGTCACCCAAATAAAATACTGTAGTTGCCTTTTTTTCCCTTAATGATTTTTTTTTAATAAATATAAAAATGAAAAAACAAGCTGTAAAAATGGATTATTAATCCACTTGTTCATTTACTGATAATATCTGCTTATTTTAAAAATAAAGTTAAAATACAAGTCAATTAAAATAAGTCTGGACACCCAAATAAAATTCTTGTTTTTTTTCAATGAAAAATAAAAAAAATCATTCATAATTACTCAGGGTACTCAAATAAAATACTGTCATTGGCGGGTTTTTTCTTTGTTTTTTTTTCATTAAAAATATTTCAAAAATAAAAATGAAAAAAATAATAAATCGGAATTACTCAAGTCACCCAAATAAAATACTGTCGTTGCCTTTTTTTCCTTAATGATTTTTTTTTAAGAAATATAAAAATGAAAAAACAAGCTGTAAAAATTGATTATTAATCCACTTGTTCATTTACTGTTAATATCTGCTTATTTTTAAAATAAAGTTAAAATACAAGTCAATTAAAATAAGTCTGGACACCCAAATAAAATTCTTGTTTTTTTTCCAATGAAAAATAAAAAAAATCATTCATAATTACTCAGGGCACTCAAATAAAATACTGTCATTGGCGGGTTTTTTATTTGTTTGTTTTTTCATTAAAAATATTTCACAAATAAAAATGAAAAAAATAATAAATCGGAATTACTCAAGTCACCCAAATAAAATACTGCAGTTGCCTTTTTTTCCTTAATGATTTTTTTTTAATAAATATAAAAATGAAAAAACAAGCTGTAAAAATTGATTATTAATCCACTTGTTCATTTACTGTTAATATCTGCTTATTTTTAAAATAAAGTTAAAATACAAGTCAATTAAAATAAGTCTGGACACCCAAATAAAATTCTTGTTTTTTTTCAATGAAAAATAAAAAAAAACATTCATAATTACTCAGGGCACTCAAATAAAATACTGTCATTGGCGGGTTTTTTCTTTGTTTGTTTTTTCATTAAAAATATTTCAAAAATAAAAATGAAAAAAATAATAAATCGGAATTACTCAAGTCACCCAAATAAAATACTGTAGTTGCCTTTTTTCCCTTAATGATTTTTTTAAAATAAATATAAAAATGAAAAAACAAGCTGTAAAAATTGATTATTAATCCACTTGTTCATTTACTGTTAATATCTGTTTTTTTTTTTAAATAAAGTTAAAATACAAGTCAATTAAAATAAGTCTGGACAGCCAAATAAAATTCTTGGTTTTTTTTCAATGAAAAATAAAAAAAATCATTCATAATTACTCAGGGCACTCAAATAAAATACTGTCATTGGCGGGTTTTTTCTTTGTTTTTTTTTTCATTAAAAATATTTCAAAAATAAAAATGAAAAAAATATTAAATCGGAATTACTCAAGTCACCCAAATAAAATACTGTAGTTGCCTTTTTTTCCTTAATGATTTTTTTTTAATAAATATAAAAATGAAAAAACAAGCTGTAAAAATTGATTAATCCACTTGTTCATTTACTGTTAATATCTGCTTATTTTTTTAAATAAAGTTAAAATACAAGTCAATTAAAATAAGTCTGGACATTCAAATAAAATTCTTGTTCTTTTTCAATGAAAAATAAAAAAAATCATTCATAATTACTCAGGACACTCAAATAAAATACTGTCATTGGCGGGTTTTTTCTTTGTTTTTTTTTCATTAAAAATATTTCAAAAATAAAAATGAAGAAAATAATAAATCGGAATTACTCAAGTCACCCAAATAAAATACTGTAGTTGCCTTTTTTTCCTTAATAATTTTTTTTTAATAAATATAAAAATGAAAAAACAAGCTGTAAAAATTGATTATTAATCCACTTGTTCATTTACTGTTAATATCTGCTTATTTTTTTAAATAAAGTTAAAATACAAGTCAATTAAAATAAGTCTGGACACCCAAATAAAATTCTTGTTTTTTTTCAATGAAAAAAAAAAAAAAAATCATTCATAATTACTCAGGGCACTCAAATAAAATACTGTCATTGGCGGGTTTTTTCTTTGTTTTTTTTTCATTAAAAATATTTCAAAAATAAAAATGAAGAAAATAATAAATCGGAATTACTCAAGTCACCCAAATAAAATACTGTAGTTGCCTTTTTTTCCTTAATAATTTTTTTTTAATAAATATAAAAATGAAAAAACAAGCTGTAAACATTGATTATTAATCCACTTGTTCATTTACTGTTAATATCTGCTTATTTTTTTTAAATAAAGTTAAAATACAAGTCAATTAAAATAAGTCTGGACACCCAAATAAAATTCTTGTTTTTTTTCAATGAAAAAAAAAAAAAAAATCATTCATAATTACTCAGGGCACTCAAATAAAATACTGTCATTGGCGGGTTTTTTCTTTGGTTTTTTTTCATTAAAAATATTTAAAAAATAAAAATGAAAAAAATAATAAATCGGAATTACTCAAGTCACCCAAATAAAATACTGTAGTTGCCTTTTATTCCTTAATGATTTTTTTTTAATAAATATAAAAATGAAAAAACAAGCTGTAAAAATTGATTATTAATCCACTTGTTCATTTACTGTTAATATCTGCTTATTTTTAAAATAAAGTTAAAATACAAGTCAATTAAAATAAGTCTGAACACGCAAATAAAATTCTTGTTTTTTTTCAATTAAAAATAAAAAAAAATCATTCATAATTACTCAGGGCACTCAAATAAAATACTGTCATTGGCGGGTTTTTTCTTTGTTTTTTTTTCATTAAAAATATTTCAAAAATAAAAATGAAAAAAATAATAAATCGGATTTACTCAAGTCACCCAAATAAAATACTGTAGTTGCCTTTTTTTCCTTAATGATTTTTTTTTAATAAATATAAAAATGAAAAAACAAGCTGTAAAAATTGATTTTTAATCCACTTGTTAATTTACTGTTAATATCTGCTTATTTTTAAAATAAAGTTAAAATACAAGTCGATTAAAATAAGTCTGGACACCCAAATAAAATTCTTGTTTTTTTTCAATGAAAAAAAAAAAAAATCATTCATAATTACTCAGGGCACTCAAATAAAATACTGTCATTGGCGGGTTTTTTCTTTGTTTTTTTTTTCATTAAAAATATTTCAAAAATAAAAATGAAAAAAATAATAAATCGCAATTACTCAAGTCACCCAAATAAAATACTGTAGTTGCCTTTTATTCCTTAATGATTTTTTTTTTATAAATATAAAAATGAAAAAACAAGCTGTAAAAATTGATTATTAATCCACTTGTTCATTTACTGTTAATATCTGCTTATTTTTAAAATAAAGTTAAAATACAAGTCAATTAAAATAAGTCTGAACACCCAAATAAAATTCTTGTTTTTTTTCAATTAAAAATTAAAAAAAATCATTCATAATTACTCAGGGCACTCAAATAAAATACTGTCATTGGCGGGTTTTTTCTTTGTTTTTTTTTCATTAAAAATATTTCAAAAATAAAAATGAAAAAAATAATAAATCGGAATTACTCAAGTCACCCAAATAAAATACTGTAGTTGCTTTTTTTTCCTTAATGATTTTTTTTAAATAAATATAAAAATGAAAAAACAAGCTGTAAAAATTGATTTTTAATCCACTTGTTAATTTACTGTTAATATCTGCTTATTTTTTAAATAAAGTTAAAATACAAGTCGATTAAAATAAGTCTGGACACCCAAATAAAATTCTTGGTTTTTTTCAATGAAAAATAAAAAAAATCATTCATAATTACTCAGGGCACTCAAATAAAATACTGTCATTGGCGGGTTTTTTCTTTGTTTTTTTTTCATTAAAAATATTTCAAAAATAAAAATGAAAAAAATAATAAATCGGAATTACTCAAGTCACCCAAATAAAATACTGTAGTTTCCTTTTTTTCCTTAATGATTTTTTTTTAATAAATATAAAAATGAAAAAACAAGCTGTAAAAATTTATTTTTAATCCACTTGTTCATTTACTGTTAATATCTGCTTATTTTAAAAATAAAGTTAAAATACAAGTCAATTAAAATAAGTCTGGACACCCAAATAAAATTCTTGTTTTTTTTCAATGAAAAAAAAAAAAATCATTCATAATTACTCAGGGCACTCAAATAAAATACTGTCATTGGCGGGTTTTTTCTTTGTTTTTTTTTTCATTAAAAATATTTCAAAAATAAAAATGAAAAAAATAATAAATCGGAATTACTCAAGTCACCCAAATAAAATACTGTAGTTGCCTTTTTTCCCTTAATGATTTTTTTTTAATAAATATAAGAATGAAAAAACAAGCTGTAAAAATTGATTATTAATCCACTTGTTCATTTACTGTTAATATCTGCTTATTTTTAAAATAAAGTTAAAATACAAGTCAATTAAAATAAGTCTGGACACCCAAATAAAATTCTTCTTTTTTTTCAATGAAAAATAAAAAAAAACATTGATAATTACTCAGGGCACTCAAATAAAATACTGTCATTGGCGGGTTTTTTCTTTGTTTTTTTTTCATTAAAAATATTTCAAAAATAAAAATGAAAAAAATAATAAATCGGAATTACTCAAGTCACCCAAATAAAATACTGTAGTTGCCTTTTTTTCCCTTAATGATTTTTTTTTAATAAATATAAAAATGAAAAAACAAGCTGTAAAAATGGATTATTAATCCACTTGTTCATTTACTGATAATATCTGCTTATTTTAAAAATAAAGTTAAAATACAAGTCAATTAAAATAAGTCTGGACACCCAAATAAAATTCTTGTTTTTTTTCAATGAAAAATAAAAAAAATCATTCATAATTACTCAGGGTACTCAAATAAAATACTGTCATTGGCGGGTTTTTTCTTTGTTTTTTTTTCATTAAAAATATTTCAAAAATAAAAATGAAAAAAATAATAAATCGGAATTACTCAAGTCACCCAAATAAAATACTGTCGTTGCCTTTTTTTCCTTAATGATTTTTTTTTAAGAAATATAAAAATGAAAAAACAAGCTGTAAAAATTGATTATTAATCCACTTGTTCATTTACTGTTAATATCTGCTTATTTTTAAAATAAAGTTAAAATACAAGTCAATTAAAATAAGTCTGGACACCCAAATAAAATTCTTGTTTTTTTTCCAATGAAAAATAAAAAAAATCATTCATAATTACTCAGGGCACTCAAATAAAATACTGTCATTGGCGGGTTTTTTATTTGTTTGTTTTTTCATTAAAAATATTTCACAAATAAAAATGAAAAAAATAATAAATCGGAATTACTCAAGTCACCCAAATAAAATACTGCAGTTGCCTTTTTTTCCTTAATGATTTTTTTTTAATAAATATAAAAATGAAAAAACAAGCTGTAAAAATTGATTATTAATCCACTTGTTCATTTACTGTTAATATCTGCTTATTTTTAAAATAAAGTTAAAATACAAGTCAATTAAAATAAGTCTGGACACCCAAATAAAATTCTTGTTTTTTTTCAATGAAAAATAAAAAAAAACATTCATAATTACTCAGGGCACTCAAATAAAATACTGTCATTGGAGGGTTTTTTCTTTGTTTGTTTTTTCATTAAAAATATTTCAAAAATAAAAATGAAAAAAATAATAAATCGGAATTACTCAAGTCACCCAAATAAAATACTGTAGTTGCCTTTTTTCCCTTAATGATTTTTTTAAAATAAATATAAAAATGAAAAAACAAGCTGTAAAAATTTATTATTAATCCACTTGTTCATTTACTGTTAATATCTGTTTTTTTTTTTAAATAAAGTTAAAATACAAGTCAATTAAAATAAGTCTGGACAGCCAAATAAAATTCTTGGTTTTTTTTCAATGAAAAATAAAAAAAATCATTCATAATTACTCAGGGCACTCAAATAAAATACTGTCATTGGCGGGTTTTTTCTTTGTTTTTTTTTTCATTAAAAATATTTCAAAAATAAAAATGAAAAAAATATTAAATCGGAATTACTCAAGTCACCCAAATAAAATACTGTAGTTGCCTTTTTTTCCTTAATGATTTTTTTTTAATAAATATAAAAATGAAAAAACAAGCTGTAAAAATTGATTAATCCACTTGTTCATTTACTGTTGATATCTGCTTATTTTTAAAATAAAGTTAAAATACAAGTCAATTAAAATAAGTCTGGACATTCAAATAAAATTCTTGTTCTTTTTCAATGAAAAATAAAAAAAATCATTCATAATTACTCAGGACACTCAAATAAAATACTGTCATTGGCGGGTTTTTTCTTTGTTTTTTTTTCATTAAAAATATTTCAAAAATAAAAATGAAGAAAATAATAAATCGGAATTACTCAAGTCACCCAAATAAAATACTGTAGTTGCCTTTTTTTCCTTAATAATTTTTTTTTAATAAATATAAAAATTAAAAAACAAGCTGTAAAAATTGATTATTAATCCACTTGTTCATTTACTGTTAATATCTGCTTATTTTTTTAAATAAAGTTAAAATACAAGTCAATTAAAATAAGTCTGGACACCCAAATAAAATTCTTGTTTTTTTTCAATGAAAAAAAAAAAAAAAATCATTCATAATTACTCAGGGCACTCAAATAAAATACTGTCATTGGCGGGTTTTTTCTTTGTTTTTTTTTCATTAAAAATATTTCAAAAATAAAAATGAAGAAAATAATAAATCGGAATTACTCAAGTCACCCAAATAAAATACTGTAGTTGCCTTTTTTTCCTTAATAATTTTTTTTTAATAAATATAAAAATGAAAAAACAAGCTGTAAACATTGATTATTAATCCACTTGTTCATTTACTGTTAATATCTGCTTATTTTTTTTAAATAAAGTTAAAATACAAGTCAATTAAAATAAGTCTGGACACCCAAATAAAATTCTTGTTTTTTTTCAATGAAAAAAAAAAAAAAAATCATTCATAATTACTCAGGGCACTCAAATAAAATACTGTCATTGGCGGGTTTTTTCTTTGGTTTTTTTTCATTAAAAATATTTAAAAAATAAAAATGAAAAAAATAATAAATCGGAATTACTCAAGTCACCCAAATAAAATACTGTAGTTGCCTTTTATTCCTTAATGATTTTTTTTTAATAAATATAAAAATGAAAAAACAAGCTGTAAAAATTGATTATTAATCCACTTGTTCATTTACTGTTAATATCTGCTTATCTTTAAAATAAAGTTAAAATACAAGTCAATTAAAATAAGTCTGAACACGCAAATAAAATTCTTGTTTTTTTTCAATTAAAAATAAAAAAAAATCATTCATAATTACTCAGGGCACTCAAATAAAATACTGTCATTGGCGGGTTTTTTCTTTGTTTTTTTTTCATTAAAAATATTTCAAAAATAAAAATGAAAAAAATAATAAATCGGATTTACTCAAGTCACCCAAATAAAATACTGTAGTTGCCTTTTTTTCCTTAATGATTTTTTTTTAATAAATATAAAAATGAAAAAACAAGCTGTAAAAATTGATTTTTAATCCACTTGTTAATTTACTGTTAATATCTGCTTATTTTTAAAATAAAGTTAAAATACAAGTCAATTAAAATAAGTCTGAACACCCAAATAAAATTCTTGTTTTTTTTCAATTAAAAATTAAAAAAAATCATTCATAATTACTCAGGGCACTCAAATAAAATACTGTCATTGGCGGGTTTTTTCTTTGTTTTTTTTTTCATTAAAAATATTTCAAAAATAAAAATGAAAAAAATAATAAATCGGAATTACTCAAGTCACCCAAATAAAATACTGTAGTTGCTTTTTTTTCCTTAATGATTTTTTTTAAATAAATATAAAAATGAAAAAACAAGCTGTAAAAATTGATTTTTAATCCACTTGTTAATTTACTGTTAATATCTGCTTATTTTTTAAATAAAGTTAAAATACAAGTCGATTAAAATAAGTCTGGACACCCAAATAAAATTCTTGGTTTTTTTCAATGAAAAATAAAAAAAATCATTCATAATTACTCAGGGCACTCAAATAAAATACTGTCATTGGCGGGTTTTTTCTTTGTTTTTTTTTCATTAAAAATATTTCAAAAATAAAAATGAAAAAAATTATAAATCGGAATTACTCAAGTCACCCAAATAAAATACTGTAGTTGCCTTTTTTTCCTTAATGATTTTTTTTTAATAAATATAAAAATGAAAAAACGAGCTGTAAAAATTGATTATTAATCCACTTGTTTATTTACTGTTAATATCTGCTTATTTTTAAAATAAAGTTAAAATACAAGTCAATTAAAATAAGTCTGGACACCCAAATAAAATTGTTGTTTTTTTTCAATGAAAAATAAAAAAAAACATTCATAATTACTCAGGGCACTCAAATAAAATACTGTCATTGGCGGTTTTTTCTTTGTTTTTTTTTTTATTAAAAATATTTCAAAAATAAAAATGAAAAAAATAATAAATCGGAATTACTCAAGTCACCCAAATAAAATACTGTAGTTGCCTTTTTTTCCCTTAATGATTTTTTTTTAATAAATATAAAAATTAAAAAACAAGCTGTAAAAATTGATTATTAATCCACTTGTTAATTTACTGTTAATATCTGCTTATTTTTAAAATAAAGTTAAAATACAAGTCAATTAATATAAGTCTGGATACCCAAATAAAATTCTTGGTTTTTTTCCAATGAAAAAAAAAAAAAAAAATCATTCATAATTACTCAGGGCACTCAAATAAAATACTGTCATTGGCGGGTTTTTTCTTTGTTGTTTTTTTCATTAAAAATATTTCAAAAATAAAAATGAAAAAAATAATAAATTGGATTTACTCAAGTCACCCACATAAAATACTGTAGTTGCCTTTTTTTCCTTAATGATTTTTTTTTAATAAATATAAAAATGAAAAAACAAGCTGTAAAAATTTATTTTTAATCCACTTGTTCATTTACTGTTAATATCTGCTTATTTTAAAAATAAAGTTAAAATACAAGTCAATTAAAATAAGTCTGGACACCCAAATAAAATTCTTGTTTTTTTTCAATGAAAAAAAAAAAAATCATTCATAATTACTCAGGGCACTCAAATAAAATACTGTCATTGGCGGGTTTTTTCTTTGTTTTTTTTTTCATTAAAAATATTTCAAAAATAAAAATGAAAAAAATAATAAATCGGAATTACTCAAGTCACCCAAATAAAATACTGTAGTTGCCTTTTTTCCCTTAATGATTTTTTTTTAATAAATATAAGAATGAAAAAACAAGCTGTAAAAATTGATTATTAATCCACTTGTTCATTTACTGTTAATATCTGCTTATTTTTAAAATAAAGTTAAAATACAAGTCAATTAAAATAAGTCTGGACACCCAAATAAAATTCTTCTTTTTTTTCAATGAAAAATAAAAAAAAACATTGATAATTACTCAGGGCACTCAAATAAAATACTGTCATTGGCGGGTTTTTTCTTTGTTTTTTTTTCATTAAAAATATTTCAAAAATAAAAATGAAAAAAATAATAAATCGGAATTACTCAAGTCACCCAAATAAAATACTGTAGTTGCCTTTTTTTCCCTTAATGATTTTTTTTTAATAAATATAAAAATGAAAAAACAAGCTGTAAAAATGGATTATTAATCCACTTGTTCATTTACTGATAATATCTGCTTATTTTAAAAATAAAGTTAAAATACAAGTCAATTAAAATAAGTCTGGACACCCAAATAAAATTCTTGTTTTTTTTCAATGAAAAATAAAAAAAATCATTCATAATTACTCAGGGTACTCAAATAAAATACTGTCATTGGCGGGTTTTTTCTTTGTTTTTTTTTCATTAAAAATATTTCAAAAATAAAAATGAAAAAAATAATAAATCGGAATTACTCAAGTCACCCAAATAAAATACTGTCGTTGCCTTTTTTTCCTTAATGATTTTTTTTTAAGAAATATAAAAATGAAAAAACAAGCTGTAAAAATTGATTATTAATCCACTTGTTCATTTACTGTTAATATCTGCTTATTTTTAAAATAAAGTTAAAATACAAGTCAATTAAAATAAGTCTGGACACCCAAATAAAATTCTTGTTTTTTTTCCAATGAAAAATAAAAAAAATCATTCATAATTACTCAGGGCACTCAAATAAAATACTGTCATTGGCGGGTTTTTTATTTGTTTGTTTTTTCATTAAAAATATTTCACAAATAAAAATGAAAAAAATAATAAATCGGAATTACTCAAGTCACCCAAATAAAATACTGCAGTTGCCTTTTTTTCCTTAATGATTTTTTTTTAATAAATATAAAAATGAAAAAACAAGCTGTAAAAATTGATTATTAATCCACTTGTTCATTTACTGTTAATATCTGCTTATTTTTAAAATAAAGTTAAAATACAAGTCAATTAAAATAAGTCTGGACACCCAAATAAAATTCTTGTTTTTTTTCAATGAAAAATAAAAAAAAACATTCATAATTACTCAGGGCACTCAAATAAAATACTGTCATTGGCGGGTTTTTTCTTTGTTTGTTTTTTCATTAAAAATATTTCAAAAATAAAAATGAAAAAAATAATAAATCGGAATTACTCAAGTCACCCAAATAAAATACTGTAGTTGCCTTTTTTCCCTTAATGATTTTTTTAAAATAAATATAAAAATGAAAAAACAAGCTGTAAAAATTGATTATTAATCCACTTGTTCATTTACTGTTAATATCTGTTTTTTTTTTTAAATAAAGTTAAAATACAAGTCAATTAAAATAAGTCTGGACAGCCAAATAAAATTCTTGGTTTTTTTTCAATGAAAAATAAAAAAAATCATTCATAATTACTCAGGGCACTCAAATAAAATACTGTCATTGGCGGGTTTTTTCTTTGTTTTTTTTTTCATTAAAAATATTTCAAAAATAAAAATGAAAAAAATATTAAATCGGAATTACTCAAGTCACCCAAATAAAATACTGTAGTTGCCTTTTTTTCCTTAATGATTTTTTTTAAATAAATATAAAAATGAAAAAACAAGCTGTAAAAATTGATTAATCCACTTGTTCATTTACTGTTGATATCTGCTTATTTTTAAAATAAAGTTAAAATACAAGTCAATTTAAATAAGTCTGGACATTCAAATAAAATTCTTGTTCTTTTTCAATGAAAAATAAAAAAAATCATTCATAATTACTCAGGACACTCAAATAAAATACTGTCATTGGCGGGTTTTTTCTTTGTTTTTTTTTCATTAAAAATATTTCAAAAATAAAAATGAAGAAAATAATAAATCGGAATTACTCAAGTCACCCAAATAAAATACTGTAGTTGCCTTTTTTTCCTTAATAATTTTTTTTTAATAAATATAAAAATTAAAAAACAAGCTGTAAAAATTGATTATTAATCCACTTGTTCATTTACTGTTAATATCTGCTTATTTTTTTAAATAAAGTTAAAATACAAGTCAATTAAAATAAGTCTGGACACCCAAATAAAATTCTTGTTTTTTTTCAATGAAAAAAAAAAAAAAAATCATTCATAATTACTCAGGGCACTCAAATAAAATACTGTCATTGGCGGGTTTTTTCTTTGTTTTTTTTTCATTAAAAATATTTCAAAAATAAAAATGAAGAAAATAATAAATCGGAATTACTCAAGTCACCCAAATAAAATACTGTAGTTGCCTTTTTTTCCTTAATAATTTTTTTTTAATAAATATAAAAATGAAAAAACAAGCTGTAAACATTGATTATTAATCCACTTGTTCATTTACTGTTAATATCTGCTTATTTTTTTTAAATAAAGTTAAAATACAAGTCAATTAAAATAAGTCTGGACACCCAAATAAAATTCTTGTTTTTTTTCAATGAAAAAAAAAAAAAAAATCATTCATAATTACTCAGGGCACTCAAATAAAATACTGTCATTGGCGGGTTTTTTCTTTGTTTTTTTTTCATTAAAAATATTTAAAAAATAAAAATGAAAAAAATAATAAATCGGAATTACTCAAGTCACCCAAATAAAATACTGTAGTTGCCTTTTATTCCTTAATGATTTTTTTTTAATAAATATAAAAATGAAAAAACAAGCTGTAAAAATTGATTATTAATCCACTTGTTCATTTACTGTTAATATCTGCTTATTTTTAAAATAAAGTTAAAATACAAGTCAATTAAAATAAGTCTGAACACGCAAATAAAATTCTTGTTTTTTTTCAATTAAAAATAAAAAAAAATCATTCATAATTACTCAGGGCACTCAAATAAAATACTGTCATTGGCGGGTTTTTTCTTTGTTTTTTTTTCATTAAAAATATTTCAAAAATAAAAATGAAAAAAATAATAAATCGGATTTACTCAAGTCACCCAAATAAAATACTGTAGTTGCCTTTTTTTCCTTAATGATTTTTTTTTAATAAATATAAAAATGAAAAAACAAGCTGTAAAAATTGATTTTTAATCCACTTGTTAATTTACTGTTAATATCTGCTTATTTTTAAAATAAAGTTAAAATACAAGTCGATTAAAATAAGTCTGGACACCCAAATAAAATTCTTGTTTTTTTTCAATGAAAAAAAAAAAAAATCATTCATAATTACTCAGGGCACTCAAATAAAATACTGTCATTGGCGGGTTTTTTCTTTGTTTTTTTTTTCATTAAAAATATTTCAAAAATAAAAATGAAAAAAATAATAAATCGCAATTACTCAAGTCACCCAAATAAAATACTGTAGTTGCCTTTTATTCCTTAATGATTTTTTTTTTATAAATATAAAAATGAAAAAACAAGCTGTAAAAATTGATTATTAATCCACTTGTTCATTTACTGTTAATATCTGCTTATTTTTAAAATAAAGTTAAAATACAAGTCAATTAAAATAAGTCTGAACACCCAAATAAAATTCTTGTTTTTTTTCAATTAAAAATTAAAAAAAATCATTCATAATTACTCAGGGCACTCAAATAAAATACTGTCATTGGCGGGTTTTTTCTTTGTTTTTTTTTCATTAAAAATATTTCAAAAATAAAAATGAAAAAAATAATAAATCGGAATTACTCAAGTCACCCAAATAAAATACTGTAGTTGCTTTTTTTTCCTTAATGATTTTTTTTAAATAAATATAAAAATGAAAAAACAAGCTGTAAAAATTGATTTTTAATCCACTTGTTAATTTACTGTTAATATCTGCTTATTTTTTAAATAAAGTTAAAATACAAGTCGATTAAAATAAGTCTGGACACCCAAATAAAATTCTTGGTTTTTTTCAATGAAAAATAAAAAAAATCATTCATAATTACTCAGGGCACTCAAATAAAATACTGTCATTGGCGGGTTTTTTCTTTGTTTTTTTTTCATTAAAAATATTTCAAAAATAAAAATGAAAAAAATTATAAATCGGAATTACTCAAGTCACCCAAATAAAATACTGTAGTTGCCTTTTTTTCCTTAATGATTTTTTTTTAATAAATATAAAAATGAAAAAACGAGCTGTAAAAATTGATTATTAATCCACTTGTTTATTTACTGTTAATATCTGCTTATTTTTAAAATAAAGTTAAAATACAAGTCAATTAAAATAAGTCTGGACACCCAAATAAAATTGTTGTTTTTTTTCAATGAAAAATAAAAAAAAACATTCATAATTACTCAGGGCACTCAAATAAAATACTGTCATTGGCGGTTTTTTCTTTGTTTTTTTTTTTATTAAAAATATTTCAAAAATAAAAATGAAAAAAATAATGAATCGGAATTACTCAAGTCACCCAAATAAAATACTGTAGTTGCCTTTTTTTCCCTTAATGATTTTTTTTTAATAAATATAAAAATTAAAAAACAAGCTGTAAAAATTGATTATTAATCCACTTGTTAATTTACTGTTAATATCTGCTTATTTTTAAAATAAAGTTAAAATACAAGTCAATTAATATAAGTCTGGATACCCAAATAAAATTCTTGGTTTTTTTCCAATGAAAAAAAAAAAAAAAATCATTCATAATTACTCAGGGCACTCAAATAAAATACTGTCATTGGCGGGTTTTTTCTTTGTTGTTTTTTTCATTAAAAATATTTCAAAAATAAAAATGAAAAAAATAATAAATTGGATTTACTCAAGTCACCCACATAAAATACTGTAGTTGCCTTTTTTTTCCTTAATGATTTTTTTTAAATAAATATAAAAATGAAAAAACAAGCTGTAAAAATTGATTATTAATCCACTTGTTCATTTACTGTTAATATCTGCTTATTTTTAAAATAAAGTTAAAATACAAGTCAATTAAAATAAGTCTGGACACCCAAATAAAATTCTTGTTTTTTTTCAATGAAAAATAAAAAAAATCATCCATAATTACTCAGGGCACTCAAATAAAATACTGTCATTGGCGGGGTTTTTCTTTGTTTTTTTTTCATTAAAAATATTTCAAAAATAAAAATGAAAAAAATAATAAATCGGAATTACTCAAGTCACCCAAATAAAATACTGTAGTTGCCTTTTTTTCCCTGAATGTTTTTTTTTTAATAAATATAAAAATGAAAAAACAAGCTGTAAAAATTGATTATTAATCCACTTGTTCATTTACTGTTAATATCTGCTTATTTTTAAAATAAAGTTAAAATACAAGTCAATTAATATAAGTCTGGACACCCAAATAAAATTCTTGGTTTTTTTCCAATGAAAAATAAAAAAAAATCATTCATAATTACTCAGGGCACTCAAATAAAATACTGTCATTGGCGGGTTTTTTCTTTGTTTTTTTTTTCATTAAAAATATTTCAAAAATAAAAATGAAAAAAATAATAAATCGGATTTACTCAAGTCACCCACATAAAATACTGTAGTTGCCTTTTTTTTCCTTAATGATTTTTTTTAAATAAATATAAAAATGAAAAAACAAGCTGTAAAAATTGATTATTAATCCACTTGTTCATTTACTGTTAATATCTGCTTATTTTAAAAATAAAGTTAAAATACAAGTCAATTAAAATAAGTCTGGACACCCAAATAAAATTCTTGTTTTTTTTCAATGAAAAATAAAAAAAATCATCCATAATTACTCAGGGCACTCAAATAAAATACTGTCATTGGCGGGTTTTTTCTTTGTTTTTTTTTCATTAAAATATTTCAAAAATAAAAATGAAAAAAATAATCAATCGGAATTACTCAAGTCACCCAAATAAAATACTGTAGTTGCCTTTTTATCCCTTAATGATTTTTTTTAAATAAATATAAAAATGAAAAAACAAGCTGTAAAAATTTATTTTTAATCCACTTGTTCATTTACTGTTAATATCTGCTTATTTTAAAAATAAAGTTAAAATACAAGTCAATTAAAATAAGTCTGGACACCCAAATAAAATTCTTGGTTTTTTCAATGAAAAATAAAAAAAATCATTCATAATTACTCAGGGCATTCAAATAAAATACTGTCATTGGCGGGTTTTTTCTTTGTTTTATTTCATTAAAAATATTTCAAAAATAAAAATGAAAAAAATAATAAATCGGAATTACTCAAGTCACCCAAATAAAATACTGTAGTTGCCTTTTTTTCCTTAATGATTTTTTTTTAATAAATATAAAAATCAAAAAACAAGCTGTAAAAATTGATTTTTAATCCACTTGTTCATTTACTGTTAATATCTGCTTATTTTTAAAATAAAGTTAAAATACAAGTCAATTAAAATAAGTCTGGACACCCAAATAAAATTCTTGTTTTTTTTCCAATGAAAAATAAAAAAAATCATTCATAATTACTCAGGGCACTCAAATAAAATACTGTCATTGGCGGGTTTTTTCTTTGTTTTTTTTTTCATTAAAAATATTTCAAAAATAAAAATGAAAAAAATAATAAATCGGAATTACTCAAGTCACCCAAATAAAATACTGTAGTTGCCTTTTTTTCCTTAATGATTTTTTTTTAATAAATATAAAAATGAAAAAACAAGCTGTAAAAATTGATTATTAATCCACTTGTTCATTTACTGTTAATATCTGCTTATTTTTAAAATAAAGTTAAAATACAAGTCAATTCAAATAAGTCTGGACACCCAAATAAAATTCTTGTTTTTTTTCAATGAAAAACAAAAAAAATCATTCATAATTACTCAGGGCACTCAAATAAAATACTGTCATTGGCGGGGTTTTTCTTTGTTTTTTTTTCATTAAAAATATTTCAAAAATAAAAATGAAAAAAATAATAAATCGGAATTACTCAAGTCACCCAAATAAAATACTGTAGTTGCCTTTTTTTCCTTAATGATTTTTTTTTAATAAATATAAAAATGAAAAAACAAGCTGTAAAAATTGATTATTAATCCACTTGTTCATTTACTGTTAATATCTGCTTATTTTTAAAATAAAGTTAAAATACAAGTCAATTAAAATAAGTCTGGACACCCAAATAAAATTCTTGGTTTTTTTCAATGAAAAATAAAAAAATCATTCATAATTACTCAGGGCACTCAAATAAAATACTGTCATTGGCGGGTTTTTTCTTTGTTTTTTTTTCATTAAAAATATTTCAAAAATAAAAATGAAAAAAATAATAAATCGGAATTACTCAAGTCACCCAAATAAAATACTGTAGTTGCCTTTTTTTCCCTTAATGATTTTTTTTTTATAAATATAAAAATGGAAAAACAAGCTGTAAAAATTGATTATTAATCCACTTGTTCATTTACTGTTAATATCTGCTTATTTTAAAAATAAAGTTAAAATACAAGTCAATTAAAATAAGTCCGGACACCCAAATAAAATTCTTGTTTTTTTTCAATGAAAAATAAAAAAAATCATTCATAATTACTCAGGGCACTCAAATAAAATACTGTCATTGGCGGGTTTTTTCTTTGTTTTTTTTTCATTAAAAATATTTCAAAAATAAAAATGAAAAAAATAATACATCGGAATTACTCAAGTCACCCAAATAAAATACTGTAGTTGCCTTTTTTTCCTTAATGATTTTTTTTTTATAAATATAAAAATGGAAAAACAAGCTGTAAAAATTGATTATTAATCCACTTGTTCATTTACTGTTAATATCTGCTTATTTTAAAAATAAAGTTAAAATACAAGTCAATTAAAATAAGTCCGGACACCCAAATAAAATTCTTGTTTTTTTTCAATGAAAAATAAAAAAAATCATTCATAATTACTCAGGGCACTCAAATAAAATACTGTCATTGGCGGGTTTTTTCTTTGTTTTTTTTTCATTAAAAATATTTCAAAAATAAAAATGAAAAAAATAATACATCGGAATTACTCAAGTCACCCAAATAAAATACTGTAGTTGCCTTTTTTTCCCTTAATGATTTTTTTTTAATAAATATAAAAATGAAAAAACAAGCTGTAAAAATGGATTATTAATCCACTTGTTCATTTACTGTTAATATCTGCTTATTTTTAAAATAAAGTTAAAATACAAGTCAATTAAAATAAGTCTGGACGCCCAAATAAAATTCTTGGTTTTTTTCAATGAAAAATAAAAAAAATCATTCATAATTACTCAGGGCACTCAAATAAAATACTGTCATTGGCGGGTTTTTTCTTTGTTTTTTTTTCATTAAAAATATTTCAAAAATAAAAATGAAGAAAATAATAAATCGGAATTACTCAAGTCACCCAAATAAAATACTGTAGTTGCCTTTTTTTCCCTTAATGATTTTTTTTAAATAAATATAAAAATGAAAAAACAAGCTGTAAAAATGGATTATTAATCCACTTGTTCATTTACTGTTAATATCTGCTTATTTTTAAAATAAAGTTAAAATACAAGTCAATTAAAATAAGTCTGGACACCCAAATAAAATTCTTGGTTTTTTTCAATGAAAAATAAAAAAAATCATTCATAATTACTCAGGGCACTCAAATAAAATACTGTCATTGGCGGGGTTTTTTTTTGGTTTTTTTTTCATTAAAAATATTTCAAAAATAAAAATGAAAAAAATAATAAATCGGAATTACTCAAGTCACCCAAATAAAATACTGTAGTTGCCTTTTTTTCCTTAATGATTTTTTTTTAATAAATATAAAAATGAAAAAACAAGCTGTAAAAATGGATTATTAATCCACTTGTTCATTTACTGTTAATATCTGCTTATTTTTAAAATAAAGTTAAAATACAAGTCAATTAAAATAAGTCTGGACACCCAAATAAAATTCTTGTTTTTTTTCAATGAAAAATAAAAAATAAATCATTCATAATTACTCAGGGCACTCAAATAAAATACTGTCATTGGCGGGTTTTTTCTTTGTTTTTTTTTCATTAAAAATATTTCAAAAATAAAAATGAAAATAATAATAAATCGGAATTACTCAAGTCACCCAAATAAAATACTGTAGTTGCCTTTTTTTCCTTAATGATTTTTTTAAAATAAATATAAAAATGAAAAAACAAGCTGTAAAAATTGATTTTTAATCCACTTGTTCATTTACTGTTAATATCTGCTTATTTTAAAAATAAAGTTAAAATACAAGTCAATTAAAATAAGTCTGGACACCCGAATAAAATTATTGTTTTTTTTCAATGAAAAATAAAAAAAATCATTCAGAATTACTCAGGGCACTCAAATAAAATACTGTCATTGGCGGGTTTTTTCTTTGTTTTTTTTTCATTAAAAATATTTCAAAAATAAAAATGAAAAAAATAATACATCGGAATTACTCAAGTCACCCAAATAAAATACTGTAGTTGCCTTTTTTTCCTTAATGATTTTTTTTTTATAAATATAAAAATGGAAAAACAAGCTGTAAAAATTGATTATTAATCCACTTGTTCATTTACTGTTAATATCTGCTTATTTTAAAAATAAAGTTAAAATACAAGTCAATTAAAATAAGTCCGGACACCCAAATAAAATTCTTGTTTTTTTTCAATGAAAAATAAAAAAAATCATTCATAATTACTCAGGGCACTCAAATAAAATACTGTCATTGGCGGGTTTTTTCTTTGTTTTTTTTTCATTAAAAATATTTCAAAAATAAAAATGAAAAAAATAATACATCGGAATTACTCAAGTCACCCAAATAAAATACTGTAGTTGCCTTTTTTTCCCTTAATGATTTTTTTTTAATAAATATAAAAATGAAAAAACAAGCTGTAAAAATGGATTATTAATCCACTTGTTCATTTACTGTTAATATCTGCTTATTTTTAAAATAAAGTTAAAATACAAGTCAATTAAAATAAGTCTGGACGCCCAAATAAAATTCTTGGTTTTTTTCAATGAAAAATAAAAAAAATCATTCATAATTACTCAGGGCACTCAAATAAAATACTGTCATTGGCGGGTTTTTTCTTTGTTTTTTTTTCATTAAAAATATTTCAAAAATAAAAATGAAAAAAATAATAAATCGGAATTACTCAAGTCACCCAAATAAAATACTGTAGTTGCCTTTTTTTCCCTTAATGATTTTTTTTAAATAAATATAAAAATGAAAAAACAAGCTGTAAAAATGGATTATTAATCCACTTGTTCATTTACTGTTAATATCTGCTTATTTTTAAAATAAAGTTAAAATACAAGTCAATTAAAATAAGTCTGGACACCCAAATAAAATTCTTGGTTTTTTTCAATGAAAAATAAAAAAAATCATTCATAATTACTCAGGGCACTCAAATAAAATACTGTCATTGGCGGGGTTTTTTTTTGGTTTTTTTTCATTAAAAATATTTCAAAAATAAAAATGAAAAAAATAATAAATCGGAATTACTCAAGTCACCCAAATAAAATACTGTAGTTGCCTTTTTTTCCTTAATGATTTTTTTTTAATAAATATAAAAATGAAAAAACAAGCTGTAAAAATGGATTATTAATCCACTTGTTCATTTACTGTTAATATCTGCTTATTTTTAAAATAAAGTTAAAATACAAGTCAATTAAAATAAGTCTGGACACCCAAATAAAATTCTTGTTTTTTTTCAATGAAAAATAAAAAATAAATCATTCATAATTACTCAGGGCACTCAAATAAAATACTGTCATTGGCGGGTTTTTTCTTTGTTTTTTTTTCATTAAAAATATTTCAAAAATAAAAATGAAAATAATAATAAATCGGAATTACTCAAGTCACCCAAATAAAATACTGTAGTTGCCTTTTTTTCCTTAATGATTTTTTTAAAATAAATATAAAAATGAAAAAACAAGCTGTAAAAATTGATTTTTAATCCACTTGTTCATTTACTGTTAATATCTGCTTATTTTAAAAATAAAGTTAAAATACAAGTCAATTAAAATAAGTCTGGACACCCGAATAAAATTATTGTTTTTTTTCAATGAAAAATAAAAAAAATCATTCAGAATTACTCAGGGCACTCAAATAAAATACTGTCATTGACGGGTTTTTTCTTTGTTTTTTTTTCATTAAAAATATTTCAAAAATAAAAATGAAAATAATAATAAATCGGAATTACTCAAGTCACCCAAATAAAATACTGTAGTTTCCTTTTTTTCCTTAATGATTTTTTTTTTAATAAATATAAAAATGAAAAAACAAGCTGTAAAAATTTATTATTAATCCACTTGCTCATTTACTGTTAATATCTGCTTATTTTTTTTAAATAAAGTTAAAATACAAGTCAATTAAAATAAGTCTGGACACCCAAATAAAATTATTGTTTTTTTTTCAATGAAAAATAAAAAAAAATCATTCATAATTACTCAGGGCACTCAAATAAAATACTGTCATTGGCGGGTTTTTTCTTTGTTTTTTTTTCATTAAAAATATTTCAAAAATAAAAATGAAAAAAATAATAAATCGGAATTACTCAAGTCACCCAAATAAAATACTGTAGTTGCCTTTTTTTCCCTTAATGATTTTTTTTAAAATAAATATAAAAATGAAAAAACAAGCTGTAAAAATTGATTTTTAATCCATTTGTTCATTTACTGTTAATATCTGCTTATTTTTAAAATAAAGTTAAAATACAAGTCAATTAAAATAAGTCTGGACACCCAAATAAAATTCTTTTTTTTTTCAATGAAAAATAAAAAAAATCATTCATAATTACTCAGGGCACTCAAATAAAATACTGTCATTGGCGGGTTTTTTCTTTGTTTTTTTTTCATTAAAAATATTTCAAAAATAAAAATGAAAAAAATAATAAATCGGAATTACTCAAGTCACCCAAATAAAATACTGTCGTTGCCTTTTTTTCCTTAATGATTTTTTTTTAAGAAATATAAAAATGAAAAAACAAGCTGTAAAAATTGATTATTAATCCACTTGTTCATTTACTGTTAATAGCTGCTTATTTTTAAAATAAAGTTAAAATACAAGTCAATTAAAATAAGTCTGGACACCCAAATAAAATTATTGTTTTTTTTTCAATGAAAAAAAAAAAAAAAATCATTCATAATTACTCAGGGCACTCAAATAAAATACTGTCATTGGCGGGTTTTTTCTTTGTTTTTTTTTTCATTAAAAATATTTCAAAAATAAAAATGAAAAAAATAATAAATCGGAATTACTCAAGTCACCCAAATAAAATACTGTAGTTGCCTTTTTTCCCTTAATGATTTTTTTTTAATAAATATAAGAATGAAAAAACAAGCTGTAAAAATTGATTATTAATCCACTTGTTCATTTACTGTTAATATCTGCTTATTTTTAAAATAAAGTTAAAATACAAGTCAATTAAAATAAGTCTGGACATTCAAATAAAATTCTTGTTTTTTTTCAATGAAAAATAAAAAAAATCATTCATAATTACTCAGGGCACTCAAATAAAATACTGTCATTGGCGGGTTTTTTCTTTGTTTTTTTTTCATTAAAAATATTTAAAAAATAAAAATGAAAAAAATAATAAATTGGAATTACTCAAGTCACCCAAATAAAATACTGTAGTTGCCTTTTTTTCCTTAATGATTTTTTTTTAATAAATATAAAAATGAAAAAACAAGCTGTAAAAATTGATTATTAATCCACTTGTTCATTTACTGTTAATATCTGCTTATTTTAAAAATAAAGTTAAAATACAAGTCAATTAAAATAAGTCTGGACACCCAAATAAAATTCTTGGTTTTTTTCAATGAAAAATAAAAAAAATCATTCATAATTACTCAGGGCACTCAAATAAAATACTGTCATTGGCGGGTTTTTTCTTTGTTTTTTTTTTCATTAAAAATATTTCAAAAATAAAAATGAAAAAAATAATAAATCAGAATTACTCAAGTCACCCAAATAAAATACTGTAGTTGCCTTTTTTTCCCTTAATGATTTTTTTTAAATAAATATAAAAATGAAAAAACAAGCTGTAAAAATTGATTTTTAATCCACTTGTTCATTTACTGTTAATATCTGCTTATTTTAAAAATAAAGTTAAAATACAAGTCAATTAAAATAAGTCTGGACACCCAAATAAAATTCTTGTTTTTTTTCAATGAAAAATAAAAAAAATCATTCATAATTACTCAGGGCACTCAAATAAAATACTGTCATTGGCGGGTTTTTTCTTTGTTTTTTTTTTCATTAAAAATATTTCAAAAATAAAAATGAAAAAAATAATAAATCGGAATTACTCAAGTCACCCAAATAAAATACTGTAGTTGCCTTTTTTTCCTTAATGATTTTTTTTTAATAAATATAAAAATGAAAAAACAAGCTGTAAAAATTGATTATTAATCCACTTGTTCATTTACTGTTAATATCTGCTTATTTTTAAAATAAAGTTAAAATACAAGTCAATTAAAATAAGTCTGGACACCCAAATAAAAATCTTGGTTTTTTTTCAATGAAAAATAAAAAAAATCATTCATAATTACTCAGGGCACTCAAATAAAATACTGTCATTGGCGGGTTTTTTCTTTGGTTTTTTTTTCATTAAAAATATTTCAAAAATAAAAATGAAAAAAATAATAAATCGGAATTACTCAAGTCACCCAAATAAAATACTGTAGTTGCCTTTTTTTCCGTAATGATTTTTTTTTAAATAAATATAAAAATGAAAAAACAAGCTGTAAAAATTGATTTTTAATCCACTTGTTCATTTACTGTTAATATCTGCTTATTTTTAAAATAAAGTTAAAATACATGTCAATTAAAATAAGTCTGGACACCCAAATAAAATTCTTGTTTTTTTTTCAATGAAAAATAAAAAAAATCATTCATAATTACTCAGGGCACTCAAATAAAATACTGTCATTGGCGGGTTTTTTCTTTGTTTTTTTTTCATTAAAAATATTTCAAAAATAAAAATGAAAAAAATAATAAATCGGAATTACTCAAGTCACCCAAATAAAATACTGTAGTTGCCTTTTTTTCCTTAATGATTTTTTTTTAATAAATATAAAAATGAAAAAACAAGCTGTAAAAATTGATTATTAATCCACTTGTTCATTTACTGTTAATATCTGCTTACTTTCTCTTTTAGTATGTTCTATCTACACTTCTGTTAAAATGTAATAATCACTTATTCTTCTGTTGTTTGATACTTTACATTAGTTTTGGATGATACCACACATTTAGGTATCGATCCGATACCAAGTAGTTACAGGATCATACATTGGTCATAATTTAAGTTCTCATGTGTCCAGGGACGTATTTCCTGAGTTTATAAACATAATATAATTTTTTTTTAAATGAAAAAACATTTTTTGATGATAAATAATATCAATGTAATCATAGTAGTATCGACTAGATACATTATTGTACCTAGTGGTTAGATCGGTAGGTTGTGAGTTCAAACCCCGGGCCGAGTCATACCAAAGACTATAAAAATGGGAGCCATTACCTCCCTGCTTGGCACTCAGCATCAAGGGTTGGAATTGGGGGTTAAATCACCAAAAATGATTCCCGGGTGCGGCCACCGCTGCTGCTCACTGCTCCCCTCACCTGCCAGGGGGTGATCAAGGGTGATGGGTCAAATGCAGAGAATAATTTCGCCACACCAAGTGTGTGTGTGACAATCATTGGTACTTTAACTTAAATTAATACGTTGAAATGACAAATGTAGTATTTGATACCAAGAAGATTTATTTATTATTTATTTTGATTCTTAACTGAACACCTCCAGGTGTGTTCCTAATGTTGTGGCCCAATGTTTTTGAAATGCGGTCGTGTGACTTGGAGTTCTTTAAGAAAAGGTCATCATGTTTACGTCGTCCGCTTAAGTACCTTTCCCCCATTTCCATCACATGGTCCCTGCAGTATTTAGGGGAAGGGTTGGGCTTAGTTGATCATAAAAAAGGTACGTAAGCGTCACTGGTGTAAATACAGGACGTCAGCCATGATTAGATATAGAGCATGACCTCTCAGCTGTTGTTTGCTGCTCTGACACTGACTGAGTAAAGACTCACGCCGTGTTTATGTGGGGAATTTTACAGCATGTTGCAGATGACTTGTTTGGCTGCATGTTTCCCATTAGTGACAACACAGGATGTTTACACAACACTTACACTTATCGCTGGTAATATTCCACTCTGGGCACCTAAGTAAAGGTTGTGGGGTTTTTTTTATACAAATATTTTTAAAATAAATATAAAAATTTAACAAAAAAAACTTTCTAAATTACACAGGGCACCCAAATAAAATACTGTAATTGGCTATTAATATTTTTTTTAAATAAATATAAAAATGAAATAAAAACAATCACTAGGGCACCTAAATAAAATACTGCAATTGGCTTTTTTTTCCTCCTAAAAGATATTTTAAAAATATAAATATATGATTAAGAAAATAAATAAATCAAAACTACTCAGGACACCCATATTAAATATGTTTGAAAAATATAAGAAAACATCAGTCAAAATCAGTGATTAGGTTAAAAGTTTAAAAAGTGATACATTTTCTGTTCATGTGACACACAATATTTAAAAAAGATCAATATAAAAATGAAAAAAAAAAAAAATACTCAGAGCACCAAAATAAAATACTGTAATTGGCTTTTAAAATATTAAATATATATATTTTTAAATGAAAATAAAAGTAAATTTAAACTAGTCTGGACACCCAAATAAAATTGTTTTTTTTCAAAGAAAAATATTTTTAAAACAAATTTCAAAACAAAAAAAATCCATCAGCATTACTCAGGGCACTCAAATAAAATACTGCAATTGGCTTTTTTTTTTTTAATAAAAATATATATTTTTTAAAGATAAATATATGAATAAGAAAATAAATACATCAAAACTACCCAGGACACCCAAATTAAATATATTTTAAATATATAAGAAAATATCAGTCAAAATCAGTGATTAGGTCAAAAGTGATACATTTTCTGTTCATTTGACACACAATATTTAAAAAAGATAAATATAAAAATAAATCTATCAAAATGACTCAGAGCACCAAAATAAAGTACTCAAATTGGCTTTTTTTCCTATTAAAATATTTGAAAAATAAAGTTAAAATACAAGTCAATTAAAATAAATCTGGACACCCAAATAAAATTATTTTGGGTTTTTTCAATGAAAAATATTTTCAAAACAAATTAAAAAATTTAAAAAAAATAATTCATAATTACTCAGGGCACTCAAATAAAATACTGTGATTGGCGGGTTTTTTCTTTGTTTTTTTTTCATTAAAAATATTTCAAAAATAAAAATGAAAAAAATAATAAATCTGAATTACTTAGGTCACCCAAATAAAATACTGTAGTTGCCTTTTTTTCCTTAATGATTTTTTTTCAATAAATATAAAAATGAAAAAAAAAAAAAAGCTATCAGCATTACTCAGGGCACCCAAATAAAATACTGCAATTGGCATATATTTAAAAAGATAAATATATGAATAAGAAAATAAATAAATCAAAACTACTCAGGACACCCAAATGAAATATATTGGAAAAATACATACAAAAAAAAAACATCAGTCAAAATCAGAGATTAGGTCAAAGGTTGAAAATGTGATCAGTTTTCTGTTCATATGACACACAATATTTAAAAACAATATAAATAAAAATGAAAAAAAAAAACAATCAAAATTACTCAGCGCACCAAAATAAAATACTGTATATGGCTTCTTTTTTTTCATTAAAAATATTGCAAAAATAAAACTAAAATGAAAATAAGTACATTCAAATTAGTCTGGACATCCAAATAAAATTATAGTTTTTTTCCAATGAAAAATATTTTTAAAACAAATTTAAAAAAAAGGAAAAGAATCAATCATAATTACTCAGGGCACTCAAATAAAATACTGTCATTGGCGGGGTTTTTTTTGGGGGGGGTTTCATTAAAAATATTATTATTATTATTATTATATTATATATTATTATATACATTTCTGCCTAGCAACTAGTGCAGCCATTCTGTGTTGTGTGTTAGCCTTTAAAAAAAAAAAAATACAAAATTAGATCAGCTTTGCATGTGCTATCAAGTTTGCACGTGTTTTCGTACACACAAATCTTTGGTAAACCAGGCCCAATTGTCTATCTTTATTGGCTTATGGGGCACAAATGAATGTGCCCCGTTAATGACTTTTGTATACAACTAAAGGTGAACCTGCACATTTTGAAGATTTAAAAACAACTTTTTTCCCCTCAACTACGTTCTTGTTGTCCTGCATTCACGTCGATTACGACCTAAGAAATTGGCGTTTCAGAAAGAAGCCAGACGAACCTCACAAGACGACAGCAGGTCATATCGACTTACACAAGTCGTATTCCTTCTTGACTAACGTAGAACCTCCTGTACATTGTCTGTGCACGGACAGCAAGTGTTGCAGCCCGTTGCGAAAGCGTCAACAGGCCCAACAGTGCTATCTTGTACTTGACTGTGATAAAGCACAGCCAGACAGGTCTGACTGGTATGCCGTGACGTGTGTGTGTGTGTGTATTTGTGTGTGTGTTCTTGTATTTCTACCCTTCTTGAGACATCAACAAGGAAAATTAGCTTCCATATGAGGACCGGTGAACAAGTTAGAACCAAAATCATGGTCCCAATACGGAAAACCATTGCATCTAATAGAGCGCCAAATACTAGAGTCTGTGAACATTGCTCCAAAGTCAGGATTTTTTTGTTGATTTAATGTGCATACATAAGTAAACATTGACAGGTGCAAAAGGCAGCAATATATGATAAAACAAGACGGCAGCTAAAGAAGGACTTCCCTATTCATCCCCGCCAGGTGAACAAGCTGATTTTACGACTTCCGGTCCCATATGTGACCGTAGGATGAACAAATACACTCCGGTATTAAGACTATAGTGGCCATTAACAGTTAGCTTCTACAGCTGGGTTGTCCAAAGTGCGACACAGGGGGCCATCTGTGGTCCCTGACTCCTTTGTCATCGGCCTTAAGCACATTACAAAAAAAACAAAAAAAATAGAGATCTCATTTGCACCCCCTGGTGGTGAAATCTATCAAAAAATATGGGTGGTCCCAAAAAGGAGGTATTTTTTAAATGGACTGTGTGTCGGTTTTAAAAGTGCTCCCCCTCTGGTCAACATATGAAATAACAAGTGTGTGTAATAATTTGAAGTGCTTTCCCTCTGGCCAACATATGAAATAACAAGTGTGTGTAAAAATTTGAAGTGCTCCCCCTCTGGTCAACATATGAAATAACACAAGTGTGTGTAAAAATTTGAAGTGCTCCGCCTCTGGTCAACATATGAAATAACAAGTGTGTGTAAAAATTTGAAGTGCTCCCCCTCTGGCCAACATATGAAATAACAAGTGTGTGTGTAAAAATTTGAAGTGCTCCCCCTCTGGTCAACATATAAAATAACACAAGTGTGTGTAAAAATTTGAAGTGCTCCCCCTCTGGTCAACATATGAAATAACAAGTGTGTGTAAAAATTTGAAGTGCTGCCCCTCTGGTCAACATATGAAATAACAAGTGTGTGTAAAAATTTGAAGTGCTCCCCCTCTGGTCAACATATGAAATAACAAGTGTGTGTAAAAAAAATTTAAGTGCTCCCCCTCTGGTCAACATATGAAATAACAAGTGTTTGTAAGAAATTGAAATGGGCCCCCTTTGGCCAAAATGTATTAAAAAAATTCAATAAGTATGTATACAGAGACGTACTGTAATAACTTGAAGTAAATAATGAAGAATAAATACCAATTACAAACAAAAAATTCAACAACAAAAAATTACTAAAAGATTACCTTTTTTATATTTGCATATTATGTATATATTATTAATGTTGTGAATACAAATCTTTATATATCTAGAAAGGGTGGTCCTAAAAAGGTAGGCATTTTTCAGAGGTCTCAAGAAGGTCAGATATACAAGAGTGTGTGTGTGTGTGTGCGTGTGTGTGTGTGTGTGTGTGTGTGCGTGTGTGCTCGGGGAAAACGGCCTCGGGCTTGGGTGTGCATGGCGTGCGTGCGTGTGAAATGTGTGTGTGTGTTTGTGTGTTGGGGGCAGGGGGAGGGGGGTTGGTCATTTTGGCCTTTCGGGAAGCATGTGTTTAAGGTCAGTCAAGTGCCGGTGGACTTCCAAGTGTGCCCGTGTCCTTTAACGAGACCTCATGTGCACCACTTGTGTCGTCAGTCTTCTCAGCTGCTTAGAAACCTGTCATTATCTGACACTTGCCTTCTTTCTAACCTCGCCGTGCACGTACACGCTAGTGTTGTCTCCATGGTTTACAGAAGAAACTAGAGCTCATAAATTATCATGTAGAAAGCTGGAACGCCAATGGCGCGCGACTAAATTTGAGGTTTTCCATCAAGCATGGAGTGATAGTTTAATAACTTATAAACGCATGCTTACCTTAGCTAAAGCTAAATAATATTATTTGATATTTTACGCTAATGTGTTAAAAATTTCACACATAAGTCGCTCCTGAGTATAAGTCTCACCCCCGGCCAAAAAAACTGCGACTTATAGTCAGAAAAATACGGTACTCAAATCTCATTCGCCTCAACAAAAACAATCCTAAATTTTTGTTTAGTACAGCAGCATCGCTAACTCAACAAGGGACTCCTCCCAGTGGCCCAACCCACTCGGCAGATGACTTTATGAATTTCTTTAATAAGAAAATTTAACTCATTAGAAAGGAGATTAAAGACAACGCATCCCAGCTACAACTGGGTTATATTAACACAGATACGATGGATACCGCCCTCCAAAATAGTCTCTCTCTTTTTGATGAAATAACATTAGAGGAATTATTACAGCGTGTAAGTGGGAGAAAACAAACAACATGTTTACTTGACCCACTTCCTGGGGAACTTATCAAGGAGCTTTTTGTATTATTAGGTCCATCAGTGCTAAATATTATAAACGTATCACTTTCCTCTGGCCTGGATCGGTTCGCAGCTGAGTGTGAAGCGACTGGGATGAGAATCAGCACCTCCAAGTCCGAGTCCATGGTTCTCGCCCGGAAAAGGGTGGAGTGCCATCTCCGGGTTGGGAAGGAGATCTTGCCCCAAGTGGAGGAGTTCAAGTACCTCGGAGTCTTGTTCACGAGTGAGGGAAGTGTGGATCGTGAGATCGACAGGCGGATCGGTGCGGCGTCTTCAGTAATGCGGACGCTGTATCGATCCGTTGTGGTGAAGAAGGAGCTGAGCCGGAAGGCAAAGCTCTCAATTTACCGGTGGATCTACGTTCCCATCCTCACCTATGGCCATGAGCTTTGGGTTATGACCGAAAGGACAAGATCACGGGTACAAGCGGCCGAAATGAGTTTCCTCCGCCGGGTGGCAGGGCTTTCCCTTAGAGATAGGGTGAGAAGCTCTGCCATCCGGGAGGAGCTCAAAGTAAAGCCGCTGCTCCTCCACATGGAGAGGAGCCAGATGAGGTGGTTCGGGCATCTGGTCAGGATGCCACCCGAACGCCTCCGTAGGGAGGTGTTTAGGGCACGTCCGACCGGTAGGAGGCCGCGGGGAAGACCCAGGACACGTTGGGAAGACTATGTCTCCCAGCTGGCCTGGGAACGCCTCGGGGTCCCACAGGAAGAGCTGGACGAAGTGGCTGGGGAGAGGGAAGTCTGGGCTTCCCTGCTTAGGTTGCTGCCCCCGCGACCCGACCTCGGATAAGTGGAAGAAGATGGATGGATGGACTTTCCTCTGGCACTGTTCCCCTTGCTCAAAAGACCTAACCTCGATCCTGACCTCATGGTAAACTACCGACCGGTGTCCCACCTTCCGTTTATTTCGAAAATCCTCAAAAAAAAATTGTTGCACAGCAGCTAAATGAACACTTAGTGTCTAACAATCTGTGAACCTTTTCAATCCGGTTTCAGGGCAAATCACTCTACGGAGACAGCCCTCGCAAAAATGACTAATGATCTACTGCTAACGATGGATTCTGATGCGTCATCTATGTTGCTGCTTCTTGATCTTAGCGCTGCTTTCCATACCGTCGATCATAATATTTTATTAGAGCGTATCAAAACACGTATTGGTATGTCAGACTTAGTCTTGTCGTGGTTTAACTCTTATCTTACTGACAGGATGCAGTGCGTCTCCCATAATAATGTGACCTCGGACTATGTTTAGGTAACGTGCGGAGTTCCTCAGGGTTCGGTTCTTGGCCCTGCACTTTTTAGTATTTACATGCTGCCGCTAGGTGACATCATACGCAAATACGTTGTTAGCTTTCATTGTTATGCTGATGACAGCCAACTCTACATGCCCCTAAAGCTGACCAACACGCCGGATTGTAGTCAGCTGGAGGCGTGTCTTAATGAAATTAAACAATGGATGTCCGCTAACTTCTTGCAACTCAACGCCAAGAAAACGGAAATGCTGATTATCGGTCCTGCTAAACACCGACATTTATTTGATAATACCACCTTAACATTTGACAACCAAACAATTACACAAAGCGACTCAGTAAAGAATCTGGGTATTATCTTCCACCCAACTCTCTCCTTTGAATCACACATTAAGAGTGTTACTAAAACAACTCTCTCGTTTGAGTCACACATTAAAGGCCTACTGAAAGCCACTACTACCGACCACGCAGTCTGATAGTTTATATATCAATGATGAAATCTTAACATTGCAACACATGCCAATACGGCCGGGTTAGCTTACTAAAGTGCAATTTTAAATTTCGCGCGAAATATCCTGCTGAAAACGTCTCGGTATGATGACGTCACGGATTGTAGAGGACATTTTGGGACAGCGTGGTGGCCAGCTATTAAGTCGTCTGTTTTCATCGCAAAATTCCACAGTATTCTGGACATCTGTGTTGGTGAATTTTTTGCAATGTGTTCAATGAACAATGGAGACAGCAAAGAAGAAAGCTGTAGGTGGGAAGCGGTGTATTGCGGCCGACTGCAGCAACACAAACACGGCCGGTGTTTCATTGTTTACATTCCCGGAAGATGACAGTCAAGCTTTACCATTGGCCTGTGGAGAACTGGGACAACAGAGACTCTTACCAGGAGGACTTTGAGTTGGATGCGCAGACGCGGTACCGTGAGTACGCATGCAGCTGCGGCTTCCAAACATTTGATCGCTTGCCCGTACGTGCGTGCCGCTATGTGCATGTCACGTACGTAACTTTGGGGAAATATATGGACTGGACTCTCACTATTATGTCAGATCCACTATGGACTGGACTCTCACTATTATGTCAGATCCACTATGGACTGGACTCTCACTATTATGTTAGATCCACTATGGACTGGACTTTCACTAATATGTTAGATCCACTGGACTCTCACTATTATGTCAGATCCACTATGGACTGGACTCTCACTATTATGTCAGATCCACTATGGACTGGACTCTCACTATTATGTTAGATCCACTATGGACTGGACTCTCACTATTATGTTAGATCCACTGGACTCTCACTATTATGTTAGATCCACTATGGACTGGACTCTCACACTATTATGTTAGATCCATTATGGACAAGACTCTCACTATTATGTTAGATCCACTATGGACTGGACTCTCAATATTATGTTAGATCTACTATGGACTGGACTCTCATTATTATGTTAGATCCACTATGGACTGGACTTTCACTAATATGTTAGATCTACTGGACTCTCACTATTATGCTAGATCCACTATGGACTGGACTCTCACACTATTATGTTAGATCCACTATGGACTGGACTCTCACTATTATGTTAGATCCACTGGACTCTCACTATTATGCTAGATCCACTATGGACTGGACTTTCACTATTATGCTAGATCCACTAAGGACTGGACTCTCACACTATTATGTTAGATCCACTATGGACTGGACTCTCACTATTATGTTAGATCCACTATGGACTGGACTCTCACTATTATGTTAGATCCACTATGGACTGGACTTTCACTAATATGTTAGATCCACTATGGACTGGACTCTCACTATTATGTTAGATCCACTGGACTCTCACTATTATGCTAGATCCACTATGGACTGGACTTTCACTATTATGCTAGATCCACTAAGGACTGGACTCTCACACTATTATGTTAGATCCACTATGGACTGGACTCTCACTATTATGTTAGATCCACTATGGACTGGACTCTCACAATATTATGCTAGACCCACTCGACATCCATTGCTTTCGGTCTCCCCTAGAGGAGGGGGGGCTGGGGGGGGTTACCCACATCTGCGGTCCTCTCCAAGGTTTCTCATAGTCATTCACATTGACATCCCACCGGGTTGTGAGTTTTTCCTTGCCCTGATGTGGGCTCTGAACCGAGGATGTCGTTGTGGCTTGTGCAGCCCTTTGAGACACTTGTGATTTAGGGCTATATAAATAAACATTGATTGATTGATTGGCTTATGGGGCACAAATAAATGTGCCCCGTTAATGATTTCTGCCTAGCAACACGTGCAGCCTTTCTACTTATGAGTGTTGTTATCAAGTTTTCACATGATTTAGTACACACAAACCTTTGGTAAATCAGACCCATGCAATTGTCTATCTTTATTGCCTTATGGGGCACACATAATTGTGCCCCGTTAATGAGTTCTGCCTAGCAACAAGTGCAGCCATTCTGCTTATGTGCATGCTAGTTTTTAATAAGGCAAAAACACACTTGTTAGCCTGGCTTGGCAACATTCCTAAGTGGGTGGCGACCTACATTCTTTCATTTTTAAAAAACAGTATTGTTTTTCGTAAAAAAAAGCAGCAATGCTACAAAGCAGCGTACACCAGACCTATATTTAACCCCACTGTCATGGGAACTGTCAGGGCTAGTGGGAACACTTCCACGCCGCCCCGGTGGGTGTGGTGTGGTGTGGGATGGTGCAAGGGGGCAGGTATAGGAGCTACCTCATTCCGGACAGTCTCGCAGAAAGCCTCACACTCGGCGTGTGCGTGCGTGGGCGTGTGAGTGTGTGCGTGTGCGTGAGTGAGTGAGTGTGTGTGTTCACAGTCAGGCGCAGGACGCGTGGAAAAAAAAACACTCCACCGGACGGACGCTTCCACGATGAGAGGCTGCTCCGGCCGAGCCAAACACGCACAGATCCAAGGCAAGGCGGGTAAGAAGGAGCTTTTTTTTTTTTATTATTATTTTTGCATCCGCCGCGGGAAAAAGTGCGCTTGGCGCGGGAGGGAGACGTAAACAAGAGCGCGCGCACGCACGCACGCGCGTCCGCGAGTGGTGTCGTCACAGAGACCTTTACCCTACATAACAAAACGCTGCCTTTTCCTGCATCCCTTTGTGGCTTTATACTTGTTTTCCCACAACACGCTTTCTGCGCGACAAAAACACGCGATTTGTTTGTTCTTTATGACCGCGATGCATGTTTGCATGGGCGGTACGTAAAACATGCCATTAATTACGTATAAACATGTCATTAATGGCGCTGCTATGTTGCTGTGCAATGTTGTGGTTTTTGTTTATGTGTTATGCTGTGCTATGTTGTGGTTTTTAGCACCTTATGCACTCATATTGCATGTGCATTGTGTTTTTTTTTAGATGTTAACCCCCCCTATAGTCATCTTTTCGTGTATGTTTTTCAACATGTGCAATCATGTCTACAGTCCTGCCAAGTGGGCTGTTTTAATTGGAAAAGCAGCATAATGTAGGTCAGAGTTCCTCTATGGTGATATTAATATAACATTAAAAATAGGTGAACAAACTGACCTATATGTAAGGAGCCACTGTGTGCAATTCAAGCCACTTGAATACACTCTGCAGTTTTGTGTGTAACATTACGTTTTTTATGTATTATGAACACAACTACATTAAAAATACATCAGATTTCCCCCCTTATTGGTGTAAATACAATGTGATTCCTTGCAAGTCAGAATAAACAAGAGTGGATAAGAGGGGAATGCTGCCATCTAGTGGCCATTGTTCAGAAGACAGTGCTGTGTCTCAAGTCGCGCGTTTCCAACGTGTACACCAGGCCCGGCCCTAACCAATCTGGCGCCCTAGGCAAGATTTTAGGTGGCGCCCCCCCCCCCCCCCCACATCGGCAGTGAAGTGTATATACTCACAAGAAACCGAATAGCTTTGTCTTTGACCTTTTTTTTTTACTTAAAGAAATCAAATTAACAATCAGAATAGTTAACAAGATAAAAAAAAATATGAATAAATAAATGAATGCAAAAAATAAAAAATGAATATATGAAATACAATATTTTTTACATACATATTGCTTAATTTACATTAATGATGTGCACTTTAACAACTAGGCTTACAACTATACCTAATATATAAAGGGGTGGAAAAGTGACTATTACCTGCAGGGCAAACATTAGCTAACCAGAAGGCAATAACAATGTAAACAAAAAACACCTGCTTAAAAGATCTAATACAAATGTCCCTGAGGAATGTAAGGTGGGAGTACTGTAATTACCTAACGTTACATTATTATTTTCCATAACAATTTAGCCCCCTCCACAATATTAACCCGACGTTAAAACAGAACTAGCTATTTATTGATTAGCAATTGCCGAATCATGTAACATTAGCTTAATGCTAAAAAGCCAGGTTACTATCACATTCTGTAACAGACAAATCATTTCATGTAGGCTAACGTTACCTACCTGCTACCTCTTGTCTTTTTCTCGTTTCTCCTCCTCTTCTTTTCTCTTTTTTCTTCCCTGGGCACCTGACAGTTTTGGCCGTTTTGACATCTTGTGTTGATTTTTTTGATGTGGTGACGTCCAAAAAGAGTCATGATACGGGAAGGGAGGGGGCGCACCGTGCGGGGGGAGCGTAATGTTGTAACAAATAATATTTCTATAATATAGGCTTTACTTTGCATTTTAATTAACGTGGGATTATTTTTTGTATTTAGAAATAATAGTACCAACTTCTTTTTTTTTCTCCAACATTTGTGGCACTGGCGTGGCGCCCCCTGATGGACGGCGCCCTTAGCATTTGCCTATACGGCCTATGCCACGGGCCGGCCCTGGTGTACACATTATCCGTTACTTGTTTGCGCGCTTTACTAAAACAATTATAGCAATATATATCTGGTTTATTGTCTCCTCTCTTGTTTTAAAGTGTTAATTTCAAACACCCGAGTCAGAAAGTAGCCAAGGTTGTTAAGTGTGGTCAGGATTCATGGCTGCACACTCGCCAGTGTTTTGAGTGCAACATCCGGGTACTGGCGGTGGCTTGCCTCGCTTTGAAACGTGAACGCACTCAGAATGTTAAGTACGGAAGTGCGCAAATTTAAACGCAGCCTCGATTACTAAAACAATTATAGCAATATATATCTGCTTTATATTCTCCTCTCTTGTTTTAAAGTGTTAATTTATTTTAAACACCCGAGTTAGACCGTAGCCAAGATGGAGAGGGTTGTAACTTAAGTGTGGTCAGGATTCATGGCTGCACACTCGCCACAGTGTTTGAGTGCAACATCCGGGTACTGGCGGTGGCTTGCCTCGCTTTGAAACGTGAACGCACTCAGAATGTTAAGTACGGAAGTGCGCAAATTGAAACGCAGCCTCGATTACTCAAACAATTATAGCAATATATATCTGCTTTATATTCTCCTCTCTTGTTTTAATGTGTTAATTTATTTTAAACACCCGAGTCAGACCGTAGCCAAGATGGCGAGGGTTGTAACTTAAGTGTGGTCAGGATTCATGGCTGCACACTCACTAAAGTGTTGAGTGCAACATCCGGGTACTGGCGGTGGCTTGCCTCGCTTTGAAACGTGAACGCACTCAGAATGTTAAGTACGGAAGTGCGCAAATTGAAACGCAGCCTCGATTACTAAAAAACTATAGCAATATATATCTGCTTTAAATTCTCCTCTCTTGTTTTAAAGTGTTAATTTATTTTAAACACCCGAGTCAGACCGTAGCCAAGATGGCGAGGGTTGTAACTTAAGTGTGGTCAGGATTCATGGCTGCACACTCACCAAAGCGTTGAGTGCAACATCCGGGTACTGGCCGTAGCTTGCCTTGCTTTTCTGAAATGTCAACGCACTCAGAATGTTAAGTACGAAAGTGCGCAAATTGACACACAGCCTCGAATAAAAACGTTAACAACCATATCACGTGAATTAATTGTTGTGATAAGCCATACACGAGAAGTATTATAGACTAATCTGGATAATGACTGGACGTAGAAAACTCTTCATTCTCAGTTTAGCCCGGGAGCTCTTTAAATATTTTACCTCTTGGTCGAACACCGGCATTTCCTCTACTTCCGGTTAGTGAAGTGCAATACATCCTGTTACAGCAGTAAGGAACCGACTTTCACAATAAAGGTTTCAGCAGTAAACGTTACATTAATAATTTGGATAACTTTAAATTATTGGTACAATAACAATAGAATAGAACAGTGTTTTTCCACCACTTGTGCCGTGGGAAATTATGCAACTTCACCTAATTGGTCCCAAAAATATTTTTTTTCAAATCAATCATTATAATCTGCAAATAATGTGCCGTTGCTTAGTGTCTGTGCTGTGTAGAGCTCGGCAGGGTAACCACGTAAATACTCCACGTCAGTCGGTGGCAGCAGGTAGGCTAAAATACAAAACGCAAAACTAGTGCACATTTTCGAACAGTTTAAGAACAACATTTTCTCAACCAGCAAGGAATTTAGGGATTTCACCATCCACGGTCCGTAATATCATCAAAAGGTTCAGAGAATCTGGAGAAATCACTGCATGTGAGCGATGATATTACGGACCTTCGATCCCTCAGGCGGTACTGCATCAAAAAAGCGACATCAGTGTGTAAAGGATATCACCACATGGGCTCAGGAACACTTCAGAAAACCATTGTCAGTAACTACAGTTGGTTGCTACATCTGTAAGTGCAAGTTAAAACTCTACTATGCAAAGCCAAAGCCATTTATCAACAACACCCAGAAACGCAGCTCGATTGATTGAAACTTTTATTAGTAGATTGCACAGTACAGTACATATTCCGTACAAATGACCACTAAATGGTAACACCCGAATAAGTTTTCCAACTTGTTTAAATAGATTTGTGGTACAGATACATACTATCATCATAATACAGTCATCACACAAGTTAATCATCAGACAGATGCAAAGTGGAAAAGTGTTCTGTGGTCTGACGAGTCCACATTTAAAATAGTTTTTGGAAACTGTGGCCGTCGTGTCCTCCGCAACAAAGAGGAAAATAACCATTCGGATTGTTATAGGCGCAAAGTGTAAAAGGTTAATTGTTTTGTAAAAGTCGGAATGTGTCGGGTGAGACGAGGATGCTTTGTTGTGATCGCAATATGCAGGTAAAAAGGTGTATTATGCTTAAACCAAAAATGAACATAAGGAATAGGCAATGAAACATAGGAATGGCAATGCAAAACACAAATAAAACTGAACTGGCTACCAAGTAAACAGAAACAGAAATGCTGGACGACAGCAAAAACTTACGGCGTCCACAAAGTACATCCGGATGTACATGACATGACAATCAACAATGTCCACACAAAGAAGGATAGCAACAACTTAAATAGCCTTGCTTGCTAACACAAAGCAGGTGCAGGGAATAGCGCTCAAAGGAAGACATGAAATTGCTACAGGAAAACACCAACAAAACAGGAAGGGCCACCAAAATAACAGCGCAAGACAAGAACTCAAGCACTACACAGGAAAACACCAACAAATTCAAAATAAGGCACGACGACCTGGTGGTGTTTCATTATTTAATGTTTTCTGTTTCTGGTGTGCCCTTGGAATTTTTATTGAAAAAATACGTGCCTTGCCTCAAAAAAGGTTGAAAACAACAAACAAGAGGGAAACATTAGAATAGAATAGAATAGAATAGAATAGAGTTTTATTTGTCATTATTACAGTGAACAGGTTTAAAGAACAAGGAAATTGGAGCAGATCCCCTAAGGTGCATACACAATAATTTAGTAATATAAATAGTAAATAAAAAATAAGATATATATATATATATATATATATATATATATATATATATATATATATATATATATATATATATATATATATATACACACACATTTAACATTATTGCACATTATAGTCCGAAAAAAAAAATATATATATACACATTTAACATTATTGCACATTATAGTCCGAAAAAATCAAAAGACATGACACATGAGGACATGACGGACACATTAAAGAGATAAAAGACATGCTCAATACAATCTTGACTAATATGTGTTTTATTCAAACAGAACTTATTTTCTGAAACACATTCATGTTGAAGATGTACATTTTAGTGATGATACACGAGATTTTCTAACAAATATATGAGGGTGATAATAGTAAAATAACATTTTCCGGGCACAATTCAAATTGATTAATTTTTTTTTTTTTTAATTGAGACAAATATTATTTATGTATTTAATATTTGTATGCTCACTATGGTATATTATGTATTTATTATTTATGTATTCACTGTTCTGTTACAGAGAACAAGGAAATTGGATACAAATTGCTCTGGTATGAAAAGGGGTAGGATTAAAATAAGCTGTGCTTCTTCCTACTCCTTTTCGGACGTGCCGTAATGAAACAACTGGAATTGTGTGATGCATTACATTGTATCGTATGCATGTTCCAAATAAAATGAAACCGAACTAAAATAGTGAAAAGGTAGATATAGGGAAAATAAGGACAGAAGATTACACATCCAATTATTCCTAAAGTTAAAGAAATATCATTTAAAATTATTAATGGAATGTACCCTATTAGTGTTTTGTTTTTTTAAACAAAAATGTAATATTATGGTTGAAAACTGTTACATACGTCATGCTATGGAAGATGTGAATCGTTTATTTTTGGAATGTGATACTGTACATTTGTTTGTGGAGGAGCGAGATCAGATCAAATGTATAGAGATGTTCCCATTTACTATAGAAGAGATTATATTTGGTATATTTATGAAAGATAGCAACCTAGAAGTGATCATTAACATTACGTTGCAGGCTAGATTTTTATATATATATATATATATATATATATATATATATATATATATATATATATATATATATATATATATATATATATATATATATATATATATATATATATATATATATATATATATATACATATATATATATATATGTCTTAATAAGGTTATCCAAAAAATAGTGCTCGATACCGTAGTAGAGCGCAATATATGTATGTGTGGGGGAAAAAATCACAAGACTACTTCATCTCTACAGGCCTGTTTCATGAGGGGTTCCCTCAATCAAATCTCCTGATGATTGAGGGAACCCCTCACGAAACAGGCCTGTAGAGATGAAGTACCGTAGTCTTGTGATTTTTTTTCCCACACATACATATATATATATATATATATATATATATATATATATATATATATATATATATATATATATATATATATATATATATATAGATAAAAGTCAATTTCTGAAAGTAAAACCCAAATTCTCCCATTGAATTAATGATTTTAAATTGTTTATAAAACCTTGGACAATTGTTAATATGAGCCCTAAATTATTGTCCTTTTGAAGGAAGTTAAGTTGTTTTAGATAAGCCCATTGTTATTATGTTTATGTATTTGTTTATTTAGCTTTGTGTTGTGTCTCTTACTTTACTTTCTGTAACTTTTTTTTTTTGTTTGTAGAAAAATGTTAATTGCTCAACCGAGTGAATACCTGTAATATTTAGATATATTGGAAGTGCCTTTGTTTGTATATTGTCATACATGCTGTTTATGCATTCATTTGTTCGATAAAAAGTTAGGGAAAAAACATTGATACAAACATTTAAGAAAAACAAAAAAGACGCGTCATTTCTACTAACAGTAAAAAAGAAAAACAATGAAAAAACAAACAAAATTAACAATATATAATACATACTGTGTACGTCTGATTGCACCATGCACAGACAGACAAACAACACAACTAAATATTATATGTTTGTTTTAGACAAGAGTCCATGTGACTCTGCATCCCTAAAAATGTATGAAAAATAACATTTTGTAGTATATAAAACTACAGTACTGTCTAAGTTAAAATATTGTTTAAAAAGTCATTTGGTTTCATGCCTTTGTGAATTTGCAAACCGCTAAAATTATACACAAAGCAAACTATAATCTGCTACCAACAAATATACAACAATTCTTCTAAAAAAAAAAGGAGAAATATAATCTTAGAGAAAAATGTAATTGAAAACATTTGTACGCACGTACAGCACTTAAGACCTTCAGTATATCAGTATGTGGAATTAAATGATGGAATGGATTAAGCAAAGAAATCAAACAATGTACTATTATGATCCACTTCAAGAAACTCTTCAAACTTAAAGTGTTTACAAAGTACAATAAGAAGAACCATGATAAACATTCTAAATTTATTCCATCCATCCATTCATTTTTAAGATAATCTTACTCATCTCACCAATTATTTATTTATTGTGATTACTTATGGAGTATATTGTGAATAAATTGAGAACAGGAAGTGAAGAAAAGTTTTAGCAACTGCTATGTAAAGGAAAAGGGTTAGGATTACTAAATAAGCTCTGCTTCTTCCTACTGCTTTTCAAACATGTTGAATAAAGAAACTGAAAATTGTGATGTATCATGTTGTATGCATGCATGTTCCAAATAAACACAAACTCCAAAGTGTAAAAGATTCCCTATTTGGTTGAAATTAGTGAAAACAAATGAATAAAGTCGAAAATGCTCCCTGGTGCATTAAATGATCATGACAAATGGTTGTATTGTGTAAAATGTATGAAATATAGTGCAATAATATGGTTGTCTTGTGTAAAATGGATGAAATATAGTGCAATAATACCAACAAATGGTTGTCTTGAGTAAAATTTATGAAATAGTGCAATAATATTGTGTAAAATATATGAAATATAGTGCAATAATACAAACAAATGGTTGTCTTGTGTAAAATGTATGAAATAGTGCAATAATATTGTGTAAAATGTATGAAATATACTGCAATAATACAAACAAATGGTTGTCTAGCATAAAATGTATGAAATAGTGCAATAATATTGTGTAAAATGTATGAAATATAGTGCAATAATATAAACAAATGGTTGTCTTGTGTAAAATGTATGAAATAGTGCAATACTATTGTGTAAAATGTATGAAATATAGTGCAATAATACAAACAGATGGTTGTCTTGTATAAAATTTGTGAAATATAGTGCAATAATACAAACAGATGGTTGTCTTGTGTAAAATTTGTGAAATATAGTGCAATAATACAAACAAATGGTTGTCTTGTGTAACATGTATGAAATATAGTGCAATAATACTGTGTAAAATGTATGAAATATAGTGCAATAATACAAACAAATGGTTGTCTTGTGTAAAATGTATGACATATAGTATAGTGCAATAATACAAACAAATGGTTGTCTTGTGTAAAATGTATGAAATATAGTGCAATAATATTGTGTAAAATGTATGAAATATAGTGCAATAATATTGTGTACAATGTATGAAATATAGTGCAATAATATTGTGTAAAATGTATGACATATAGTGCAATAATATTGTGTAAAATGTATGAAATATAGTGCAATAATATTGTGTAAAATGTATGAAATATAGTGCAATAATATTGTGTAAAATGTATGAAATATAGTGCAATAATACAAACAAATGGTTGTCTTGTGTAAAATGTATGAAATAGTGCAATACTATTGTGTAAAATGTATGAAATATAGTGCAATAATACAAACAGATGGTTGTCTTGTATAAAATGTGTGAAATATAGTGCAATAATACAAACAGATGGTTGTCTTGTGTAAAATTTGTGAAATATAGTGCAATAATACAAACAAATGGTTGTCTTGTGTAACATGTATGAAATATAGTGCAATAATATTGTGTAAAATGTATGAAATATAGTGCAATAATATTGTGTAAAATGTATGAAATATAGTGCAATAATACAAACAAATGGTTGTCTTGTGTAAAATGTATGAAATATAGTGCAATAATATTGTGTAAAATGTATGAAATATAGTGCAATAATATTGTGTACAATGTATGAAATATAGTGCAATAATATTGTGTAAAATGTATGAAATATAGTGCAATAATATTGTGTAAAATGTATGAAATATAGTGCAATAATACAAACAAATGGTTGTCTTGTGTAAAATGTATGAAATATAGTGCAATAATATTGTGTAAAATGTATGAAATATAGTGCAATAATATTGTGTAAAATGTATGAAATACAGTGCAATAATATTGTGTAAAATGTATGAAATATAGTGCAATAATATTGTGTAAAATGTATGAAATATAGTGCAATAATACTGTGTAAAATGTATGAAATATAGTGCAATAATACAAACAAATGGTTGTCTTGTGTAAAATGTATGAAATATAGTGCAATAATATTGTGTAAAATGTATGAAATATAGTGCAATAATATTGTGTACAATGTATGAAATATAGTGCAATAATATTGTGTAAAATGTATGACATATAGTGCAATAATATTGTGTAAAATGTATGAAATATAGTGCAATAATATTGTGTAAAATGTATGAAATATAGTGCAATAATATTGTGTAAAATGTATGAAATATAGTGCAATAATATAAACAAATGGTTGTCTTGTGTAAAATGTATGAAATAGTGCAATACTATTGTGTAAAATGTATGAACTATAGTGCAATAATACAAACAGATGGTTGTCTTGTATAAAATTTGTGAAATATAGTGCAATAATACAAACAGATGGTTGTCTTGTGTAAAATTTGTGAAATATAGTGCAATAATACAAACAAATGGTTGTCTTGTGTAACATGTATGAAATATAGTGCAATAATACTGTGTAAAATGTATGAAATATAGTGCAATAATACAAACAAATGGTTGTCTTGTGTAAAATGTATGACATATAGTATAGTGCAATAATACAAACAAATGGTTGTCTTGTGTAAAATGTATGAAATATAGTGCAATAATATTGTGTAAAATGTATGAAATATAGTGCAATAATATTGTGTACAATGTATGAAATATAGTGCAATAATATTGTGTAAAATGTATGAAATATAGTGCAATAATATTGTGTAAAATGTATGAAATATAGTGCAATAATATTGTGTAAAATGTATGAAATATAGTGCAATAATACAAACAAATGGTTGTCTTGTGTAAAATGTATGAAATATAGTGCAATAATATTGTGTCAAATGTATGACATATAGTGCAATAATATTGTGTAAAATGTATGAAATATAGTGCAATAATATTGTGTCAAATGTATGAAATATAGTGCAATAATATTGTGTCAAATGTATGAAATATAGTGCAATAATATTCTGTCAAATGTATGAAATATAGTGCAATAACACAAACATAGTTCCAGTGTCGCTTCAAAAACTCTCCTGCCCTTGCCATTACGGTCAAGCAGCAGAAAAGCGGTTGCGCGCCTATGTTGGTCATTACGGCTCAGCCTCGGTCTCCTCAGCGACGACAAATCACGTGACATGAAGCCAGACGTGTAGTGCGCGCGCAGCCACCGACCAGCGAACCGCTCCGCTGACCCCGACAGTCCACCTGCGTCCTCGCCGAGCTCCTCTCATGAAACCCCGGTCCCCTTCGGAGCAGCATCACGGCAAAAGAGCCCGCCTGCCTCCCGCGGCGGCCTCCAACGGAATGGAGGACAACAAGCCGTCGACTCTACGGGAACTAACCCAGAACCCTCTGAAGAAGATCTGGATGCCGTGTAAAAATGGCCTTCCCGAGAGGCACATTTCTCAGAGGAAGGGTGCGTATGGCGACGACGTGGCCGCGGCTGTAACCAAACATTGTTTTTATATATATTTGTTGTTATTCTGGACGACCACGCGTGGGAAAAATGTCCGCTTCTGGTGCTTTGTCGGCGGCAACTACCGTTAGCAGAAGTGACGTGTTAGCTTCAATGCTAGCGCGCGCGCCTTCGTTTCACGCGACACTTCAAAGGACCGGAAAACGTTTTTTGTTTCGCTGTGCCGCAAAACGGTTAATGTAAATAATGTGTCACATAATATCAAATGTGCCACGTAATAGATAATGTGCCACACAACAAATAGATGATTTTCCACATAACAACTCAAGCACCAGTCTTTTCTGGCAAGCCGTGCACCGCTCGACAATGCGCATGCGTACAATACAGGCCCTTTGTCATCATAAACATCTTATACGGGTACGCAGCATCGAGCGCTACTGCCTACTGGCGCTGACGAGACGCGGGGCCGCCATCTTGGAGTGGTGATCCGTTCCACTCAGTGCAATTCATTTGGCAGGAGCAATGAACTGTCAGCGCATTTAATTCATCTTACCTCACTGAATACCACTGATTTTCACTTTGGCAGGAGCAATGAACTGTCAGCGCATTTAATTCATCTTACCTCACTGAATACCACTGATTTTCACGTGCTGTTTTTGTCATACGTGTAGCTATGATAAAGGATGTGTGTTTTATTATTCATAGTTTGCTTAACAGTAATAGAATATTTTTATATGCTATAATTGACCAGTAGTGATGGGTTGATGAGGCGTCATGAAGCGTTTCGACACATTGCAAAACTGTATTGATACTGTGTCGATACTGTGTCACTAAATACTGACATCTGGACATTAAAAATCCTTACAGGCAACCTATGGACCGACTCAACTGACACTGATTTTATGACCTAGTATATACAATAATATAAACCAAGTCATTGTATTTCATTTAGGATTATTTCATATCTTCATTTAAATAAAAACATATTTTTATCTTTTTCAAATACAGTCAATAAATAATGTGAACATGTATCATAACTTGGAAATCTAAGAGAACGTGTTGTGAATGAGGATGCTTGTGGACTGGGATTTTTTTTGTTTTTTTTACACATTTTTATAAAAAAAAAAACAGTTTTTCCATCCATCCATCCATGGGCTTCACGGTGGAAGAGGGGTTAGTGCATCTGCCTCACAATACGAAGGTCCCTAGTAGTCTTGGGTTCAATCCCGGGCTCGGGATCTTTCTGTGTGGAGTTTGCATGTTCTCCCCGTGACTGCGTGGGTTCCCTCCGGGTACTCCGGCTTCCTCCCACTTCCAAAGACATGCACCTGGGGATAAGTTGATTGGCAACACTAAATTGGCCCTAGTGTGTGGATGTGAGTGTGAATGTTGTCTGTCTATCTGTGTTGGCCCTGCGATGAGGTGGCGACTTGTCTAGGGTGTACCCCGCCTTCCGCCCGATTGTAGCTGAGATAGGCTCCAGCGCCCCCCGCGACCCCAAAGGGAATAAGCGGTAGAAAATGGATGGATGGAGTTTTTCCAACGTATTCAATTTTAGACGATTTCTCTTCTTAGTTATTTCTCCGGCTGTAGAAAAGACCCGCTCACAGGGCACAGAGGAGGCGTCGGTGCGACACAGTTCGCGTATCGGTCACGGTGACCGAAACAGCTCATGGTCGGTCACGTGACTTTCTAAAAGCGGTACGCGCACCGACACAGGGTTTTGCTCTATGAGCTCGACGCATGCGCCGATGCATCGGTGTTGCCGGACCCATCACTAGTGACCAGACATCCGAGATCAAAACTGGGAATATAATCCCAGTTAAGGGAGAAATAAACGGTCCGCTATTTTTAAATTCAAGAAACAATATAATTAGGTTATATATACATGCGTATATCCTACATAATTGGATTGGAAAGATAGATTAAATTTAGACTTGTATAATACTGTATAGCCACTGTCTATCTGATTGTCTAGTTAGCTAACATATATTGCCCCCCCCCCCCCCCCCCCCCCCCCCCCCACACACACACACACACACACACACACACACACACACACACTCACTCACACAATCAAAAGTATAATGGGGTGAAAGCAACATGCTATTAGCTCATCACAAGTCGGTGATTAAAGGCAGGTTCCAAATTTCTTTGGAACTTTGCTGTCGCCACGATGCTGGCAGCTGCTGCTACCGCTACAGAAAGGAGAGAAAAAAAAGATTACTAGATTAAACAGCCTTGAATTATTGTGGCCACTAGGTGTTGTGAAAGATCAAATTACTAGTGCAAAAGCATTCGTCGTAAGGTTAGTGTTTTTCTTATATTTGTGTCAATATATAAAAGCATATTTTGTGGCTTTCACCAGATCGAATATTTTGCATAAACTGTAGGGTGGCTACTGTGTTGTAAGAACATGTACTAGAAGGGATGCTCTTTCTCTCCGCTCTGTCCTCTGACCCAGTCATCTGTGCAAACAGTGACCCAGTTTGGCAACTGGCCGTTAACTGTGTGCAGATGTGTTGGATTGTCAAATTGTTGTATTTCACAACCGTCTCCTCTAGCTTTTTTTTCCCATTATTCTCAACACAGTAGAAAAATATTTGCCGTGTTTTCCGGACAAAAGAGCTCTTCAATATTTAAGCCGCGCCTGCCAAATTTTAGAAGAAAAAAACAATTTTCCTACATGTTAGCCGCACCGGACTACCGTATTTTTCGGACTATAAGTTGCAGTTTTTTTCACAGTTTGGCCGGGGGTGCGACTTATACTCAGGAGCGACTTATGTGTGAAATTATTAACACATTAGCGTAAAATATCAAATAATATTATTTAGCTCATTCACGTAAGAGACTAAACGTATAAGATTGCATGGGATTTAGCGATTAGGAGTGACAAATTGTTTGGTAAACGTATAGCATGTTCTATATGTTATAGTTATTTGAATGACTCTTACCATAATATGTTACGTTAACATACCAGGCACGTTCTCAGTTGGTTATTTATGCCTCATATAACGTACACTTATTCAGCCTGTTGTTCACTATTCTTTATTCATTTGAAATTGCCTTTCCAATGTCTATTCTTGGTGTTGGGTTTTATCAAATAAATTTCCCCAGTGCGACTTATATGTTTTTTTCCTTCTTTATTATGCATTTTCGGCCGGTGCGACTTATACTCCGAAAAATACGGTACAAGCCACGGATATATATACGTTGTGAAATTAGATATTTATACCGAAATATTTTATAAATGTTTATTTACATACCTTAGCTGTTTCCAAATGGTGCCTGTAACACAGCAGTAATTCTTTTAAAAATGTTTTGATTATTTTTTTTTTTTTTAACACGGCAGTAAAAGGGCTGATCAAATAAAACGGAAGTCATCGTCATGGACCCACAAGCTGTTGAAGTTAGCTTTCCACTCAGCTAAACAGACTCAATAACTATACGGTGTCGTTTCGGTGAATTTACAAAACTGCAACATTACAAACAGAATGTAAGTTTACAATCCTAACACAGACGATTGTAAAATTGTGTTAGCATATTAGCTAATGCTAACAACGCTAGCTTTATTACGTTATGATAGCACGTACTAATATGCATGAGACTATGCATCACACATGGGACGGTTTAGCAAGTAAGAGTTTTTAAAGTTATATTGTAAAACTTACACACGTTGCTTGAATGAATAATTATTTCGAGGCACAAACAAGAACTACATTTTCAACCCGCAGCATCTGCACTGAGAAAACTCGTCCAAAAGATGGCGCAATAGCACAAACAATAACACACCTTTTCAGTGTCTCTAGGTGTAATATGAAAACTATTTGCTGAATTAAACATTATGGCCGTTTGGGAAGAAAAATCCATAAATGGGGTAATCACGCTGTCCTCCTTCCTTTGCAGTGTGTATGACCAACTGTCCTACACTGATAGTGACGGTGGGCCTTCCTGCCAGGGGGAAGACTTACATCTCCAAGAAGTTGACCCGCTATCTGAACTGGATTGGGGTTCCCACCAGAGGTACTTCTTTTTTTTAGTTGTTCAATGTCATGAATGTTGCGCCTGAATAGAAGATAATTGCACTAATGCAAAATGTTACATTGATTTGTCATCCTTCTGTCCCTGGCCTCCGTTTCGTCCAGAGTTCAATGTAGGACAATACAGGAGAGAGTGTGTGAAGATCTATAAGTCCTTTGAGTTCTTCCGTCCAGACAACGAGGAAGGCCTGAAGATCAGAAGGTAAGAGTCCCTTGAAGTATGTGATGCTTATTTGTACAATTTACGTGGGATGTTTGCAGGCAATGTGCTTCGACAGCTTTGAACGACGTGCGACAATACCTAACAGAAGAAGGAGGCCAAGTGGCGGTAAGTCCGACGCTGGGCTAAAAGTGTCTTAAACCCGGTCTGCGGTCCTCAGACGTTGTCTTCCTCCTACGCAGGTTTTTGATGCCACAAACACAACAAGGGAAAGGAGGAAAACTATCATCCAGTTTGCAGAGCAGAATGACTTTAAGGTATTCTGGATATGCGTAGTTGGAAAAATGCATTGAATTAGTGGAGAGTTGTTATTGTAACAATTTTGCATATTTGTCCAGAATGCATTTGCAAAAAGTAAGTCAAGAACAAATATGTTTAGAAGTACAAACTTTCTTGTGTCGCTCATTTTAATTTATTTATTTTTTTATGTCAAAAGTCAGGGCTATACCGTATTTTCAGGTTTTTTTTACTCAATATGACAGTAATGTTCTTAGAATCCTGAGATAATGTGTTTGAAGCAATAAAACATAGTTTCAAGCATAACCCCAAACCATACTGTACATGCAATATGTTTAATAATCCTTGTATTAATGTATCTTTGCGAGTTTTACTAGAAACATGTGCTTTTGTAAGGTTTGCAAACACAAAAATGAGGTTTTTTTTTACTCAATATGACAGTAATGTTCTTAGAATCCTGAGATAATGCGAAAAAAGCAATACAAAAAATGTATTCAAGCATAACTCTTAAACCAAACATGCAATGTGTCTAATAATGCCTGTATTAATGTATCTTTGTGAGTTTTACTAGAAACATGTGCTTTTGTAAGGTTTGCAAACACAAAAAGTAGGGTTTTTTTTACTCAATATGACAGTAATGTTCTTAAAATCCTGAGATAATGTGTTTTAAGCAATAAAACATAGTTTCAAGCATAACTCCAAACCATACATGCTATAATAAGGCCTGTATTAAAGTATCTTTGTGAGTTTTACTAGAAACATGTGCTTTTGTAAGGTTTGCAAACACAAAAATGTGTTTTTTACTCAATGACAGTAATGTTCTAAGAATCCTGAGATAATGCGAAAAAAGCAATACAAAAAATTTATTCAAACATAACTCCTAAACCAAAAATGCAATATGTCTAATAATGCCTGTATTAATGTATCTTTGTGAGTATTACTAGAAACATGTGCTTTTGTAAGGTTTGCAAACACAAAAATGAGGTTTTTTTTACTCAATATGACAGTAATGTTCTTAGAATCCTGAGATAATGCGAAAAAAGCAATACAAAAAATGTATTCAAGCATAACTCTTAAACCAAACATGCAATGTGTCTAATAATGCCTGTATTAATGTATCTTTGTGAGTTTTACTAGAAACATGTGCTTTTGTAAGGTTTGCAAACACAAAAAGTAGTTTTTTTTTACTCAATATGACAGTAATGTTCTTAAAATCCTGAGATAATGTGTTTTAAGCAATAAAACATAGTTTCAAGCATAACTCCAAACCATACATGCTATAATAAGGCCTGTATTAAAGTATCTTTGTGAGTTTTACTAGAAACATGTGCTTTTGTAAGGTTTGCAAACACAAAAATGTGTTTTTTACTCAATATGACAGTAATGTTCTAAGAATCCTGAGATAATGCGAAAAAAGCAATACAAAAAATGTATTCAAACGTAACTCCTAAACCAAAAATGCAATATGTCTAATAATGCCTGTATTAATGTATCTTTGTGAGTATTACTAGAAACATGTGCTTTTGTAAGGTTTGCAAACACAACCATTTTTTTTTTTGCTCAATGTGACTAATGTTCTAAGAATCCTGAGAAAATGCGAAAAAAGCAATACAAAAAATGTATTCAAGCATAACTCCTAAACCAAAAATGCAATATGTCTAATAATGCCTGTATTAATGTATCTTTGTGAGTATTACTAGAAACATGTGCTTTTGTAAGGTTTGCAAACACAAAAAGTAGTTGTTTTTTTACTCAATATGACAGTAATGTTCTTAGAATCCTGAGAAAATGTGTTTGAAGCAATAAAACATAGTTTCAAGCATAACTCCAAACCATACATGCTATAATAAGGCCTGTATTAAAGTATCTTTGTGAGTTTTACTAGAAACATGTGCTTTTGTAAGGTTTTCAAACACAAAAATGTGTTTTTTACTCAATATGACAGTAATGTTCTAAGAATCCTGAGATAATGCGAAAAAAGCAATACAAAAAATTTATTCAAACATAACTCCTAAACCAAAAATGCAATATGTCTAATAATGCCTGTATTAATGTATCTTTGTGAGTATTACTAGAAACATGTGCTTTTGTAAGGTTTGCAAACACAACAATTTTTTTTTTTGCTCAATGTGACTAATGTTCTAAGAATCCTGAGAAAATGCGAAAAAAGCAATACAAAAAATTTATTCAAGCATAACTCCTAAACCAAAAATGCAATATGTCTAATAATGCCTGTATTAATGTATCTTTGTGAGTATTACTAGAAACATGTGCTTTTGTACGGTTTGCAAACACAAAAAGTAGTTGTTTTTTTACTCAATATGACAGTAATGTTCTTAGAATCCTGAGAAAATGTGTTTGAAGCAATAAAACATAGTTTCAAGCATAACCCCAAACCATACTGTATATGCAATACGTCTAATAATGCCTGTATTAATGTATCTTTGTGAGTTTTACTCGAAACATGTTCTTTTGTAAGGTTTGCAAACACAAAAATTAGTTTTTTTTTACTCAATATGACAGTAATGTTCTTAGAATCCTGGGATAATGCGAAAAAAGCAATACAAAAAATTTATTCAAGCATAACTCCTAAACCAAAAATGCAATGTGTCAAATAATGCCTGTATTAATGTATATTTGTGAGTATTACTAGAAACATGTGCTTTTGTAAGGTTTGCAAACACAAAAAGTATTTTTTTTTACTCAATATGACAGTAATGTTCTAAGAATCCTGAGATAATGTGTTTTAAGCAATAAAACATAGTTTCAAGCATAACTCCAAACCATACATGCTCTAATAAGGCCTGTATTAATGTATTTTTGTGAGTTTTACTAGAAACATGTGCTTTTGTAAGGTTTGCAAACACAAAAATGAGTTTTTTTTTTACTCAATATGACAGCAATGTTCTTAGAATCCTGAGATAATGCAAAAAAAGCAATTCAAGCATAACTCCTAAATTAAACATGCAATATGTCTAACAATACCTGTATTATTCTTTGGCAGACCATATGCCTGATTATAGGTCAATAGGCAGGAGTGAACAGGTAGCAACAAAACTACTTGTGATGGCCCAGATGTATCGTAGCAATAAAGTTATCATTTGCTTGAGAAGTGGTCTAAGCACACACATTTTTACAAAAGTAGAAGTGGAAGTTTTCCACAGTAATTATGGCTCCGGTTTATATACTGAAAACCCCTGCTCTGCAAAAAGTAGGAAATGTGCTTATGTGTCACAATCAGAACATCATTTACACACTATTCTAGTCTACTTCCACATAGGACCACACCAAGGTAATGTACAACAAATGAGGTGTGTGTGTGTGCATTAAAAAGATATCCAAAGACTCACCACCTCAATAGTGATGCATTTTTTCACTGACTATGGCAGTTCAATTCCAACACATAGATGATGATCATTTGACCAATCAATGGACTCCCACCAGCCACCTCCCTATATGCTCACAAAAAAATAGCACGCTGCAGATCTGTCATTTAGTACCTTTTACAGTGTACAAATGATACCAGACCGAAGTGTTTGGCAATAATAACAAATATTAAGCATCATACTTTGATTTTCTTGTCTTCTTTTAGGTGTTCTTTGTGGAATCTGTGTGTGAAGACCCAGATGTCATCCAGGAGAACATTGTGGTCAGTGTCCTTAATGATTGCGTTGTATAACACTAATCTAATTAATTACTTTTATGTATGTTACAACCGATACATTTGATGTAACATGGCATGCTAGTTTTGATGTGGTTGTATGTCCAAATGACAGTGTCAGAAGTGCAGGAAATACCCTTTTAACCAATTAAAAGTAACAACCAGCACCACACTAAAATTAACTTGATATCACAAGGAGGAGGCAACATCACACAGCAAACGTGGTACACGCGCACACACACATACTACTACGAGGGGATAATGAACAACAAATCAATGATGGAAGTGACAAGCTTGCCATCTTACAATACCCCTTTTGTGGACAAAAAGCTAAGAGCTAAAATCCTGCTTGCACTACCATTTTAAAGGCGCACACACTCTGCTCTCATGAAACATCTCAACTGCATATGCCAGATATTTTTTATTTTTTAAGTGACACATTATTTATTTTCCCTAGTTACTAATTACATTTATTAAAGAATAATTCCGTTAGTTATTCAATTACTTTTTAGTACGGTAACGATTAACTGTAATTTATTTAATTTTAATAGTACATTTCTGAACACGGCCTGCACTTATCAAGGACATGATGTTAGGACTGAATAACTTTGTCAGTTGGCTTCAGTGCATTGTTGTTTCTGTCTAGCAAGTGAAGCTGGGCAGCCCCGACTACACCAACTGCAACACCGAGGAGGCAGTGGAGGATTTCATGAAGAGGATCAAGTGTTACGAGAACTCCTACGAGACCCTGGATGAGGTTTTGGACAGGTGCGGTGAAACTGAACATTTTAAATGATAGTGAATGTCGGAAGACATCAACACAATTGTTGCTAAATTAAAAGTATTTAAAGCATACAGGCACTCATGAATGTAGATTTTGAGGTCTCTGGTCCTACTTTTAGGGATCTCTCCTACATCAAGATCATGGATGTGGGTCAGCGCTACATGGTCAACAGGGTGTTGGACCACATCCAGAGTCGGATCGTCTATTATCTCATGAACATCCACATCACGCCTCGCTCCATCTACCTGTGCCGCCATGGGGAGAGTGAGCTCAATGTAAAAGGTCGGATTGGAGGAGACTCTGGCCTTACGCCAAGTGGCAAAGAGGTGCGGCTGACATGACCTGAAGGATGAAAAGCAATGTCTTATCTGCATAGATGAAAGTCAAACCAGATCTTCCTCCTCCACCCATGTTTTGACAGTTTTCCAAGAAGCTGAGCCAATTCATTCAAGCCCAAGGCATCAGTGACCTGAAGGTGTGGACCAGTCAGATGAAGAGGACCATCCAGACAGCCGAGGGTCTCAGTGTGCCTTATGAACAGTGGAAGGTCCTGAACGAGATCGACGCCGTGAGTGCCGAGCTTTTTAATTGCTCTCCGTCTTGTGTTTTGAATTGTAGCCTCAGTGTGTTTGATGCTACTTTTAGGGCGTATGTGAGGAGATGATGTACGAGGAGATCCAGGATCACTACCCTCTGGAGTTTGCGCTGAGGGACCAGGACAAGTACCGCTACCGCTACCCTAAAGGAGAGGTCAGTGGATGTAGTATAAAGTTGGAAACATTCTTAATATTGTTCAAATCATATCAACACTGTCAAAGCTTAAAACTAGAGATCGACCAATGTTTTTTTCAGGGTCGATACAAATTATTAGACAATAAGCAGATATTTATTGGCACTAAAAGTTATTCAAACATGAATTCTCTCTCCCTGTCAGCTGCTTTTTTTTACTCAGCTCCTTGTTAATGTGGGTGGATTATTACATGTTTTTATTGCAGCAATATGGTTGTTAAAGTTTAAGGGGAACTTAACTTTTGTGGGAATTTTGCCTTTCTTTCACAATCATTATGAAAGACACAACAATGGATGTTATTTTATTATTTTTGCATTCTAAATATTAAATAAATGCGATCAAAAGTCTGCTTACAACGGAGCCTATGGGAGCTGTTCAATTCTGCCTATGAAAACGTCCAAACACCTCCATTAGGGTTTGATATATATGATGTAAGTATATATGTAATGTAGTAACGGGCACATCTATAAATAATACATGATAAATGGGTTATACTTAGGGATGTCCCGATCCGATATTGATATCGGAAATCAGTCCGATATTAGCCAAAAAAGTGAATATCGGATTTTATCGGACTGAATCTAAAAACTCCGATATAAGTGCTCCGATATAAGCTGTCCATTTACCGCTGCAGCACGTCTATAATAGGTGACTCTGGTTTAATCACACTCCAACACAGTAGGTGGCGGCAATGCCCCTTAATTAACGTTGGTGCCGGCCGCGGAAGAAGAGCGTCTCTGATCCAGCATGCACAGCCCACGTGATCACAACAACGACAACGCGTGTGCTTGCAGCAAAGTGTAGTGATGTCGGCTGTGTGGAAGTATTTTAACCTAAACTCGGACAAAGACGTTGCCGCTAAATGCAACATTTGTCAGGCGCAAGTGTCCCGTGGAGGGACAGAACCAGGAAGGTTCAATACAAGCAACCTCATCGCACATTTGAAAAAACACCACAAAAAAGAACATGAGGATTTTCGCGAGAGCAGCAAGGCGAAGCAACAAACCTCTGGCTCGCTTCAGCAACCCACGCTGGCCGAAAGCTTTGCAAGACGTGACAAACTACCACGGGACAGCAAAACGGCAATGGCCATAACAGAAAAGATAGCCCAGTTTATTGTGCTTGATGACCAGCCCCTGTCGGTGGTGAGTAATGTCGGGTTCAAACGCTTAATGGAGCACCTCGAACCTCGCTACATTATTACTAGCCGCCACAAATGCTTATCTTCTTAAAAAAAATCTCCACATTATGCTCGGACTGCAGAAAGTGGAGAAGGAGGAGGAGGAGTAGTAAGGGTAGTCAGCACTGACTGATTATTATTTGTTTTATGCTCTTGTTATTAGAGTGATATGTTTATTGTGTTTACACTATTTTTCAGTGAAGACTAAGAGTAATTACTACATTGTTTTGGGCACAGTCAGTCAGTGAAACTGGAGCTGTGAACTCTTAACTTAGAGCAGTTGGACAGTGGACAATATTGTGTTGTTTTTGTTGTTTTTGTCCCTGCCCACAGTTGTTTCCAACATATGCTGACAGTAAAAAAATAACTGAAGTGAACTTGAATTGTTTGCACTTTAAAACGTTTTTTTTTTTTTTAAATTGGATTTATTTAGGTTATTTTTCAGGGTCTTCTAATTTATTTTTAATTTATTCTATTCAATTGTATAATTATGTTGGTATTAGTGGTTATTTTGCACTTTAAATATAACATTTTGTTTTTATTGGATTTGTTGAGGTAATACTCTTATGTTGAAGGTTAAAATCTATGTAACCAATTGGTTAATAATAAATGGGTCAGTTTTTCCTATACCTACTCTTGCTGACTATTGTTTTCTGTTGTAACACTACAACATCAGTAACAGTAACATCACTTTATCAAGCCTTTTCTAACATTCCACACAACAAAATAAGGAATAAATATATGTATGATTCGTGCCTATATCGTATCGTATTGATATCGGTATCGGCCAATACTCAAGGCTACAATATCGGTATCGTATCGGAAGTGAAAAAGTTGTATCGGGACATCCCTAGTTATACTTGTATAGCGCTTTTCTACCTTCAAGGTACTCAAAGCGCTTTGACACTATTTCCACATTCACCCATTCACACACACACTTGATGGCGGGAGCTGCCATGCAAGGCACTAACCAGCAGCCATCAGGAGCAAGGGGTGAAGTGTCTTGCCCAAGGACACAACGGACGTGACTAGGATGATAGAAGGTGGGGATTGAATAACATCTAATATTTACGTAGTTTGACCATTGTAAGCATATGCGGCACATTAATTTCAAAAATGCATCATAATGTTTGTTTTATTTTGTTTCCCTTTTCACTCATTTCTGCTCACTGCAGACTTATGAGAGCCAACAAACATAATAAAACATCACTTACTGTACAATATCTGCTGTCAATAGGATAGGGACTGCTCGGATGTTCATATATTCCCATTTAGATGGAGAATGTCCTATTATCCCTGCGAAGAAACAGGGTGGGGGAGCGGAGAAAGAAGGGCTTTTTGTGTCTTCCTTCCCAGTCCCAGGTCCTCTATTGCTGTCAAAGTGTCGCAACTTGTCGTATTATATCCGCCGCCATCTAATTTTCAGGTGAGATGTATGATTTATGATCTAGAAGGAGCAAGAAAGCAAAAAAGCAGCAGACCACTCGAAGATGTAAACACTGGGACACACAGAAGTGATCATGGCGCTGCTATAAATAGTTTGTCTGTGTTAGCACTTATAATAACAATATCACTAATACTTGGTTAATATTCAAGTCACGAAATGTAAATGGGGTATTGATGGCGCTTTTTGAATGGTTATTTATCAGATTTTATGGAGCTCCCATTGGCATTGACTTTTATTTACGTTTATTTAATAAATTTAAAAAATCCATCTGTTGTCATGTCTTAGTCTCAATCATAATGATTGTGAACGATTGGCAAAATATCCATCACCCCTTGTTTGTTTGATGTACAGTACTCTATAGTACTTTGTACACTTTGAACACAATACAAACATTCACTAAAATAGGGACTTTTGTCAAGGCTGGAACCCAATATTCATATTTACATTTTTCTTATGGGGTACTCTGCTTCACTATATGAACTTTTCTATTTAAGAACCCTGTTCAAGAACCAATTAAGGTCGTAAATCGAGGTTCCGATGTCGTTTAAAAAAAAAAAAAAAAGACATACTGGTAAAAACAACAACAACAATATATATCAAAATGCCAAATATCCGCACCGATAATTGGTCAGTCTCTACTTGGAACATTCTGAATTGTGGCATCTATAAAAAAAAAAACCAGAGGCACTGACACACACACACACACACACCCAAGATATATCTGCATGGCCACTTGCACTTGGGCGGCCTCCCAGACACATTTGGTTCTGATTGGCTGCTGGTGTGGTTCATCCAGTTTCTTACGTGAATGCTAGTGTAGACATATGTGATTACATGAATGCCTTTGGGGGAATCTTGTTCATTTTTTTAAAACCAGCATTAGCATTGAAATATATAATGGCATGCATTCATTTAGTGGCCACAACATTAGGCACACCTGCACAAACTCCAATGAGATCCAATATGAGATGTGTATAACAATATATTTGCCCTTAATAGGATACGCATACATACTAAACTGGGAGGTATTCATTAAACAATGTTTATTATTGTGCTTGTAATGTTCAACTGTAAACAAAATATTAGGAACACCGCTGCAGTAGGATACTACAAAGAGTGCAAATGACTTATTTTCCAGCAGCGCTATTCGAACAGAACATGAGCATGGTTTTATTATCTAAAACCTGGTCCCATTTGTGCTCTAAATGTGCTTTTCTCCTCCCGACTCAGTCCTATGAGGATCTGGTGCAGCGCTTGGAGCCGGTCATCATGGAGCTGGAGAGGCAGGAGAACGTTCTGGTCATCTGTCACCAGGCCGTCATGCGCTGCCTGCTCGCCTACTTCCTGGACAAAACAGCAGGTGAGTCTCTGCATGGTTTCCCCAAGGACCGAAATGTATCTGTGGTGTTGCAAGGAGCCAACTAAATGGCGTCGTCGTTTATTCTGCATAATTGGCCGTGAGGCTGAACTCACAGTGTTTTGTGTTGTCGGGTAAAATAAAGCTTTCTGAATTGTGTCATTAGAAATACTTGTCAGGTTCAAACACTGATGACATCTATTAAACAGACTAGAAGCAAGGAATCATGCAGAGACAGAGTTAAATTTTGCTCAATGAGTACACTTAGTTACAGTTCCAACCTACGCTCTAAGGTACAGTCCCACGTGCTCCTCTATTTATTTGGGAGGTCCCTGGCTACATCACTGAGGCTGCTTCTGAAAGAAAGGGGGTAATTTCAGCGGCCCCAGTTAGACACAATATATGATTATTCATGAAATGGAAATGTGCTGCCACACGTGTTATCGCCCTGTCTCTGCTCTGTCTGCGTCAAGGCACTCGATGTTCGCCCTTGGCAGTCAGCAGGCCGAGTCTGGACACAAACACTGATACGAGACCTTTGCACAGATAGAAAAATACAACTTCAGCACAATTGATAATAACTATAGCAACGGCCTTTAAGCATAAGAGTTGTGAGATAATTTATGCATCATTATTCTAACATTTACATCATTATTCAAGGTTGGTCTTTTCTTGTATTTTAGTGAAGTTGCTTACTAAAGGTAAACATGATAGGCTACTAGTTACTGCTAGCAGCTACACAACAGCTAAGCACACAGTAGCACATAAGCTGGACATACGTAACAAATAAATTAAACGATATTGCAGTCTAAAACACATTTGTCAATATATATATATATATATAATATAGTTGCATATTACTCATAGGTATACGTCTCTAAGGCTGAATTGTATTAGTAGCTAGTAACAAACGTGTCCGCATCTTTCAGTGTTAATCTTACCACTAGGTGTCGCCAAAACAAAACGCTACACAGACAATCCCCTAATGTGTTTGAGCAAGGCAAACACGCCAAATGTAAACAAAAGACAGAAGTAAAAAATATAGCAGGCGAACACTTACAGTATATTTTAGTATAATGTACAAGGGGGAAAAAAGCAGCATGCGTAGCTGCACTATTGACTGACTGAACTAGTTCCCATGTTAGAGACTTGAATGTGATTTGACAATATGATGTGATTGTTCCTCAGAAGAGCTGCCCTACCTGATGTGCCCGCTGCACACGGTCCTCAAGCTGACTCCCGTAGCTTACGGTAGGAAGCGCTCATCTCTGCCCACGAACTGTGACAACAAGCATTCCTCTCACCAGGCCAACCTTGTGTCCCCAGGATGTAAGGTGGAGTCCATCAGCCTCAATGTGGATGCTGTCAACACGCACAGAAAGAAGCCCGAGGTGCGTATTTTCACATCCACCCTCGCTTCCAGTGGCCTCATGGTGCAATATTCAATTTGTCTTACTCTAGACGTGCTTTTGTAAGCAGCGGTTGTACAAAAGCCAACCTCACACCCACTTCACACTTGAGCAAACACACTAGAGACCTTGCACAAGTTCAAGTATTACGATAAATTACATGCACCCCATTTGGTTTTGGTAATAGGCTCAACAAATGACCATTTTGGGGGACGGCGTGGCGCAGTTGGGAGAGTGGCCGTGCCAGCAACCTGAGGGTTCCTGGTTCAATCCCCACCTTCTACCAACCTCGTCACGTCCGTTGTGTCCTTGAGCAAGACAAGACCCTTGCTCCTGATGGGTCGTGGTTAGGGCCTTGCCATCAGTTTGTGGGTCAATGTGGAAATAGTGTCAAAGCGCTTTGAGTACCTTATTTTCCGCACTATAAGGCGCACCAGATTATAAGGCGCACCTTCAATGAATGGTCTATTTTAAAACTTTGTTCATATATAAGGCGCATAGAATAGATGCTACAGTAGAGGCTGGGGTTGCGAGACCTGTTGTGGCTCAATATTGGTCCATATATAAGGCGCACCGGATTATAAGGCGCACTGTCAGCTTTTGAGAAAATTTGAGGTTTTTAGGTGCGCCTTTATAGTGCGGAAAATACGGTACCTTGAAGGTAGAAAAAGCGCTATACAAGTATAAGCCATTTTAAATAGCTACCTAATAAGACACATCGGAACATACTTACATACCTGCCAACTACTCCGGTTTTCCCGTAATTAGTACGGTTTTCATCAACCTATTCTGGGTTACGGTTGCAGTGATAAAAAAATACGGTTTTTCATTAATTAAAAAATATTTTTTTTTTAAAGTTTTATTCACGAAATCGCGTAACAACAATGACAGTCGACACTGCTTCCCGTAACTTCCTATCGAGCCATTCCGAATGCCATGCGCGAGGCTATTTATAGCACCGCTGCCAAGCACGAGGCCATTGTTTCCAAACGAGCGAACGATCATGGAATCAGCCGGAGAAAAATCGCAAACGAGTCTTAAACCGAAAAGAAAACTGCAGTCATTCCGTGAAGAATATTCAAGAGCCTGTCCGGGAATAATTATCCGTTCCAAAAAGGGTGAAAACTACGCGAATTGCACCTTGTGCAGACAAGATTTTTCGATCGGACACGGAGGAATTAGCGATGTAAAAGACCACGTTGGGACAAAAAAACACAAGTCTAATGCCGTTGCTAGCGATACAAGTGGAAAACTTTCAACGTTTTTCGTCGCCCAAACAGATTCTTTGGATGTGATAAATGCCGAAGTTTTATTTACGGAGGCAATAATTGAGCATGGACTTCCAATCGCACTGGCTGATCACAAGGTTGACAGGATAACTGGCATTAACTGTCAAAATAATTTCAAACTATTGAAGTTAGCTTACAGAATAAACATGTCAATCAACCCATATGATTTTTGCTGTAATATTTTTGTTTTGAAAAGTCACTGTGACTGATAGTAAAGTGATGGTTTTAGCAACATTTTAACCTGTCTGAATGCTAATAATCATTTTGTGTCGGGGGGGGCTTCGCTCCCCTGAACCCCCCACCAGGACTTTGTCCTGGACCTACCGGGGCCTGCGGCCCCTGGACCCTGGCTACTAGGTTTTTCTGATTTCAAAAGTTGGCAGGGATGGCTACAGTAGAGGCTGGGGTTGCGAGACCTGTTGTGGCTCAATATTGGTCCATATATAAGGCGCACCGGTTTATAAGGCGCACTGTCAGCTTCTGAGAAAATTGGAGGTTTTTAGGTGCGCCTTATAGTGCGGAAAATACGGTACCTTGAAGGTAGAAAAAGCGCTATACAAGTATAAGCCATTTTAAATAGCTACCTAATAGACACATCGGAACATACTTAATTGAATTATATTTATATAGCGCTTTTCTTTTGTGACTCAAAGCGCTTTTACATAGTGAAACCCAATATCTAAGTTACATTTAAACCAGTGTGTGTGGCACTGGGAGCAGGTGGGTAAAGTGTCTTGCCCAAGGACACAACGGCAGGGACGAGGATGGCGGAAGCGGGGATCGAACCTGGAACCCTCAAGTTACTGACACGTCCACTCTACCAACATACATACATACTATACTGCCCTGAATGTCCCATTCATTGTCAATGGGTAGAAAATTCCAGGAACACTGAATTTTGAGAAAAGGGAAAACATATTTTGCATTGGATATATTAGAAGGGTTTTAAGGGTGGACGGTTGATAGGTCGGAATCCGGTTTAAAAACGGTGCAAAATTTTGGGTATTGTAAAACTATGAATACATCCAACTATTTGAATGGGAATTTTCTGGAAATTTGGGAATACCGTGAATTTTTGAGAATGTTGATACAAGTACAATTGTCCTAGATGATATGAATGGGTCGGTGTTGGAATTTTTGGAATCGGTTGAAGAATGTTGACGTAGTAAGATTAAATTGAGAATGAGTATTTCGGAATTCCTGAAATTTCGGGAAAGGGGAATTTGTAGGGGAAAAAAATAAGAGCAATTTTTTTTTTCCTACTAAGAAAAGAGTTTTGAAGGTGGACCGCTCAAAAACGGTTGAAATATATAGATTGTAAAAACTTTCCAGCAAGAGGTAAAAAATGGGGCTTTGGAAAACCAAAAATTGTTTATATATATATATATATATATATATATATATATATATATATATATATATATATATAAACAATATTTATTTTTTTCCATATATTAGCTGCACCGGACTATTAAGTCACAGATGCATATGTTGTGAAATTAGTTATTTACACAGACATATTTTATAAATGTTTATTTACATACTTTAATTGTTTCCAAACGGAGTCAGTAACACGGCAGTAAAACGGCTGATCAAACAAAACAGAAGTCATGGTCATAGACCCGCTATCTGCGAAAGCTTTGCTCTCCAATCAGCTAAACAGACTCAATAACTCCACGGTGACGTTTTGGTGAATTTACGAAACCGAAACAATACAAAACAGAATGCCATCGTAAGTTATTAATGCTAACAGGCACTTGTAAACGCGTTAGCTTATTCGCTAAAGCTAACAACGCTGGCTTTATTACATTACAACAGCACATAGAAATGACACCTCAGCTCCAAACAGGCTAACCTCCTCCAACCTCCGAGGACAAAGCTACGAACTATGGGAGACCAGGCTGCCGCTCCCAGTCTGTGGAACGCTCTCCCTGACCACCTGAGGGCACCACAGACTGTGGATGCTTTTAAGAAAGGCTTAAAAACCCTTCTTTTTAAAAAAGCCTTTTTATAGATATATGCATACTAGTTCTAGCTATTAGGCTGTTCTAGTTTTTATTTTTATTATCATTATTATCTTTTTATTATTATTATTATTATTTTTTTAATACACTGTAGCACTTTGAGGTTGTTTGCTCAATGTAAAGTGATTTTTACAAATAAAATCTATTATTATTATTATTATTATATGCTTGAAAACACTCCTACACGCATCACACGGGATGGTTTCGTAACCACAAATTGTTTTAGTCACTTCGTAAAACTTACAAAAGTTGTTCGGAGTGATGAATGAAGAACCTGAACTTAGAATTTGTCTGTTTTTACAAAGCCAATAAACTTTAAGCTCTTCCGGTTCAGCATTCTCATGTTGGCAGTTCGCCATTTAGATTGGTGAAATCCGCAACTGCCACAACACATTAATTTAGGGCACGTTGTTCGGAGTGATGAATGAAGAACCCGAACTTAGAATTTGTCTGTTTTTACAAAGCCAATAAACTTTAAGCTCTTCCGGTTCAGCATTCTCATGTCGGCAGTTCGCCATTTAGATTGGTGAAATCCGCAACTGCCACAACACATTAATTTATGGCACGTTGTTCGGAGTGATGAATGAAGAACCTGAACTTAGAATTTGTCTGTTTTTACAAAGCCAATAAACTTTAAGCTCTTCCGGTTCAGCATTCTCATGTCGGCAGTTCGCCATTTAGAGTGTTTCCTCAAACCCGCCGCATTGGTGAAATCCGCAACTGCCACAACACATTAATTTAGGGCACGTTGTTCGGAGTGATGAATGAAGAACCTGAACTTAGGATTTGTCTGTGTTTTTACAAAGCCAATAAACTTTAAGCTCTTCCGGTTCAGCATTCTCATGTCGGCAGTTCGCCATTTAGATTGGTGAAATCCGCAACTGCCACAACACATTAATTTAGGGCACGTTGTTTGGAGTGATGAATGAAGAACCCGAACTTAGAATTTGTCTGTTTTTACAAAGCCAATAAACTTTAAGCTCTTCCGGTTCAGCATTCCCATGTCGGCAGTTCGCCATTTAGAGTGTTTCCTCAAACCCGCCGCATTGGTGAAATCCGCAACTGCCACAACACATTAATTTAGGGGCGACGTGGCGTGGTGGGTAGAGGTTCGCTCCCAGCCTCTTGCCATCCAAATCACCGCCGTTGTGTCCTTGGGCCTGACACTTCACCCTTTGCCCCCAGTGATATGAATGAATGATGAATGATGAATGATAGGTGGTGGTCGGAGGCTGCGGCTACAAATGTAGCTTACCACCACCAGGTGTGAATGTGGAGTGAATGAATGATGTTCTCTGTGAAGCGCTTTGAGTGTAAAGAAAAGCGCTATATAAATCGAAATCCATTATAACCCTTTTGAGCAGGACCGCTACGGACGGTTATAGTTCGGTACAAGAAGTACGTTACATTTCCAACCTGCAGTGAGAAAACATGTCCAAAAGATGGCGCCGTAGCACAAACATTTTTTCCCAGCGTCTGTGGGTGTGACATGAAAATGATTTGCTGAATACAAAACAAGAAAAATCCATAAATTAGTTGCACCATTTTATAAGACGCTTGGTTCAAAGCGTTGGAAAATAGGGTAATTATAATTGATTTGACTTGACGCTGATCATAACGACATTCCTACCTAGTAAGAGTTATATATTATTGTTTGCCAGGCAGTTTCCCACCTTGTTTTGACTCCTCCCCCTCTGCTTTGTCGTCACGGAACAGAACGTAGAGGTGTCTCGGATGTCAGAGGAGGCTTTGCTAACAGTGCCAGCCCACCAATGAGGCCTCACTTCCCCTCCTTGCACACGCTGTAACCCTCCTGACGCCTTTCCTCTCATTGCACTCCTCTCTCACACGTCATGATGCTGACTGGAATCCAGTTCATTTTTCATTGTTTTCAATAATATCTTCTCCCATTTTTGGAGAATAAATGGTGAAGGTTTTTTTTTTTTTTTTTTTTTTTTTGACCGGAAGCCGAACAGCCAAATGTGAAGCAATGGTATAAATACTGTAGTGATGAAGTTTTTGTGTGTAGTTTGTTCTCTTCGTCAAGCCACTCAATAGTGTAGGAGCTACGACACTTTAGTTTTGCTACATTGCACAACTTTTGTTTGCCTTCAAATGTTCCCCCCTCTGCTACGACTGTGTTGTTTGCTACTAAATGTTGTTCAATTTGTGACCATGAAGGAATATTTCTGTTGACTGTTTGTAAATAAATTTGACTTTAACCCGCCACTTGTTTTTAAGCCCACTCTGGTCAAAGTCATTTCTTGAAGACCTTCACTGCACGTCACTCCACATTCTATTTTGTTCTTGTGGATTATGTCAAGTATTACTTTGCTTTCTACCACACTATCACCACATTTTATGATCCTGCTGCATGCCTCCTCCACTTGTCTGCCATGATGCAACACTTAATCCTTGGCACTTTTCTGACTCTGTGGATTACTTTTGACTCGAGTTGGCAGTCATCAATTACTGCCAGGAAGAGGAATCGCAAATACGACGCATTTTCCCTTCACGTTTGGTCATCTGCTAGACAGTAGATGACCAAACTACACTGTTCATTTTGTGGATTATTTTAAGTATTTAGAAAAATATCTTAAGCACATGGCTGAAAGAGCTATCAAAATAACTGCATGACACATTTTGCCTTCAAGTTTGGTCATCTACGAGAGAGAGTTCGCTGTTCATTTTGTGGATTATTTTAAGTCTTTTGAAAAATATCTTATGCACATGGAAGAACTATCAAAATAATTGCAAGAAACATTTTGCTCTTATGGTTGGTCATCTACTAGAGAGTTCACTGTAATGTGGATTACTTTTAAGTCTTTTAAAAAATATGTTAAGCACATGGCTGAAAGAGCTGTCAAAATAATTGCATGACACATTTTGCCTTCACGTTTGGTCATCTATTAGAGAGTACACTGTTTAGTGGATTATTTTAAGTATTTAAAAAAAATATCTTAAGCACATGGCTGAAAGAGCTATCAAAATATCTGCATGATACATTTTGCCTTCACGTTTGGTCGTCCATGAGAGAGCGTTCACTATTTTGTGGATTATTTTAAGTCTTTTGAAAAATATCTTATGCACATGGCTGAAAGAGCTGTCAAAATAATTGCATGACACATTTTGCCTTCACGTTTGGTCATCTATTGGAGAGTTCACTGTTATGTGGATTACTTTAAGTCTTTAAAAAAAATATCTTAAGCACATGGCTGAAAGAGCTATCAAAATAACTGCATGACACGTTTTTCCTTCACGTTTGGTCACCTACCCGAGTTCACGGTTTTGTGGATTATTTTAAGTTTTTTTTTTAAATATCTTAAGAACATGACTGAAAGAGCTATCAAAATAATTGCATGACACATTTTGCCTTCATGTTTGGTCATCTACGAGAGAGAGTTCGCTGTTCATTTTGTGGATTATTTTAAGTCTTTTGAAAAATATCTTATGCACATGGAAGAACTATCAAAATAATTGCAAGAAACATTTTGCCCTTATGGTTGGTCATCTACTAGAGAGTTCACTGTAATGTGGATTACTTTTAAGTCTTTAAAAAAATATCTTAAGCACATGGCTGAAAGAGCTATCAAAATAATTGCATGACACATTTTGCCTTCACGTTTGGTCATCTATTGGAGAGTTCACTGTTATGTGGATTACTTTGAGTCTTTAAAAAAATATCTTAAGCACATGGCTGAAAGAGCTATCAAAATAACTGCATGACACGTTTTGCCTTCACGTTTGGTCACCTACCCGAGTTCACGGTTTTGTGGATTATTTTAAGTCTTTTAAAAAAATATCTTAAGCACATGGCTGAAAGAGCTACCAAAATAATTGCATGACACATTTTGCCTTCACGTTTGGCCGTCCATGAGAGAGAGCGCTCACTGTTCATTTTGTGGATTACTTTAAGTCTTTTGAAAAAGTTCTTATGCACATGGCTGAAAGAGCTATCAAAATAATTGCATGACACATTTTGCCTTCACGTTTGGTCATCTATTAGAGAGTACACTGTTTAGTGGATTATTTTAAGTATTTAAAAAAAATATCTTAAGCACATGGCTGAAAGAGCTATCAAAATATCTGCATGATACATTTTGCCTTCACGTTTGGTCGTCCATGAGAGAGCGTTCACTATTTTGTGGATTATTTTAAGTCTTTTGAAAAATATCTTATGCACATGGCTGAAAGAGCTGTCAAAATAATTGCATGACACATTTTGCCTTCACGTTTGGTCATCTATTGGAGAGTTCACTGTTATGTGGATTACTTTAAGTCTTTAAAAAAATATCTTAAGCACATGGCTGAAAGAGCTATCAAAATAACTGCATGACACGTTTTTCCTTCACGTTTGGTCACCTACCCGAGTTCACGGTTTTGTGGATTATTTTAAGTTTTTTTAAAAAATATCTTAAGAACATGACTGAAAGAGCTATCAAAATAATTGCATGACACATTTTGCCTTCATGTTTGGTCATCTACGAGAGAGAGTTCGCTGTTCATTTTGTGGATTATTTTAAGTCTTTTGAAAAATATCTTATGCACATGGAAGAACTATCAAAATAATTGCAAGAAACATTTTGCCCTTATGGTTGGTCATCTACTAGAGAGTTCACTGTAATGTGGATTACTTTTAAGTCTTTTAAAAAATATCTTAAGCACATGGCTGAAAGAGCTATCAAAATAATTGCATGACACGTTTTGCCTTCACGTTTGGTCATCTATTGGAGAGTTCACTGTTATGTGGATTACTTTGAGTCTTTAAAAAAAATATCTTAAGCACATGGCTGAAAGAGCTATCAAAATAACTGCATGACACGTTTTGCCTTCACGTTTGGTCACCTACCCGAGTTCACGGTTTTGTGGATTATTTTAAGTCTTTTAAAAACTATCTTAAGCACATGGCTGAAAGAGCTATCAAAATAATTGCATGATACATTTTGCCTTCACGTTTGTTCATGAGAGAGAGAGTTCACTGTTCATTTTGTGGATTATTTTAAGTCTTTAAAAAAATATCTTAAGCACATGGCTGAAAGAGCTATCAAAATAATTGCATGACACATTTTGCCCTTATGGTTGGTCATCTACGAGAGAGTTCACTGTTCATTTTGTGGATTATTTTAAGTATTTAGAAAAATATCTTAAGCACATGGCTGAAAGAGCTACCAAAATAATTGCATGACACATTTTGCCTTCACGTTTGGTCATCTACGAGAGAGAGTTCGCTGTTCATTTTGTGGATTATTTTAAATCTTTTGAAAAATATCTTATGCACATGGAAGAACTATCAAAATAATTGCAAGAAACATTTTGCCCTTATGGTTGGTCATCTACTAGAGAGTTCACTGTAATGTGGATTACTTTTAAGTCTTTTAAAAAATATCTTAAGCACATGGCTGAAAGAGCTGTCAAAATAATTGCATGACACATTTTGCCTTCACGTTTGGGCATCCATTGGAGAGTTCACGGTTTTGTGGATTATTTTAAGTCTTTTAAAAAATATCTTAAGCACATGGCTGAAAGAGCTATCAAAATAACTGCATGACACGTTTTGCCTTCACGTTTGGTCACCTACCCGAGTTCACGGTTTTGTGGATTATTTTAAGTCTTTTAAAAAATATCTTAAGCACATGGCTGAAAGAGCTATCAAAATAACTGCATGACACGTTTTGCCTTCACGTTTGGTCACCTACCCGAGTTCACGGTTTTGTGGATTATTTTAAGTCTTTTAAAAAAATATCTTAAGCACATGGCTGAAAGAGCTATCAAAATAATTGCGTGACACATTTTGCCTTTGCCTTTACGTTTGGCCGTCCATGAGAGAGAGCGCTCACTGTTCATTTTGTGGATTACTTTAAGTGTTTTGAAAAATATCTTATGCACATGGCTGAAAGAGCTACCAAAATAATTGCATGACACATTTTGCCTTCACGTTTGGTCATCTATTAGAGAGTACACTGTTTAGTGGATTATTTTAAGTATTTAAAAAAAAAATCTTAAGCACATGGCTGAAAGAGCTATCAAAATATCTACATGATACATTTTGCCTTCACGTTTGGTCGTCCATGAGAGAGCGTTCACTATTTTGTGGATTATTTTAAGTCTTTTGAAAAATATCTTATGCACATGGTTAAAAGAGCTATGGAAATAATTGCAAGGCACATTTTGCCTTCACTTTTGTTCATCTACTAGAGAGTTCACTGTTTGGTGGATTATTTTAAGTATTTAGAAAAATATCTTAAGCACATGGCTGAAAGAGCTATCAAAATAATTGCATGACACATTTTGCCTTCACGTTTGGTCATCTACGAGAGCGAGTTCACTGTTCATTTTGTGGATTATTTTAAGTCTTTTGAAAAATATCTTATGCACATGGAAGAACTATCAAAATAATTGCAAGAAACATTTTGCCCTTATGGTTGGTCATCTACTAGAGAGTTCACTGTAATGTGGATTACTTTTAAGTCTTTTAAAAAATATCTTAAGCACATGGCTGAAAGAGCTATCAAAATAATTGCATGACACCTTTTGCCTTCACGTTTGGTCACCCACCCGAGTTCACGCTTTTGTGGATTATTTTAAGTCTTTAAAAAAATATCTTAAGCACATGGCTGAAAGAGCTATCAAAATAATTGCGTGACACATTTTGCCTTTACCTTTACGTTTGGCCGTCCATGAGAGAGAGCGCTCACTGTTCATTTTGTGGATTACTTTAAGTATTTTGAAAAATATCTTATGCACATGGCTGAAAGAGCTACCAAAATAATTGCATGACACAATTTGCCTTTACATTTGGTCGTCCATAAGAGAGAGCGTTCACTGTTCATTTTGTGGATTACTTTAAGTCTTTTGAAAAAGTTCTTATGCACATGGCTGAAAGAGCTACCAAAATAATTGCATGACACATTTTGCCTTCACGTTTGGTCATCTATTAGAGAGTACACTGTTTAGTGGATTATTTTAAGTATTTTAAAAAAAAAATCTTAAGCACATGGCTGAAAGAGCTATCAAAATATCTACATGATACATTATGCCTTCACGTTTGGTCGTCCATGAGAGAGCGTTCACTATTTTGTGGATTATTTTAAGTCTTTTGAAAAATATCTTAAGCACATGGTTAAAAGAGCTATGGAAATAATTGCAAGGCAGATTTTGCCTTCACTTTTGGTCATCTACTAGAGAGTTCACTGTTTGGTGGATTATTTTAAGTCCTTGAAAAAAATATCTTAAGCACATGGCTGAAAGCTATCAAAATAATTGCATGACACATTTTGCCTTCACGTTTGTTCATGAGAGAGAGAGTTCACTGTTCATTTTGTGGATTATTTTAAGTCTTTTGAAAAATAAATTATGCACATGGCTGAAAGAGCTATCAAAATATCTGCATGATACATTTTGCCTTCACGTTTGGTCGTCCATGAGAGAGCGTTCACTATTTTGTGGATTATTTTAAGTATTTTTTAAAACTATCTTAAGCACATGGCTGAAAGAGCTATCAAAATAATTGCATGACACATTTTGCCTCACATTTGGTCATCTACTAGAGAGTTCACTGTTTTGTGGATTATTTTAAGTTTTGAAAAATATCTTATGCACATGGCTGAAAGAGCTATCAAAATAATTGCATGACACAATTTGCCTTTACATTTGGTCGTCCATGAGAGAGAGCGTTCACTGTTTATTTTGTGGATTACTTTAAGTCTTTTGAAAAGGTTCTTATGCACATGGCTGAAAGAGCTACCAAAATAATTGCATGACACATTTTGCCTTCACGTTTGGTCATCTATTAGAGAGTACACTGTTTAGTGGATTATTTTAAGTATTTAAAAAATATATCTTAAGCACATGGCTGAAATAGCTATCAAAATATCTACATGATACATTTTGCCTTCACGTTTGGTCGTCCATGAGAGAGCGTTCACTATTTTGTGGATTAATTAAAGTCTTTTGAAAAATATCTTAAGCACATGGTTAAAAGAGCTATGGAAATAATTGCAAGGCACATTTTGCCTTCACTTTTGGTCATCTACTAGAGAGTTCACTGTTTGGTGGATTATTTTAAGTCTTTAAAAAAATATCTTAAGCACATGGCTGAAAGAGCTATCAAAATAATTGCATGACAAATTTTGCCTTCACGTTTGTTCATGAGAGAGAGAGAGTTCACTGTTCATTTTGTGGATTATTTTAAGTCTTTAAAAAAATATCTTAAGCACATGGCTGAAAGAGCTATCAAAAATAATTGCATGACACATTTTGCCTTCACGTTTGGTTGTCCATGAGAGAGCATTCACTGTTCATTTTGTGGATTATTTTTAAGTCTTTTGAAAAACATGGCTGAAAGCTATCAAAATATCTGCATGATACATTTTGCCTTCACATTTGGTCGTCCATGAGAGAGCGTTCACTATTTTGTGGATTATTTTAAGTATTTTGAAAAATATCTAAAGCACATGGTTAAAAGAGCTATGGAAATAATTGCCAGGCACATTTTGCCTTCACTTTTGGTCATCTACTAGAGAGTTCACTGTTTGGTGGATTATTTTAAGTCTTTAAAAAAATATCTTAAGCACATGGCTGAAAGAGCTATCAAAATAATTGCATGACACATTTTGCCTTTACGTTTGGTTGTCCGTGAGAGAGCGTTCACTGTTCATTTTGTGGATTATTTTAAGTCTTTTGAAAAATATCTTATGCAAATGGCTGAAAGAGCTACCAAAATAATTGCGTGACACATTTTGCCTTCACGTTTGGCCGTCCACCACAGAAAGTTCACTGTTCATTATTTTGATTATTTTGAGTCTTTAAAAAAACAAACCTCTATTGCACACAAGCACTTGTCATTTATAACTGGCTGAAGGCTCAGTTTAACTATATGGTGTGTGTGTGTGTGTGTGTGTGTGTGTGTGTGTGTGTGTGTGTGTGTGTGTGTGTGTGTGTGTGTGTGTGTGTGTGTGTGTGTGTGTGTGTGTGTGTGTGTGTGTGTGTGTGTGTGTGTGCCCACCTCCTCCAAGCATGATGGAGTACGGCTCATAGGATTCACTGCCAAGTATACCTCAACTACCAAAGTATGCTAAATTACTAAACTACCAAAGTATGCTAAATTACTAAACTACCAAAGTATGCTAAATTACTAAACTACCAAAGTATGCTAAATTACTAAACTACCAAAGTACGCTAAATTACTAAACTACCAAAGCACGCTAATTACTAAACTACCAAAGTATGCTAAATTGCTGAACTACCAAAGTCCGCTAAGTTACTGAACTACCAAAGTATGCTAAATTACTAAACTACCAAAGTATGCTAAATTACTGAACTACCCAAATATGCTAAACTACTAAACTACCAAAGCATGCTAAATTACTAAACTACCAAAGTATGCTAAACTACCAACGTATGCTAAATTACTAAACTACCGAAGTATGCTAAACTACCACTGAATGCTAAACTACCAAAGTATGCTAAATTACTAAACTGCCAAAGTATGCTAAATTACTAAACTACCAAAGTATGCTAAATTACTAAACTACCAAAGTATGCTAAATTACTAAACTACCAAAGTATGCTAAATTACCAAACTACCAAAGTACGCTAAATTACTAAACTACCAAAGCACGCTAATTACTAAACTACCAAAGTATGCTAAATTGCTGAACTACCAAAGTCCGCTAAGTTACTGAACTACCAAAGTATGCTAAATTACTAAACTACCAAAGTATGCTAAATTACTGAACTACCAAAATATGCTAAACTACTAAACTACCAAAGCATGCTAAATTACTAAACTACCAAAGTATGCTAAACTACCAACGTATGCTAAATTACTAAACTACCGAAGTATGCTAAACTACCACTGAATGCTAAACTACCAAAGTATGCCAAATTACTAAACTACCAAAGTATGCTAAATTACTAAACTACCAAAGTACGCCAAATTACTAAACTACCAAAGTACGCTAATTACTAAACTACCAAAGTATGCTAAATTACTGAACTACCAAAGTCCGCTAAATTACTGAACTACCAAAGTATGCTAAATTGCTAAACTACCAAAGTATGCTAATTTACTAAACTACCAAAGTATGCTAAACTACCAAAGCATGCTGAATTACTAAACTACCAAAGTATGCTAAACTACCAACATATGCTAAATTACTAAACTGCCGAAGTGTGCTAAACTACCACTGTATGCTAAACTACCAAAGTATGCTAAATTACTAAACTGCCAAAGTATGCTAAATTACTAAACTACCAAAGTACGCTAAATTACTAAACTACCAAAGTACGCTAATTACTAAACTACCAAAGTATGCTAAATTACTGAACTACCAAAGTCCGCTAAATTACTGAACTACCAAAGTATGCTAAATTACTAAACTACCAAAGTATGCTAAATTACTGAACTACCAAAGTATGCTAAACTACTAAACTACCTAAGTATGCTAAATTACTAAACTACCAAAGTATGCTAAACTACCAACGTATGCTAAATTACTAAACTACCGAAGTATGCTAAACTACCACTGTATGCTAAACTACCAAAGTATGCTAAATTACTAAACTACCAAAGTATGCTAAACTACCAACATGTGCTAAATCACTAAACTACCGAAGTATGCTAAACTACCACTGTATGCTAAACTGCCAAAGTATGCTAAATTACTAAGCTACCAAAGTATGCTAAACTACCAAAGTATGCTAAATTACTAAACTACCAAAGCATACTAAACTACCAAAGTATGCTTAATTACTAAACCACCAAACTATGCTAAAATACTAAACTACCAAAGTATGCTAAACTACCAAAGTATATTAAACTACCAAAGTATGCTACACTATCAAAGTATACTAAACTACCAAAGTATGCTAAACCGCCAAAGTATGCTAAACTACAAAGTATGCTAAATTACTAAACTACCAAAGTATGCAAAAATACTAAACTACCAACGTATGCTAAAATACCAAACTACCAAAGTATTCTAAACTACTAAACCACCAAAGTATGCAAAATTTCTAAACTACCAAAGTATGCTAAACTACCAAAGTATGCTACATTACTAAACTACCAAAGTATGCTAAACTACTAAAATACCAAATAATGCTAAATAGCTAAACTACCAAAGTGTGACGTAACATAATCAGGTAATAAGAAGGGACCTTTATTTTGAAGGCGAGTTGCTCCCTCCTCTAGTTTCCGGTAGTGTCCGCACGACAGTCAGACGCCCACTCGTTTACACACAAGACAGGTGTACGTGTTTCAGCACTCCAAGTTTGTTTTCTTCCCACAAAGTGCCTTGGAAACATTGTCTGTAAGTTCTGTGTCCGTTTTATTAGTGACATGAAGATGTTGTGTATGCGTGTAAATGTAGAAATAGTACTGTGCAACGATAGCTTGTTCTACTGTTTAGCTTGTTGCTACTTAGCATGTAGCTTCTTTGCTCGCTAGCTCACTCCTCTAAGGGAGGGTGCAATGTTTGTAAATGTAAATCTTATTCATGTGTGGCTTTGAGTGTTACAGGGGCTATGTAGGCATATTTACATCACTTTATGAGCACTGTTTACATGCTATTGTATGGGCTGTGTGTGTATGTGTGAAAACATGTTATGCAGCAAACATTTATGGAAATGTAGTTATTTAGTAGTGTTTATTTGACATATAGTTTGTGTCTCTTTATACAGTTTTACAACAAAAAAGAGAAGATAACAAAAGCAAAAATACATTCAAGGAAAAGAGAAAACAAAGAAAGAAATGACCAATTAGACAAGAAGAAAGGAAAAGTGCATTCTCTGTGAAAACCACTAAAGCTTCTTAAAGATAAAGGCCTGGACTCTTTCTTCTCTTTCCTTGGGATCTTCATGTTAGCTATCTGTCAACTTGTTTACGTCACGGACACAGACACGTAGGACGGAATACAAAGTATGCTAAACTACTAAACTACCAAAGTATGCTAAACTACCAAAGTATGCTAAATTACTAAACTATCAAAGTATGCTAAATTACTAAACTACCAAAGTACGCTAAATTACTGAACTACCAAAGTCCGCTAAATTACTGAACTACCAAAGTATGCTAAATTGCTGAACTACCAAAGTATGCTAAATTACTAAACCACCAAACTATGCTAAAATACTAAACTACCAAAGTATGCTAAACTGCCAAAGTATACTAAACTACCAAAGTATGCTAAACTACCAAAGTATACTAAACTACCAAAGTATGCTAAACTGCCAAAGTATGCTAAACTACAAAGTATGCTAAACTGCCAAAGCATGCTAAATTACTAAACTACCAAAGTATGCAAAAATACTAAACTACCAACGTATGCTAAAATACCAAACTACCAAAGTATTCTAAACTACTAAACTACCAAAGTATGCAAAATTTCTAAACTACCAAAGTATGCTAAACTACCAAAGTATGCTACATTACTAAACTACCAAAGTATGCTAAACTACTAAAATACCAAATAATGCTAAATAGCTAAACTACCAAAGTATGCTAAACTACTAAACTACCAAAGTATGCTAAACTACCAAATAATTATAAACTACCAAAGAATGCTAAACTACTAAAATACCAAAGAATGCTAAATAACTAAACTACCAAAGTATGCTAAACTACTAAACTACCAAAGTATGCTAAACTACCAAATAATTATAAACTACCAAATAATTCTAAATTACCAAAGAATGCTACACTACTAAACTACCAAAGAATGCTGAACTGCCGAATAATTCTAAACTACCAAATAATTCTAAACTACTAACCTACCAAATAATGCTAAAATGACCAAAGAATGCTAAACTACCAAAGTACGCTAAACTACTAAACTACCATACAATTATAACGGCTAAACTACCAAAGTACGCTAAACTACCAAACTACCAAAGAATGCTAAACTACCAAATAATTCTAAACTACTGACCTACCAAAGAATGATTAAACTTCTAAACTACAAAAAAAACGCTAAACTACTAAACTGTCAAATAACTACAACTGCTAAACTACTAAACTACCAAAGTATGTTAAACTACCAAAGAACGCTAAACTACCAAAGTACACTAAACTACCAAATAATTCTAAACTACTAACCTACCAAAGAATGATATAACTACTAAACTACCAAAGACCGCTAAACTACTAAACTACCAAAGACCGCTAAACTACTAAACTACCAAAGTACGCTAAACTATCAAAGTACGCCTGAACCATGAATTTGCCAGTGTGTCATTTGTTGTAGTGTAAAGTTCATGAAAGACCAACAAAAACAAATTGTATCATCAAACTCCTGCTTGAGAGAAGTTGTGATGCTTGGTGGTGTCTTCCTGTCACATGACTCATCAATGAAGAGCTCTGACACTCATGTGTTGCTCTTTCTAGAACGTCAACATCCATCGAACAAGCCAAGACGCCCTGCAGACCGTGCCTGCTCACCTCTGACCCCCTCAGTCACACCCCCGACTGTCCTCCTGGCGTGCAACTCCTGTTGGCAGTCATGTGATCACAGTCGAGTCACGTGACACACAGTGGATGCGTCACATGTGCGCATATATATATATATATATATATATATATATATATATATACATATATATATATATATATATATATATATATATATATATATATACATATATATACAATGTTTTTTTCCTATCATGCATTGCAGGGGATTCAAATGGGTGTAATTTGTAATTATGTGTTGTGTTTGGACATTTTTTAAATAATATCCACAAAGTTCAGTGATCAGGTTGTTATGTGTGACATGTGTTGACTTCCTGTAAGACAGAACAGTATATTTGCTCCGTGAGTGACAAGGCTTGTTTGGACTGAGTCATATTTAAACTTCAAAGTGCAATTCATAGTCATTTGCCTGAATTTCTGCCATTGTCCACAAGATGGCTGCAAACTTGTAGCAATTATGCTGTCACATATTTCAAATGAAGTTGGAGGTTGGAGTTATTGTTCATCTCTTATGAGGGAAATGACTGGATTCTAATATCATTTAAAAAGGGAAAACTATCGTTGG
>NC_084585.2:8836611-8891611 GCF_033978685.3 Nerophis lumbriciformis | reverse complement strand
GAAGTGCTTGCATGAAGGTGTGCTCAAGTGCAGCAATAAAAAGCTTTGTGGGGTTTTCATTTATTTATGAATGAAGTTGCTTTACAGATGTACAAAATGGTGCTTCAGTGGGAAGTCACGCCATTTTTTTTTAAAGCGTGTGTGGCCTTATGAGAGGAATTATTGTCGGTGCTAATAATCTGTCGTAGATATGGAGAATATTGTCCAGGCGGCTGCTTCCTATTACTCCGACACGTTCTATCTATATTTTGATGATACACTAAAATCAAAAGATTTGTAAAAATCTTTGAATGAGTTAGGCTTTTTTCTAATCATTTAATAATTATACAGATTACAATGTAGAGGTACTGTACTTTTTTGGGGAATTTTCGTTTACAATCATACGGAGCCCCTAAAGCAGGGGTGCTCACACTTTTTCTGCAGGCGAGCTACTTTTCAATTGATCAAGTCGTGGGGATCTACCTCATTCATATATACAATTTATATTTACTTATTTATGAAATATATGTTTTTGTTAACAAGTTAAAGGTGTTTAATGATAATGCAAGCATGTTTAACACATATAGTTAATATTGTTAACAAGTTAAAGGTGGTTAAAAATAATACAAGCATGTTTAACACAAATAGTTAATATTGTTAACAACTTAAAGGTGTTTAAAGATAATACAAGCATGTTTAACACATATAGTTAATATTGTTAACAAGTTAAAAGTGTTTAAAGATAATACAAGCATGTTTAACACATATAGTTAATATTGTTAACAACTTAAAGGTGTTTAAAGATAATACAAGCATGTTTAACACATATAGTTAATATTGTTAACAAGATAAAGGTGGTTAAAGATAATACAAGCATGTTTAACACATATAGATTCCTTTCTTTCATGAAGACAAGAATATAAGTTGGTGTATTACCTGATTGTGATGACTTGCATTGATTGGAATCAGACAGTGGTGCTAAAAACGTCCGCATTTTCGAATGGAGGAGAAAAAAAGTCCTCCTTTCTGTCCAATACCACATGAAAGTGGTTGGTTTTTGCCATCTTATTTGTCCAGCTTCCGTACTCCTTTGTATACACTTTACAAGAAATACATTGTCGGCAAACTCCGTAGCTTGCTAGCTTGTGCACGCCAGCTTTCTGAGACTCTTATTTTGGTAGCGCAGGCAGGATGAAGCAGAGCTTTTATTGTGCAACTGTGCAGTCGGTCTTTGGAGTTTTGACGACAGGTACGGCGCCAGAGTCTGTTGAAATAAAGTGTTTCTCGCCTTCCAGTCGGTAATTTTAATGAGCTGGCAGCAGTCAGCGTCATCTCAGAAGACCCTCGGGTGCCGTGAATGTCAATCAAGTGACGAAAGTGACGTCATAGTGAAGATTTATGATCGCTCATTTTTAGGACTATTTTTTTTAATGCCTGGCTGGTGATCGACTGACACACCCTCCGAGATCGACCGGTAGATCGCGATCGACGTAATGAGCACCCCTGCCCTAAAGGGATATGGGGGAATTTAAAAAAAATATAATTTTGTATTTTATTTTATTTTTTTAGACATGTATCTCGTGTGCACGAGAAACTTTTTATAAAGTCACGAAAAAAATTAAACTTTTTTTAATAATTTAATTAATTTATTTATTTTTTTAGACATGTATCTCGTGCGCACGAAATACATGTCTAAAAGAAAAAAAATTATAATTTTTTTTTCTTCCGTACAATCATTACGACAGTCGGATTTCGTTTTTAATGCATTCTAAATATTAAATAAATGCGATTAAAAAGTCCTTAAAAACTATTTCAAGGTATATATGTAATATGCTGACAGTCACATTTATAATATTTAATATTGACATATTTTGGTCATTTTGAGCATAAGCAGCACTTTTAATTTCAAAAAAGCATCCCAATGTTCGCTTTTTTTTAAACATCACTGATTATTACTCACTGACCACTTTATGACAGCCAACAAACATAAGAAAACATCACTTACTGTACAATGTCCGCTGTCATTAGGATGCCACCTGCTAAAGAATGTCTCACAATCTCAGTGGCCTAGTGGTTAGAGTGTCCGCCCTGAGATCGGTAGGTTGTAGAGATGCGCGGTTTGCGGACACAACCGCGGAGTCCGCGGATTATCCGCGGGTCGGGCGGTTGAAATAAAAAAAAATTAGATTTTATCCGCGGGTCGGGTCGGGCGGTTAAAATAAAAAAAAATTAGATTTTAAATAGATTCAGGCGGGTGGCAGTTAAACCAATTGGTAAATATATATACATAGTTAAATGTTGTTACCCACATACGAAAAACGAGCAGGCACCTGCAGCATATGCCACAACAGAAGAAGAGAAAAAAAAGAGATGGACACTTTTACGGAGCGGAGAAGGGACGCCTCGCCAGGGTCCGGGACCGAGGCCCCTTCCCCCGAGAGGGCCCCACCGGGAGCCGTAGCTGAGGTGATCCGCGAGAAGGGCCCGACGCACGTCCAGGGTCACCACCGCGCCCACCGCACCGACACCCCGCCTCGTCCGCCTTCGCCGCGGCCGGCGTCACGCGCAGCAGGTAAGCAGCTTACCTGCCCGCCACCCCCGTGGCCGGGGGCTCGTAACAGGGGTCACTCCGCGCGCACCGCCCGCGCAGCTTACCTGCCCGCCACCCCTGTTGCCGGGGGGCGCGTAACAGGGGTCACTCCGCGCGCAGTGCGCTCACGAAAGGGGTGGGGCTCACCCTGGTGAGCCGAGTGGGCCACTTTTGGTAAGCAGAACTGGCGCTGCGGGATGAACCGAACGCCGGGTTAAGGCGCCCGATGCCGACGCTCATCAGACCCCAGAAAAGGTGTTGGTTGATATAGACAGCAGGACTGTGGCCATGGAAGTCGGAACCCGCTAAGGAGTGTGTAACAACCCACCTGCCGAATCAACTAGCCCTGAAAATGGATGGCGCTGGAGCGTCGGGCCCATACCCGGCCGTCGCCGGCAGCGAGAGCCGCGAGGGCTAGGCCGCGACGAGTACGATGGCCGCCGCGGTGCGCGCTGAAGCCTCGGACCTCCACGCGCTTGGAGGTGCGCTCAGCGCGGCTCCCAGATGATTGCGCACTGGTGTGCGTCTGGGCCGTGACAGCGTGGCACGCATTGAATGTCTCTGCTGCATTGGATCAGTCTCCTTTCTTTAACAGGCAAAAGCTTTATAACCTCACTAATGCCTTGCATCGTCTATATTAGATATATAACAACGGGCGGGTGCGGGCGGGTGCAGTTTTGATTAAATGTTAGTTCGGGTGGATGCGGATGGTTGACGACTTTTGTGATGCGGTTGTGGATGAAATAATTGCCTATCCGCGCATCTCTAGTAGGTTGTGAGTTCAAAACCCCGGCCGAGTCATATCAAAGACTATAAAAATGGGAGCCGTTACCTCCCTGCTTGGCGCTCAGCATCAAGGGTTGGAATTGGGGGTTAAATCACCAAAGAATGATGCTCACCGCACACTTTTTTTAAATACAATTTTTTTTTTTCCAACTTTTTTTTATTGGCATTTTCAAACAGACAGAAAAAAGTGCAAGTCAAAACAGTAAAATTTTAAAGTCAGTAAATGATTCACACCCTTTCCCTTAAAACCCAAACCACCCACCCACCCTCCCACCCCACTCAGGTCCCACTAACGAGGGACAAATGGCACAATTATGTAACAAGTAAGACGACAAAGACAGACACATTCTCACACACACACACACATACGCGGCCAGAGACAGACAGATATATATAAAAAAAAATATATATATATATATATATAATAATAATAATAATAATAATATATAATAAAATAAAAAATAGAATAAAATAATACTAATAAATAAAAGGGAGATTATTTCTCATCTGCGTCTGGACATAGGTCAAGAGAGTTGACATACAGCAAAAAAGGGCTCCATGAGCTTTCAAATGCTTGAACCGAGCCCTTTAGCGAAAACCTAAGTTTTTCCAGTTTTTAAATACAATTTTTGATTTTTTAAAAATCAATTCAACACATATGAATCACGACTTTATTCAAAAATCGTTTTTTTAAAACCCCTATTAAACACTACAGCCATCCGTTAGCTAAAGTGAATAGTGCAACCCTCCCAATTTGTCATGTTTCATGTGTCAGGTAAACGGCGACGAAGGGGGCCATATGAATCCCGACTGACACGTAGTGACCAGTCAGCGTACAGGACTTGTGTCGCGGTCTTATTCCACTCCGGCTGTGACTCGAGTGCGTCGCTCTACTCGGACCGCCGAAGGGGATGGAAACAACGCGCGACAACGGAAGACTTCCTCGTTCCTTCTGCTGTCACAACGCCGCAGCCCAAGGGCGGAAAAAATGAGAAAATAAAAAGTGCAGGGTCACGGCACCTCCACGCCATCCTGCAGATGACTGAGCTGACATTTATTCCCTATTCCTCTGGACAGCAACATGTACATGTCACAGTGGGGATGTTGCGTACAAGGAGAAGCCTGTGACGCAATGCCGGAGCTTAATGCACACGTGCTGTTTGTATGGGAAGATTTATGGTCATAAAAGCGCGCACGAGAGCGGAAGACAGACGGCGGTGGCGTGACAGCCACTCGGGAGACGTTGACACATGCCGACTGATGGATGGGTGCGAGAGGAGGAAGGAAGTGGGTTGCCAGTGGCGATGGGTCTGCTTCTGTCGATCCCATTTGCCTGATTTTGGTGATTGCTCAGAAGCTTTTGTGTGCTGGATCATGCGACGGCTCGGCTGGATGTATTTTTCATCATCCCAGCACCGTGTTTTACTTAATAGTCTTTTGCAGAACTCGTCTTCATAATTCATGACGTTTGAGTCCAAGTTGATGCTCCAAGTGCGTGTCTGTGTCGTGGTTTTGTTGCCAAAAGCATGCACGTTAGTAACATTGGAACCTCGTAACTGTTCTTTGTCTCCGTGTGCCTGTTAATTAACTTCAAGGCCAAAGTGACCCTCGACCCTTATGAGGACACGCAGTACATGGATGGATGACGTACAGTAAGGCCAGGGTTTTTATTGAGGGCATACTTGCCAACCCTCCCGAATTTTCCGGGAGACTCCCGAATTTCTGTGCCTCCCGGGACAACCATTCTCCCGAATTTCTCCCGATTTCCAGCCGGACAACAAGGTCCATGCGGACCTGAGTGAGGACAGCCTGTCGTCACGTCGGCTGTTCCTCCATATAAACAGCGTGCCGGCCCAGTCACGTCATAACATCTACGGCTTTTGGAGAGCGAACAACTGCACACACAACAAGAAGGAGACGAAGCAGAAGAACGGAGAAGAGACAGTCATGGCGACGACGAGTGACAGAGAATAGAACGAGGATGGACGATTCAACCCTAAACTCACTCCCCTCCTGCAAATTAAATTTCACAGATGCTGCCCATACCTATGCTCCTTCAAAGGCTGTGCTACTGGCTGCAAAGCATTGCACTTTCAAATACAACAATGAGTAGAGGAGTGTTATGTGTGTGTGTGTATATGTGTAAATGAATGAACACTGAAATTCAAGTATTTATTTTATTTATATATATGTATATATATATAAAATACAATAAATATATATATATATAGCTAGAATTCACTGAAATTCACGCATTTTTTTGCAAATATCGGCGGCCGATATATATATATATATATATATATATATATATATATATATATATATATATATATATATATATACATATATATATATATTAGGACATCCCTAATATATATATATATATATATATATATATATATATATATATATATATATATATATATTAGGGATGTCCCGATCCGATATTTTCATCGGATCGGCCGCCGATATTTGCCGATCCGATGCAAATATCGGATCGGGACATCCCTAATATATATATATATATATATATATATATATATATATATATATATATATATATATATATATATATATATATATATATATATATATACATGTATATATATATTAGGCCGATCCGATGCAAATATCGGATCGGGACATCCCTAATATATATATATATATATATATATATATATATATATATATATATACATGTATATATATATTAGGCCGATCCGATGCAAATATCGGATCGGGACATCCCTAATATATATATATATATATATATATATATATATATATATATATATAAGGGATGTCCCGATCCGATATTTGCATCGGATCGGCCTAATATATATATACATATATATATATATATATATATATATATATATATGTATATATATATATATATATATTAGGGATGTCCCGATATTTGCAAAAAAATGCGTATCGGCAAGGCATGGGAAAATGCCGATCCAGATCCAGTTTAAAAAAAATGCCGGTCCGTGTTTTCCAACGCACCGATTTAAATAATACATTCCACTTTTCTGCTGCTCCCTAATTTCCGTTCCGCATTTTCCAGCACACCTTCAACACATCCACAGGTCTGTGGATTCTCACGCAGTTGCTTTTAGCTGCTGACATTACACGACAGGCTCTTCTCACTCTTTCCTGTGTCTCCCTCTCACAGACAGCGAGCGCACCTTCTTACACACGTCACATACTGTCACGTCATACGTCACATACGTATACGTCCTCTCCCAGCAGAGAGCGAGGTAGCGGCATGGCTAACGTTAGCTGTGATGCCAGCGCAGCCGCTAAGGTGCGCGCCTGCTCAAGCGTCCTCTGCGCACGGCAAATCTATGCCACGCACAAAATCAAATAAAAAAATAAGCGCATAACAATTTTCGACACACGGACACGACAGAGAAAACAGTTTTCGTCATCATTGTTCAAATATTGTAACGTCTGTCGAGACGCTTATCTCCATTCGGTGCCACACGTCCACACCATCAAAATGCAGAGGCAAACATTTCCACATCAACACCGTATGAAAAAATTAGTGATTTTTTTTAGTTGTGATTTCCCTCTCTGCATGAAAGTTTAAAAGTAGCATATATTAATGCAGTATGAAGAAGAATGTTTTAATGTAGACACATAGAATCATCATACTGCTGTGATTATATGCATCAAGTGTTCATTCAAGGCTAAGGCAAAATATCGAGATATATATCGTGTATCGCAATATGGCCTTAAAATATCGCAATATTAAAAAAAGGCCATATCGCCCAGCCCTAGTTCAATGATGCCATTTCTGTTTGTCATGTATAATTTTGTCTATTTTGTGTTTATCCTTGAATAAACAGGTCAGTTTCTTGTTACCAACCATTGTGTATTATTCAAACTCCCCTAATTCAGCTGGCTAGTTGTTATCAAGAGTACTAAAACCCTTTTCAACATGATTCTGACAACTAAGTAGGCTAAATAACTTTAAACTTTAATACATGCTCGGATCGGAAGTGCAAAAACAATATCGGTATCGGATCGGAAGTGCAAAAACCTGGATCGGGACATCCCTAATATATATATATATATATATATATATATATATATATATATATATATATATATATATATATATATATATATATATATATATATATATATATATATATATATATAAATAAAGGAGAAATACTTGAATTTCAGTGAATTATAGCTATAAATTTGTACCTTAAAATCTGTAGATTTTAGGGTACAAACTGAGAGCTCAGTCGCCAGACTTTTACCATAAATTGTACGTTTTTACAGCATATTACTGTAAATGGAAAAACAGTACCACCGTTTATTTTTTTGACAGAAAAAGTGTAGTGACTGAGCTGCCAGTTTTTATTGTAAAATTTAGGGTTGTAGTTTGTACAGTGTATTACTGTAAATGAAAAAACAATATCACAGTTTTTTTTTTTTTTACAGTAATAGTCTGGTGACTAAGCTGCCAGTTTTTGCAGTCAAATCTACAGTTGTTTTTATGGTGTGTTACTGTAAATGGAAAATGGTAAAGTTCTAGGGACTGAGCTGCAAGTTTTTTGTTCTTGTAAAATCTACAGTTGTTGTTTGTATTACTGTCAATGGAAAAAAGGTAGCACTGTTTTTCTAAGGTACATTTCTGGTTACTGAGCTACCAGTTTTGTACAGTCAAATCTACAGTTATTTTTTTTAGTGTGTAATGTAAATGGAAAAAAAACGATACCGCAGTCTTTTTTTATGGTAAAGTTCTGGGGACTGAGCTGAAAGTTGTTGTTTTTTTACCGTAAAATCTACAGTTCTTGTTGTTATGGTGTCAAACACAGGAAAAAAACAAAACATAGCTAAACTGTCAGTGACAAACCTGACAAAAACGGTATGAACATATATTTTTTTTTACGGTAAATAATTTTGGCGACTGACCTGCCAGTTCTTTAGCGTAAAATCTATGCTGGTTTCTACGGTGTATTACTGTAAATGGGAAAACGGTACCACAGGGTTTTTTTACGGTAACATTTTGGGGACTGAGCTGTTTTACACCGTAAAATATATTGACATTTTTACATTATACACTTTGATGGATAAATTGCTTTGAATTTATAAGTCAAGCAGATACTTACATTTTTATTTTTATTTTAACAAATAGTATAAGTAAAGTATGTTAATATAATAGCTGTTGCCAGGGCCGGCCCGTGGCATAGGCCGTATAGGCAAATGCTAAGGGCGCCGTCCACCAGGGGGCGCCACGCCAGTGCCACAAATGTTGGAGAAAAAATAAATAAAATAAAAGTTGGTACTATTATTTCTAAATAAAAAAAATAATCCCACGTTAATTAAAATGCAAAGTAAAGCCTATTTAATAGAAATATTATTTGTTACAACATTACGCCCCCCCCCACCGGGGGGAACCCCCCGCACGGTGCGCCCCTCCCTTCCCGTATCATGACTCTTTTTGGACGTCACCACATCAAAAAATCAACACAAGATGTCAAAACGGCCAAAACTGTCAGGTGCCCAGGGAAGAAAAAAGAGAAAAGAAGAGGAGGAGAAACGAGAAAAGACAGAGGTAGCAGGTAGGTAACGTTAGCCTACATGAAATGATTTGTCTGTTACAGAATGTGATAGTAACCTGGCTTTTTAGCATTAAGATAATGTTACATGATTCGGCAATTGCTAATCTATAATCTGTTTTAACGTCGGGTTAATATTGTGGAGGGGGCTAAATTGTTATGGAAAATAATAATGTAACGTTAGGTAATTACAGTACTCACCTTACATTCCTTAGGGACAATTGTATTAGATCTTTTAAGCAGGTGTTTTTTGTTTACATTGTTATTGCCTTCTGGTTAGCTAATGTTTGCCCTGCAGGTAATAGTCACTTTTCCACCCCTTTATATATTAGATATAGTTGTAAGTAAAAAAAAAAGGTCAAAGACAAAGCTATTCGGTTTCTTGTGAGTATATACACTTCACTGCCGATGTGGGGGGGCGCCACCTAAAATCTTGCCTAGGGCGCCAGATTGGTTAGGGCCGGGCCTGGCTGTTGCATTCATTATTAGATTATATTAAAGTTGAAAAGATAGTCAAAATGGAAACAAACGAATACATTTAGTAAGCAAAAATGTACTATTATTATTTCCAGGTTTTTGCGGGCCCTATAAAATGATGTGGCGGGCCAGACAGGGCCCCCGGGCCTTGAGTTGGACACCTGTGATGTAAGCGACTGGAAAGCTAGTGTTGTAACAGACACACACTCCGAGAGGAGGTGCGTGTCACTTACAAATGACAAAAATGTCTTTAAACTCGTCCCAACCTGAAACGCAACAATCCTGACGGGTTGGTCATATTTGAAGAGTCCGTTTTCATCATACTCGGCCTGAATTCCTGGTTATGAAGAGTACATGCGTGAAAAACTGTTTTATCAGTATTTTATATAAAAGTTTTTGTTACTGTGCTTGGCGGGTAATATTTATCCGAGGAAAGCTATAATGATATGATGAATAATTACAAAACTGCTCACTTCAGACATAATGCCTCTATTTAATGTCAAATTACCACAAAATAGCACAATGATAATGACAGCACCTTTTAAGCGTTATATAAACGTTTTATTTTATTTTATTGTAGTCGAAGTAGCTTTAATAGTGATAAAAAAAAACATGCACTAGAAAAAATAAATACATACTGAAATACAAAATGATTACCAACATTTTGTTACAAAACACGCTTATTCACTTTTTTAAGATTTAAATAAAGTGAATACATTTACATTTTAAGCTATAAAAAATAAGTTTTTTGGCTATTTTTATTTTGTAAAAATAGCTCTGAGAAGAAAATAGGTGGCTTTAACCTAATTGACAAATGGCTGTATTTGAATACCACGCATGCGCATTTGTATTCCTGCTGCATTCAAACACTCCAAATAATGTGCGTCAAATACATAATAAGTTAGTGCGTGACGTCTAAACCTCATAAAATAAAATAAACATTTCATCCCCACATAAACACAGACAGCAATAGTCGTTGTGTTTATCAATTAATTATTAATTGGCGTTTTTATTTTCGGTTGTACTTTGGTTTCGGTTAAGTCTGTAATTTAAGCACTTTTCAATAGACGTTATAAAACGTTTTCACCGTGTAGCTATTGCAGTTACACGCATGTGTGGATTGATAAAATGTTTTATGATTAAAAACATCATGGCGAGACCAATATTTCCCAAATGGAAATCATAATTTCCGACAGCACTTGAACGTATCAGGAGCAGAGCACATTGACTGTTCACTTCAGACATAATGCCTCTATTTAATGTCAAATTACCACAAACTAGTACAATGATAATGATAGCACTTTTAAGCGTTATATAAACGTTTTGTTTTTAATGTTGCCAAAGTAGCTCTTATAGTGATAAAAAAACAAGCACTAGAAATAAATACATACTGAAATACAAGATGATTACCAACATTTTGTTATAAAACAAGCTTATTCACTTTTTTAAGGTTTAAATAAAGTGAATGCATTTACATTTTAAGTTTTAAGCTATAAAAAACAAGTTTTTCGGCCATTTTCATTTTGTAAAAATAGCTCTGCAAACCTAATTGACAAATGGCTGTATTTGAATACACATATGAGCACCACGCATGCGCATTTGTATTCCTGCTGCATTCAAACACTCCAAATAGTGTGCGTCAAATGCAAAATAAGTTAGTGTAAACCTCATAAAATATAATAAAAATGTCATCACACACATAAACACAGACAGCAATAGTCGTTCTGTTTATCAATTAATTATTAATTGGCGTTTTTATTTTTAGGTTGTACTTTGGTTTCGGTTAAGTCTGTAATTTAAGCACTTTTCAATAGACGTTATAAAACGTTTTCACCGTGTAGCTATTGCAGTTACACGTATGTGTGGATTGATAAAATGTTTTATGATTAAAAACATCATGGCGAGACCAATATTTCCCAAATGGAAATCAAAATTTCCGACAGCACATGAACGTATCAGGAGCAGAGCACATTGACTGTTCACTTCAGACATAATGCCTCTATTTAATGTCAAACTACCACAAAATAGTACAATGATAATGACAGTACATTTTAAGCGTTATATAAACGTTTTGTTTTTAATGTTGCCAAAGTAGCTCTTATAGTGATAAAAAAAAACAAGCACTAGAAATAAATACATACTGAAATACAAGATGATTACCAACATTTTGTTACAAAACAAGCTTATTCACTTTTTTAAGGTTTAAATAAAGTGAATACATTTACATTTTAAGTTTTAAGCTATAAAAAACAAGTTTTTCGGCCATTTTTATTTTGTAAAAATAGCTCTGCAAAGAAAATAGGTGGCTTTAACCTAATTGACAAATGGCTGTATTTGAATACACCTATGAGCACCACGCATGCACATTTGTATTCTTGCTGCATTCAAACACTCCAAATAGTGTGCGTCAAATGCAAAATAAGTTAGTGTAAACCTCATAAAATAAAATAAAAATGTCATCACACACATAAACACAGACAGCAATAGTCGTTCTGTGTATCAATTAATTATTAATTGGCGTTTTTATTTTTAGGTTGTACTTTGGTTCCGGTTAAGTCTGTAATTTAAGCACTTTTCAATAGACGTTATAAAACGTTTTCACTGTGTAGCTATTGCAGTTACACGTATGTGTGGATTGATAAAATGTTTTATGATTAAAAACATCATGGCGAGACCAATATTTTCCAAATGGAAATCATAATTTCCGACAGCACTTGAACGTATCAGGAGCAGAGCACATTGACTGTTCACTTCAGACATAATGCCTCTATTTAATGTCAAATTACCACACAATAGTACAATGATAATGACAGCACTTTTAAGCGTTATATAAACTTTTTTTTTTTATTGTTGCCAAAGTAGCTCTGATGGTGATAAAAAAAACATGCTCTAGAAATAAATACATACTGAAATACGAGATGATTACCAACATTTTGTTTCAAAACAAGCTTATTCACCTTTTTAATGTTTAAATAAAGTGAATACATTTACATTTTAAGCTATAAAAAAAAGTTTTTCGGCCATTTTTATTTTGTAAAAATAGCTCTGCAAAGAAAATAGGTGGCTTTAACCTAATTGACAAATGGCTGTATTTGAATACACATATGAGCACCACGCATGCGCATTTGTATTCCTGCTGCATTCAAACACTCCAAATAGTGTGCGTCAAATGCAAAATAAGTTAGTGTAAACCTCATAAAATAAAATAAAAAGGTAATCACACACATAAACACAGACAGCAATAGTCGTTGTGTTTATCAATTAATTATTAATTGGCGTTTTTATTTTTGGTTGTGCTTTGGTTTCGGTTAAGTCTGTAATTTAAGCACTTTTCAATAGACGGTATAAAACGTTTTCACCGTGTAGCTATTGCAGTTACACGTATGTGTGGATTGATAAAATGTTTTATAATTAAAAACATCATGGCGAGACCAATATTTCCCAAATGGAAATCATAATTTCCGACAGCACTTGAACGTATCAGGAGCAGAGCACATTGACTGTTCACTTCAGACATATTGCCTCGATTTAATGTCAAATTACCACAAAATAGTACAATGATAATGACAGCACTTTTAAGCGTTATATAAACGTTTTGTTTTTAATGTTGCCAAAGTAGCTCTAATAGTGATAAAAAAAACAAGCACTAGAAATAAATACATACTGAAATACAAGATGATTACCAACATTTTGTTACAAAACAAGCTTATTCACTTTTTTAAGGTTTAAATAAAGTGAATACATTTACATTTTAAGTTTTAAGCTATAAAAAACAAGTTTTTCGGCCATTTTTATTTTGTAAAAATAGCTCTGCAAAGAAAATAGGTGGCTTTAACCTAATTGACAAATGGCTGTATTTGATTACACATATGAGCACCACGCATGCACATTTGTATTCCTGCTGCATTAAATCACTCCAAATAGTATGCGTAAAATGCAAAATAAGTTAGTGTAAACCTCATAAAATAAAATAAAAAGGTCGTCACACACATAAACACAGACAGCAATAGTCGTTGTGTTTATCAATTAATTATTAATTGGCGTTGTTATTTTTGGTTGTGCTTTGGTTTCGGTTAAGTCTGTAATTTAAGCACTTTTCAATAGACGTTATAAAACGTTTTCACCGTGTAGCTATTGCAGCTACACGTATGTGTGGATTGATAAAATGTTTTATGATTAAAAACATCATGGCGAGACCAATATTTCCCAAATGGAAATCATAATTTCCGACAGCACTTGAACGTATCAGGAGCAGAGCACATTGACTGTTCACTTCAGACATAATGCCTCTATTTAATGTCAAATTACCACAAAATAGCACAATGATAGTACCATTTAAGCGTTATATAAACTTTTTTTTTTATTGTTGCCAAAGTAGCTCTAATGGTGATGAAAAAAACATGCACTAGAAATAAATACATACTGAAATACGAGATGATTACCAACATTTTGTTTCAAAACAAGCTTATTCACTTTTTTAAGGTTTAAATAAAGTGAATACATTTACATTTCAAGCTATAAAAAACAAGTTTTTCGGCCCTTTTTATTTTGTAAAAATAGCTCTGCAAAGAAAATAGGTGGCTTTAACCTAATTGACAAATGGCTGTATTTGAATACAAATATGAGCACCACGCATGCGCATTTGTATTCCTGCTGCATTCAAACACTCCAAATAGTGTGCGTCAAATGCAAAATAACTTAGTGTAAACCTCATAAAATATAATAAAAATGTCATCACACACATAAACACAGACAGCAATAGTCGTTGTGTTTATCAATTAATTATTAATTGCCGTTTTTATTTTTGGTTGTACTTTGGTTTCGGTTAAGTCTGTAATTTAAGCACTTTTCAATAGACGTTATAAAACGTTTTCACCGTGTAGCTATTACAATTACACGTATGAGTGGATTGATGATTCAAAACAATACTTCCCAAATGGAAAGCAACATTTCCGACAGCACTTGAACGTCTCAGGAGCAGAGCCTCATTGACTGCGTTATAGAGTGTGGAGCTCCGAGCCAGAAGGACGAGCGGCGGCTTACCTGCCCACAAGAGTCCGGGATCGTGAACTCACCGACCGGGGGACGGAAAATAGCAAACCGGTCGCTTCTGACTAAAGAAAGTAAAAGGACATTTTGAAGTGAGTTTCCAAGGAACTTACGCGTGGACCCGAGCAGCAGCAGACATGTTGAGGAAATGATAGCAGAGTGAGAAGTGACTTCCAGGTGGACAAATGGCGTGATTCCCTCCGCGCGACAAGACCGTCCGCGGCGCTCATGTTTCCGGGGAAGCGACAGAAAGTTTCACCGGGAAACCAACTCGCTTTGTGACTGCTTTTCTTCCCCCCCCTTTTTTTTATATCCCAACTCAGCGGCACAGTCCGCCGACATGTCCAACCCCGCGTTGAGGAAGAACCACTGGACCTCCCGGGTGAACGAGTGCTCCGTGTCCAAAGATGCCCGCGGGGACTTGAACGTGCCACTGCGCGGAGGAGCGGAGAATGGAGAGTTCGTTCTGATCGGGCAACCCCAGCAGGATAAAGTGCTTTACAACAGTGGACATTTGTCTGATGGGGAGCTTCTTCTGGAGGTGGAGAACCTTCCCATCTCAGGATTACCGCTGTACGACGTGCAGACGCTCATAAAGAACTGCAAAGGTCCGGTCAGGTTGAAAACCGTCAGGCAAGGTAAGCGCTCCAAGTGACGTCACAACACACACATACAGAACTCCTTCAAACTTTGGTCGTTTTATTGTTGCTCAGGTCTATCAAGGACCACAAGCAGGTGTTGGCTTAGCCTAACTCTGTTCCTCCATATGTAAACTATTGCTTTTCAATTCGGCAGTAATTATTCACCTCTAAATCAAACCGTTCATTCAATGAAGTTTAGTTTTATATGGAGGGAGGGAAAGGTGGTCCATTGACAAGCCTTTGTTTAAGCTTCACTTTTTATAATGGGGTTTGGTCCTCGCCTTACTTTTACATTCCTCCAATTCTAAATGAAGAAAAGAACCCATTGTCATTAACAATAATTAGGGCTGTAACATTTTTTTGAAATCGCAATTTGTTCAGAGTTAACTCAACATTAATCGCGATTAATCGCCTAGACCGGGGGTCAGCAACCCGCGGCTCTCGAGCGGCTCTTTAGCACCGTCCTAGTGGCTCCCTGGAGCTTTTTAAAAAATGGAAAAAGATGGGGCGAAAATATATTCAGTGTTTCCCACACATTCATTTATTTGTGGCGGCCCGCCACGAAAGAATTACGTCCGCCACAAATGGATTTTTCGGCTTTTGACTCGCTCGACCGCTCATAAAAGCAATGGGACTCTGTCTGTGAATGTACCTTGTAGTTACAACTCCGGTGCAGTAGGTGGCGGTAGCCTACTATGCATTGTAACTCCGCCAATAGCACTTAATTCACCTGGTGGGCCAGAAGAAGAAGAAGAAGAAGAAGACGGCGGAGTAAAAGAACGGACCGACCGGATCAAAATACGAGGGTAATATAGGTTGTAGGTAGATAAGTTATAGCTGCATCGCTCGCGGCTCGTCATATATTTAACGTTAATCCGCGATTTCACCGAGCGTTTCACTCACGGTGAGCAGCCTGACGCTGCTTCATTAACACCGCCGCTGTTGTCACGTCACGTGTTACCATACCGACGAGCTAACGTGTCCAGGTTATAACCCTGTTGTCAATAAACACACGTGGAGACGGTGCTTCAGATACTGCATTAATAATGAAGCTAAATTGTCCACTGTCCACTGCAGCATGTGAATGCAATGAAAATAATAAAATCTGAGCCAACCAGCTGTTAAAATGTTGTCCAGGTTAATGTTTTGGCCATTAAAGGCCCTTCATTTCAAGATTTCAACTGTGATCGGGCTTTAAACAAGTGGCTGACCTGTTCAGATGGGTGTAACTCAGGGGTGCTCACACTTTTTCTGCAGGCGAGCTACTTTTCAATTGATCAAGTCGTGGGGATCTACCTCATTCATATATATAATTTATATTTACTTATTTATGAAATATATGTTTTTGTTAACAAGTTAGAGGTGTTTAATGATAATGCAAGCATGTTTAACACATATAGTTAATATTGTTAAAAAATTATAAGTGTTTAATGATAATACAAGCATGTTAAATACATATAGTTAATATTGTTAACAAGTTAAAGGTGTTTAAAGATAATACAAGCATGTTTAACACATAGTTAATATTGTTAAAAAATTAAAGGTGTTTAATGATAATACAAGAATGTTTAATACATATAGTTAATATTGTTAACAAGTTAAAGGTGTTTAAAGATAATACAAGCATGTTTAACACATATAGTTAATATTGTTAATAAGTTAAAGGTGTTTAAAGATAATACAAGCATGTTTAACACATATAGATTCCTTTCTTTCATGAAGACAAGAATATAAGTTGGTGTATTACCTGATTCTGATGACTTGCATTGATAGGAATCAGAAAGTGGTGCTGATAAGGTCCGCATTTTCGAATGGAGGAGAAAAAAAGTCCTCCTTTCTGTCCAATACCACATGAAAGTGGTTGGTTTTTGGCATCTTATTTGTCCAGCTTCCGTACTCCTTTGTATACACTTTACAAGAAATACATTGTCGGCAAACTCCGTAGCTTGCTAGCTTGTGCACGCCAGCTTTCTGAGACTCCTATTTTGTTAGCGCAACTGTGCAACTGTGCAGTCGGTCTTTGGAGTTTTGACGACAGGTACGGCGCCAGAGTCTGTTGAAATAAAGTGTTTCTCGCCTTCCAGTCGGTAATTTTAATGAGCTGGCAGCAGCCAGCGTCATCTCAGAAGACCCTCGGGTGCCGTGAATGTCAATCAAGTGACGAAAATGACGTCATTGTGAAGATTTATGATCGCTCATTTTTAGGACTATTTTTTTAATGCCTGGCTGGTGATCGACTGACACACCCTCCGAGATCGACCGGTAGCTCGCGATCGACGTAATGAGCACCCCTGGCCTAGACCATACTTGCCAACCTTGAGACCTCCGATTTCGGGAGGTGGGGGTTGGGGGCGTGGTCGGGGGTGGGGCAGGGCGTGGTTAAGAGGGGAGGAGTATATTGACAGCTAGAATTCACCAAGTCAAGTATTTCATACGATAAGTTGATTGGCAACACTAAATTGGCCCTAGTGTGTGGATGTGAGTGTGAATGTTGTCTGTCTATCTGTGTTGGCCCTGCGATGAGGTGGCGACTTGTCCAGGGTGTACCCCGCCTTCCGCCCGATTGTAGCTGAGATAGGCTCCAGCGCCCCCGCGACCCCAAAGGGAATAAGCGGTAGAAAATGGATGGATGGAAGTATTTCATACATATACATATATATATATATATATATACATATATATATATATATATATATATATCTACATCCTGAAAATACTGAAAATATGCAAATAAAACTGTGTTTAGATAATTGATACTTCAAACTTGCATAAATAAATATTAAGGAATATAACATAACTTGGCTTCTAAAGAGCTTCAAAATGTAATGAATAAAATGCTAAAGTTGTTAATAAACAAGCAATTATTTTAATAATTAAATGTGGTCATTTTAAATGAATTATTATGATAATTTAAAATTAATTATTTCAAATATGTTTATTTTAATGTATAATTCTAATGGTTGGATGTGAAAAGGAGTCAGAAAAAATACAAATAAAAATACAATTAATTGTGATGTTTTTAGCAAAACATAGTACAATTTATTTCGTTTTTTTTTTTTTTAAATTAATAAATATATTTATTTTTAGGTAAGATAAACATAATAATACAATTTATCTCTAGTCTGGATGATTTAGTTCTTGTCACCCTGTTGTCCTCCCGTCGTGAAAAAAGGCTGTCCTCACTCAGGTCCGCATGGAGCTGGAGGGGGCGTGGCCTCCAGCTCCGGCTGAAAATCGGGAGATTTTCGGGAGAATATTTGTCCCGGGAGGTTTTCGGGAGAGGCGCTAAATTTCGGGAGTCTCCCGGAAAATTCAGGAGGGTTGGCAAGTGTAGCCTAGACCGGGGGTCAGCAACCCGCGGCTCTCGAGCGGCTCTTTAGCACCGTCCTAGTGGCTCCCTGGAGCTTTTTCAAAAAGGGAAAAAGATGGGGCGAAAATATATTTGTTGTTTCAAAGGGGAACATTATCACAATTTCAGAAGGGTTAAAACCATTAAAAATCAGTTCCCAGTGGCTTATTTTATTTTTCGAAGTTTTTTTTCAAAATTTTACCCATCACGCAATATCCCTAAAAAAATCTTCAAAGTGCCTGATTTTAACCATCGTTATATACACCCGTCCATTTTCCTGTGACGTCACACAGTGATGCCAATACAAACAAACATGGCGGATAAAACAGCAAGGTATAGCGACATTAGCTCGGATTCAGACTCGGATTTCAGCGGCTTAAGCGATTCAACAGATTACGCATGTATTGAAACGGATGGTTGTAGTGTGGAGGCAGGTAGCGAAAACGAAATTGAAGAAGAAACTGAAGCTATTGAGCCATATCGGTTTGAACCGTATGCAAGCGAAACCGACGAAAACGACACGACAGCCAGCGACACGGGAGAAAGCGAGGACGAATTCGGCGATCGCCTTCTAACCAACGATTGGTATGTGTTTGTTTGGCATTAAAGGAAACTAACAACTATGAACTAGGTTTACAGCATATGAAATACATTTGGCAACAACATGCACTTTGAGAGTGCAGACAGCCCATTTCAGGCGCGGTAAGAACATATATTTTTCCACGATTTCAGCACTCAGGTTAACCATACCTAAATAGACACAAAATACTGCATTACACAAGACTACTCGAATGATTGAAAAAAATAAATGTTTTTAAGCTAAATTATTGGTAAGCACAGTTTATGTATAATAATTTACGTAAAACCGCGAGTAATGAATAAAGTTTTCATCAATTAATATATTCTGTAGACATACCCTCATCCGCTCTCTTTTCCTGAAAGCTGATCTGTCCAGTTTTGGAGTTGATGTCAGCATCTGCTTTGAGTGTCGCAGGATATCCACACATTCTTGCCATCTCTGTCGTAGCATAGCTTTCGTCGGTAAAGTGTGCGGAACAAACGACTGACCATTTCGTCGGCTTTCCCCACAGCCTCGTATCTTGAACAAATTTTGTCCAATTTCTTGCCACTTTCGCATCTTTATGGCCACTGGTGCAACTTGAATCCGTCCCTGTTCGTGTTGTTACACCCTCCGACAACACACCGACGAAAGTGAGAAAATGGCGGATTGCTTCCCGAAAGCGAATAATAGAAAGGCGTTTAATTCGCCAAAATTCACCCATTTAGAGTTCGGAAATAGGTTAAAAAAAAAAAAGGTCTTTTTTCTGCAACATCAAGGTATATATTGACGCTTACATAGGTCTGGTGATAATGTTCCCCTTTAATAATGTTTCTGTAGTAGGACAAATATGACACAAACCTTCCTAATCGTTAGAAAGCCCACTGTTTAATATGTTTGTGTTTATGCTTAATTAATTGATGACAGTATTTGGCCAGTGCCATTTTTTCCTACTAATTTTGGCGGTCCTTGAACTCACCGTAGTTGGTTCACAAGTACAACTTTCTCCGACGCTACCACAGAAAGACGTGTTTTCTGCCACTCCTTCTTTGTCTCATTTTGTCCACCAAACGTTTTATGCTGTGCGTGAATGCACAAAGGTGAGCTTTATTGATGTCATTGACTTACGTGGAGTGCTAATAATCCATGCTAACATGCTATTTAGGCTAGCTGTGTGTACATATTGCATCATTATGCCTTGTTTGTAGGTATATTTGAGTTAATTTTATTTCCTTTACTTATGTCCTCTGTGTATTTAATTTATATTTGCATGTCTCATGACACACTATCTGTATGTAGTACTGGCTGCATTTCTGATTGTGTGCCATGTTGTTCCAGACCACAGCAAACGTTACCCAGCTTGCAAAGATTATAATAAATCCATTAGAAGAAGACAGCCTGTCCTTGCCTTTAACTTGGGCACACACATCTATTACCTTAAGCCAGTAATTTATAAGAGTTATCTCTCCCTCTGAGACACTTACTGAGTGTGTTGCCTTCATTATAACACTTATATGAGGCTTTTAACTTTTTGCGGCTCCAGACAGATTTGCTTTTTGTATTTTTGGTGCGATATGGCTCTTTCAACATGTTGGGTTGCCGACCCCTGGCCTAGACAGACACCCTAGACCAGGGGTGTCAAACTCACTTTAGATCATTCATGAAGTTTGGTTCTTTTATGAATTTATTATGGGTCTACTGAAAATGTGAGCAAATGTGCTGGGTCAAAAGTATACATACAGCAATGTTAATATTTGGTTTCATGTCCCTTGGCAAGTTTCACTGCAATAAGGCACTTTTGGTAGCCATCCACAAGCTTCTGCTTGAATTTTTGACCACTCCTCTTGACAAAATTGGTGCAGTTCAGCTAAATGTGTTGGTTTTCTGACATGGACTTGTTTCTTCAGCATTGTCCACACGTTTAAGTCAGGACTTTGGGAAGGCCATTCTAAAACCTTCATTCTAGCCTGATTCCTTTACCACTTTTGACGTGTGTTTGGGGTCATTGTCCTGTTGGAACACCCAACTTCGCCCAAGACCCAACTCTGATGATTTTTGGTTGGAAATTGGCGGTAATCCTCCTTTTTCATTGTCCCATTTACTCTCTGTAAAGCACCAGCTCCATTGGCAGCAAAACAGGCCTAGAGCATAATACTACCACCGCCATGCTTGACGGTAGGCGTAATGTTCCTGGGATTAAAGGCCTCACCTTTTCTCCTCCAAACATATTGCTGGGTATTGTGGCCAAACAGCTCCATTTTTCTTTCATCTGACCACAGAACTTTCCTCCATCTTTGTCCATGTGATGTCAATGTGACTGTATATGGAGGGAGGGAAAGGTGGTACATTGACAAGCCTTTGTTTAAGTTTCACTTTTTACAATGGGATTTGGTCCTCGCCTTACCTCTACATTCCTCCAATTCTAAATGAGGAAAATAACTCATTAAAATTAATAATAATTTGGGCTGTAACACATTTTTTTTAAATCACAATTAATCACAGTTTGTTCAGAGTTAACTCAAAATGAATTGCGATTTATCGCCTAGACCAGGGGTGCTCACACTTTTTCTGCAGGCGAGCTACTTTTCAATTGATCAAGTCGTGGGGATCTACCTCATTCATATATATAATTTATATTTACTTATTTATGAAATATATGTTTTTGTTAACAAGTTAAAGGTGTTTAATGATAATACAAGCATGTTTAACACATATAGTTAATATTGTTAACAAGTTAAAGGTGTTTAAAGATAATGCAAGCATGTTTAACACATATAGTTAATATTGTTAATAAATTAAAGGGGTTTAATGATAATACAAGAATGTTTAACACATATAGTTAATATTGATAACAACTTAAAGGTGGTTAAAGATAATACAAGCATGTTTAACACAAAGTTAATATTGTTAACAAGATAAAGGTGTTTAAAGATAATACAATCATGTTTAACACATATAGTTAATATTGTTAACAAGTCAAAGGTGTTTAATGATAATACAAGCATGTTTAACACATATAGTTAATATTGTTAATAAGTTAAAGGTGTTTAAAGATAATACAAGCATGTTTAACACATATAATTAATATTGTTAATAAGTTAAAAGTGTTTAAAGATAATACGAGCATGTTTAACACATATAGATTCCTTTCTTTCATGAAGACAAGAATATAAATTGGTGTATTACCTGATTCTGATGACTTGCATTGATTGGAATCAGACAGTGGTGCTGATAACGTCCACATTTTTGAATGGAGGAGAAAAAAGTCCTCCTTTCTGTCCAATACCACATGAAAGTGGTTGGTTTTTGGCATCTTATTTATCCAGCTTCCGTACTCTTTTGTATACACTTTACAAGAAATACATTGTCGGCAAACTTTGTAGCTTGCTAGCTTGTGCACAAGCTCATCTCAGAAGACCCTCGGGTGCCGTGAATGTCAATCAAGTGACGAAAGTGACGTCATAGTGAAGATTTATGATCGCTCATTTTTAGGACTATTTTTTTAATGCCTGCCTGGTGATCGACTGACACACCCTCCATGATCGACCGGTAGCTCGCGATCGACGTAATGAGCACCCCTGGCCTAGACAGACACCCTAGACCAGGAGTGTGAAACTCATTTTAGATTGGGGGCCACATGGGGAAAAAAATCTACTCCCAAGTGGGTCGGACTGGTAAAATCATGACACGATAACTTAAAAAAAAAAAAAATTCAGATTGTTTTCTTTGTTTAAAAATAGAACAAGCACATTCTGAAAATGTACAAATCATAATGTTGTTGTTTTTTTGTTTTTTTATACTTACATGTTGTGGTTAATAATTTATTTGTCGTTATTCATTTTTTCTGAATAAATGATGTGATGATATTCATCAGTCAACTCATTGGTGTTACTTTTCAATCTATCAAGATAAAAAAATTATATCAAAATCAAAGTACAGGAGGTTATTTATGTAGTTTTATCATTTTCCTTCATGTGGTTTATTTTGTACATATGTAGCATCATCTTTAAAGATACAAATAATTGCTATTGCGACATCCATTACAGTACATTTTTCATTCAAAAATTTCAGAAACGCGACAAAGTGTGTAGTCGACTTTGTGAAGCCGTTCTACTGTAGTACCGGTAATCTGCACCATACTGAAGCAGGATGAGTCTAACGCCAGCCAAGGTTGTTCAAATAATGGTAATTAGTGAAAAGGTTTGTATTTATTTAGCGCTTTGCTATACCTGGAATAATGCCCAAAGTGCTTTACATTAAAAATCACACTTACCCATTCACACACACTGATAGCGGAAGCTATAATAATGTCTAAACGTCAGACATTTATCCATGAAACTATGGAGAAGCTGCTGAGGTTGTGTTTGACAGAGGAGCTGGAAGTAGATGCTGCTCTCCAAGGTAAATGCTGTATATTGACATTACTTCATGAAACTACTGTAGTTGTTGATAGTACATTCTATTGCAGGCCTGGGCAATTATTTTCACTCGGGGGGCCAAATTTAGAGAAAACAATGTGTCTGGGTATATGTATTTTTAGGAACACTAATACAAAACCTCACAATAATGTCTGATTGAAAGCTAAAAACATTACGGACAGACCGCCTTAAAAAACAGAATGGAATTTAATTCTTTTTTTTACTGAATGACACCCCTAGAATGTACATGAAAATAAAGACTGGGGGATTTACAATATTAACTACGAACGATAAAACACTGAATATTGACAACATATGAATGTCACACCCCCTCTCGATCGACATATTTTACAATCAAGCGAAATGCAACAAAAATGCAACTAACACAGCGAAATATGAACGCAAAGGGTAAAAAAAAAACCCATCTACAATCTGATATATCTGATATATCACTAAGCTTTAGAACTTTGTTGTAAAAATCTCCTTCCGCGTCTGTCCCTGACACCCGCATTTCAGGCTGGCCGCTCTGGAAACACTCTGTGGAAACGCTCCCCACCCACACTGCTTGGTGCCTCGTCTGAGCTGCTGTGATTTAGATGACCATAGTAACTAATAAGATTACCATAGTAACTAGTGCATCATGCAAAAGCGCAAATTCCAACCATTGAAATACTTTGTATAGTTCAGGGGTCGGCAACCCGCGGCTCCGGAGCCGCATGCGGCTCTTTGATCACTCTGATGCGGCTCAGCAGCTTACTTGCTGAACCCCCCAATTTTCCCGTAAGACTTCCGGATTTCAGTGCCTCTCGCAGATAACTCCCGGGATTAATATTCACCGATTTTCACCCTTACAGCTATAATAACAGTGTTAACAGCGTGCCAGCCCAACACTTGTTATATAATAAACATTTTCTGCTTGCACACGTACGTGACAGCAAGGCATACTTGGTCAACAAGCACACAGGTTACACAGACGGTGATCATATAAAACAACTTTAACACTCTTACTAATAACACAACAGAACAAACACCCAGAATCCCATGCAGCCCTGACTCTTCCGGGCTACATTATACACCCCTGCTACCACCAAACCCCGCCCCCACCCCAAGCCTGCTCCCTCACACATCAACCCCCCCCCCCCCCCCCCCCCCCCCCCCTCCCCTCTGTGCGTCGGTTGAGGTGGGCGGGGTTTGGTAGCGGGGGTGTATAATGTATCCCGGAAGAGTTAGGGCTGCATGGGATTCTGGGTATTTGTCCTGTTGTGTTTATGTTGTGTTACGGTGCAGATGTTCTCCCGAAATGTGTTTGTCATTCTTGTTTGGTGTGGGTTCACAGTGTGGCGCATTATTAGTAAGAGTGTTAAAAAAAAAATTATACCGCCACCGTCAGTGTAACCTGTGTGGTTGTTAACCAAGTATGCCTTGCTGTCACCTACGTGAGCAAGTGGAAGCCCCATTCAACATGTGGCTGATCAGGCACGCTAGTTATAGTGGGCGCTATATGCTGTACCATCACGGCACGCATGACGCTGTGCCGCACCAGCTTAAAAATTCCATAAAAAGGTGTGGGCAGCGTGTCTGAGACCCCTGGATTATACATAGCACAAAGCAAAAAAAAAAATTTGTATGCAGTGTTATTTCATTTAAAATTTCAAAAAATTTTGCGGCTCCCGTTGTTTTCTATAGTTTGTGAAACTGGTCAAAATGGCTCTTTGACTGGTAAAGGTTGCCGACCCCTGGTATAGTTCAAGACTTACGGTCATTTGAAAACATCACTGCACATCATACAGTTTCCATCTTAAAGATCTAAAAAAATTATTTGGGAATGTCCGGCGGGCCAGATTGAAAAGCTTAACGGGCTTTATTTTGCCCAGGATTGCTCTATTGTATTGTTTTTTTTATGTAATATTTAATTATTTAAAAGTTTCTTTTTCTTTTTCAAAGGCATGTTACACATTAAAATTGTGTTCTTTTGGTGGGCCAAGCACCAATTAAATTGATCTCAATTACTTTCAACGGAAGACCCTGATTTGAGATGCATGTTTTTTTTGCAGTTGATTATTTTAGGTGAAATTGTCTGCTATTTGATATTATTATTAGGGCCCGCATGGCCCATTGTATAAGGACTCCCAAAGGGAGTCCTTATGCAATGGGACATAAGGACCTATTGAATTTGTAAGTGTCCCAATATTTTTTTCCAGTGTAAGTGTCCCAATACTTTTGTTCAGTTTTCGTCGTAAGTGTCCCAATAATTTTGTTTACTTTTAGTCCGAATTGTCGCAATACTTTTGTTTAGTGTACCTACCTTGTCTGCATTGTGTGGGCACGCTGGTGCTTCCTGCTTTTAAGCAGCCATTTTGAAAAAACAGCAGCGCAGCAGCATCAGCGCAGCGGTTCTTTGAAGGGTCATAAAATCAAAACCGGAGCCGGTATTAAAACTCTTTCGATAACTTTTAAAAAGGGTTCAATCTCTCTCCTGTGTTATTTTGAAGCCGAAACGACAAACACGCTCAGAGGAGATAATGTTTGAAGAAAGGTTACCGGTTTTTACAAAAATGTTGTGTTGAAGGGGGAATAGCAAACTTCCTGTAGATTTTTGCTGGGGGTTGTCAATTTATGAAATGTAGGTCTAAGTGAGACCTACGGAGAGGTTTTTGTTTCATGTCTCTCCGACCTTCCCAGTGGGAGTTATAGGCAGTTTTGTCATTTTTTTCTTCCGAGGAGCAGTTTTTTCTCCGTTTTATTCAAAAATTGCTCTAGAGCGCAATTTTTAAATTTGGGGTTAGGTTTTTTTATTAGATAGCAATTTTTGCCAGTCCTGATGTGTGTGTTCAGTTTGGTGAGTTTTGAAGCGTGTTAAGGGGGTCAAATTACAGCTCAAAGAGGCAAAAGTGACTGTTTATAGTACTTTTTTGTCTTGAAGGGGGAATTGCCAACTTCCTGTTGATTTTTGCCCGAGGAAATTAATTAATAAAAAGTAGGTCTAAGTGAGACCTACATAGAGGTTTTTGTTTCATGTCTTTACGACATTTGTACTGGGAGTTAGAGACAGTTTTTGTTTTAGGGGGCGCTAGAGCGCAATTTTGAGTTTTGGGGTTTGATTTTTTTACCAAAGAGTTTTGTTCGCGTTTATTGATGTGTGCGTCAAATTTGGTGAGTTTTGAAGCATGTTAAGGGGGTCAAATTACAGCGCAAAGCTGCGGAATAATAATAATAATTCTTTCATGGCTTTGTCATTGCTATATGCTTTGCTTGTGCACGCTAGTTGGTGGCGAGACTTGTCACATTTTCTAGCAGCTCGCAAGAATGGGAGCATCGGGCCAGCCTGGCTGGTCTGACTCGTTCATGGTCATCTCGACCCAGCAGGGGCCCAGTGGGTTTGAGACTGAGCCGCTCTGACACGTTCCTAGCGTAGCGTGGCAGACTGCTACTCTTTTACGTTTCTCCGAGCGAACCGCACTTTCTAAACAAGTGAAGTGCTAAATTGTTGTGTTGTTGCTCAGTTCAGCCTTTCGGTCGTAGATGGAGACCACAGAAACTTTGTAGACCAGCTATGGACTTGGAACACTTGATAACATCCATCCATCCATCCATCTTCTTCCGCTTATCCGAGGTCGGGTCGCGGGGGCAGCAGCCTAAGCAGGGAAGCCCAGACTTTCCTCTCCCCAGCCACTTCGTCCAGCTCCTCCCGGGGGATCCCGAGGCGTTCCCAGGCCAGCCGGGAGACATAGTCTTCCCAACGTGTCCTGGGTCTTCCCCGTGGCCTCCTACCGGTTGGACGTGCCCTAAACACCTCCCTAGGGAGGCGTTCGGATGGCATCCTGACCAGATGCCCGAACCACCTCATCTGGCTCCTCTCGATGTGGAGGAGCAGCGGCTTTACTTTGAGCTCCCCCCGGATGACAGAGCTTCTCACCCTATCTCTAAGGGAGAGCCCCGCCATCCGGCGGAGGAAACTCATTTCGGCCGCTTGTACCCGTGATCTTGTCCTTTCGGTCATAACCCAAAGCTCATGACCATAGGTGAGGATGGGAACGTAGATCGACCGGTAAATTGAGAGCTTTGCCTTCCGGCTCAGCTCCTTCTTCACCACAACGGATCGATACAGCGTCCGCATTACTGAAGACGCCGCACCGATCCGCCTGTCGATCTCACGATCCACTCTTCCCCCACTCGTGAACAAGACTCCTAGGTACTTGAACTCCTCCACTTGGGGCAGGGTCTCCTCCCCAACCCGGAGATGGCACTCCACCGTTTTCTGGGCGAGAACCATGGACTCGGACTTGGAGGTGCTGATTCTCATCCCAGTCGCTTCACACTCACTTGATAACATGTTGCTGAGAAATCACTTTCTGAAAACAGTATCCTTCTCCTTTCAGAGAATTTAAACATGTTTCTACATTTACCTATTAGACCACACCTGGGAAAATTAAGAACGTTAAGCTTTTCAGTCTGGCCCGCCGGACATTCCCAAATAATTTGTTTAGATCTTTAAAGGGGAACATTATCACAATTTCAGAATGGTTAAAACCATTAAAAATCAGTTCCCAGTGGCTTATTATATTTTTCGAAGTTTTTTTCAAAATTTTCAAAGTGCCTGATTTTAACCATCGTTATAAACACCCGTCCATTTTCCTGTGACGTCACATAGTGAATACAAACAAACATGGCGGAAAGAACAGCAAGCTATAGCGACATTAGCTCGGATTCAGACTCGGATTTCAGCGGCTTAAGCGATTCAACAGATAACGCATGTATTGAAACGGATGGTTGTAGTGTGGAGGCAGGTAGCGAAAACGAAATTGAAGAAGAAACTGAAGCTATTGAGCCATATCGGTTTGAACCGTATGCAAGCGAAACCGACGAAAACGACACGACAGCCAGCGACACGGGAGAAAGCGAGGACGAATTCGGCGATCGCCTTCTAACCAACGATTGGTATGTGTTTGTTTGGCATTAAAGGAAACTAACAACTATGAACTAGGTTTACAGCATATGAAATACATTTGGCAACAACATGCACTTTGAGAGTGCAGACAGCCCAGTTTTCATCAATTAATATATTCTGTAGACATACCTTCATCCGCGCTCTTTTCCTGAAAGCTGATCTGTCCAGTTTTGGAGTTGATGTCAACAGGCCAGGGAAGCTAGGGTCGATATTCTTCTATTGATCATCTTCGGTGGCATAAGGGACGGTGTGAGCCAAGACATCCAGGGGGTTTAGTTCGCTCGTCTGCGGGAACAAACTGCCACCATTGCTTGCCGTGCTACCGAGGTCCTTTGTCCCTGAATTGCTCACACACTCCGGCAGATTAAATGGGGGTCTGGCGGCAGATATCTTTAACTTTATCGTTGGAAATGCATCTGCTTTGAGTGTCGCAGGATATCCACACATTCTTGCCATCTCTGTCGTAGCATAGCTTTCGTTGGTAAAGTGTGCGGAACAAACGTCCAATTTCTTGCCACTTCCGCATCTTTGGGCCACTGGTGCAACTTGAATCCGTCCCTGTTCGTGTTGTTACACCCTCCGACAACACACCGACGAGGCATGATGTCTCCAAGGTACGGAAAACAGTCGAAAAAACCCGGAAAATAACAGAGCTGATTTGACTCGGTGTTTGAGAAAATGGCGGATTGCTTTCCGATTGCTCCGAGAGCGAATATTAGAAAGGCGTTTAATTCGCCAAAATTCACCCATTTAGAGTTCGGAAATCGGTTAAAAAAATATATGGTCTTTTTTTCTGCAACATCAAGGTATATATTGACGCTTACTCAGGTCTGGTGATAATGTTCCCCTTTAAGATGGAAACTGTAGCTGCCATTATGATGTGTAGTGACCTTTTCAAATTACTGTACGTCTTGAATTAGACAAAGCATTTCAATGGTTGGAATCTGCGCTTTTGCATGATGTACTAGTTACTATGGTAATCTAATTAGTTACTATGGTCATCTAATTAGTTACTATGGTATAGGGATGTCCCGATCCAGGTTTTTGCACTTCCGATCCGATACCGATATTGTTTTTGCATTTCCGATCCGATACCGATACTGACCGATACCGATACTGACCGATACTGGCCTATCCGAGCATGTATTAAAGTTTAAAGTCATTTAGCCTACTTAGTTGTCAGAATCATGTTGAAAAGAGTTTTAGTTCTCTTGATAACAACTAGCCAGCTGAATTAGGGGAGTTTGAATAATACACAATGGTTGGTAACAAGAAACTGACCTGTTTATTCAAGGATAAACACAAAATAGACAAAATTATACATGACAAACAGAAATGGCATCATTGAACTAGGGCTGGGCGATATGGCCTTTTTTTAATATTGCGATATTTTAAGGCCATATTGCGATACACAATATATATCTCGATATTTTGCCTTAGCCTTGAATGAACACTTGATGCATATAATCACAGCAGTATGATGATTCTATGTGTTTTGATTGATTGAGACTTTTATTAGTAGGTTGCACAGTGAAGTACATATTCCGTACAATTGACCACTAAATGGTAACACCCCAATAAGTTTTTCAACTTGTTTAAGTCGGGGTCCACTTAAATTGATTCATGATACAGATATATACTATCAGATATATACTATCATCATAATACAGTCATCACACAAGATAATCACATTGAATTATTTACATTATTTATAATCCAGGGTGTGGAGGGGGGCGCCGGATGTAAGTGTCAAAAAGACAGCCAAAAGAGTTTGATATGAGAATAAATCTAAAGTTAAAATATAGGGTAGAAATGCACCCATTTGCAGGAAATGTAGTCTTGATTTTCAAAATGTTCTTTCAAGGCTTGCATGTCTACATTAAAACATTCTTCTTCATACTGCATTAATATATGCTACTTTTAAACTTTCATGCAGAGAAGGAAATCACAACTAAAAAAAAAATCACAATTTTTTTCATACAGTGTTGATCTGGAAATTTTTGCCTCAGCATTTTGATGGTGTGGACATGTGGCACCGAATGAAGATAAGCGCCTCGACAGACGTTACAATATTTGAACAATGATGACGAAAACTGTTTTCTCTGTCGTGTCCGTGTGTCGAAAATTGTTATGCGCTCATTTTTTTATTAGATTTTGTGCGTGGCATAGATTTGCTATGCGCAGAGGACGCTTAAACAGTGCGCAATTGCACAGGCGAGCACCTTTAGAGGGAGCGTTGCTCGCACAGCTGCGCTAGCATCACAGCTAACGTTAGCCATGCTGCTACCTCTCTGCTCGGGGAGGACGTATACGTATGTGACGTATGACGTGACAGTATGTGATGTGTGTAAGAAGGTGCGCTCGCTGTCTGTGAAAGGGAGACACAGGACAGAGTGAGAAGAGCCTGTCGTGTAATGCCAGCAGCTAAAAGCAACTGCGTGCCTGTGGATGTGTTGAAGGTGTGCTGGAAAATGCGGAACGGAAATTATGGAGCAGCAGAAAAGTGGAATGTATTATTTAAATCGGTGCGTTGGAAAACACGGACCGGAGTTTTTTTTTTAAACTGGATCTGGATCTGCATTTTCCCATGCCTTGCCGATACGCAATTTTTGGCAAATATCGGCAGCCGATCCGATCCAAATATCGGATCGGGACATCCCTACTATGGTAATCTAAGTTACAGCAGCTCAGACGAGGCACCAAACAGTGTGGGCGGGGAGCGTTTCCACAGAGTGTTTCCAGAGCAAGCCTGAAATGTGGGATTTTTACAACAAAGTTCTAAAGCTCAGTGATGTATCAGATATATCAGATTGTATTTTTTTTTTTTTTTACCGCATTCATATTTGGCTGTTTGTTGCATTTTTGTCGCGTTTCGCTTGATTGTAAAATATGTCGATTGAGAACATGATACATGTACAATATCCTACAGTATAGTATTTACACACACCGCCATTATTATTTTACAAATGTAATTTTGCTCAGAGCTCTTTATGTCCATGCACGCGCAACTTTATCTAACAACAAAACATGACGTTTTTGTGTTATGGATGTAACGATATAAACATTTTCAAATCAAGGTTATTGTGACCAAAATGATCATGGTTATCATTATTGTCGCAGTGTTTTTAAATATGCTCAAAAAGTACTTATACACGCACTGAAGTAACTAAAATACCGGTAGACACACTCACTATTTTGCATGTTTTGTGTTTCTTATGCTTTAGAATCAGAATCAGAATCAGAATCAGCTTTATTGTCATTACGCAAGGTAACGAGATTGAGGCCATTCCATACAGTGCGATGTGTGCATGCTAGAAAAACAATGTGCAAATATATAAAAATATAAAAAATGTAGAAGTGCAATGAATATGGTGTGAAATGAATATATACATGAAAAAAACAAAAACAGGGTGGTTGGTGGAATGGGTTATTGCACCAAAGAGAAGGCAGTTATGAGGGACAATGGGGCAGTCCGTTCAGGATGGTTATGGCCCTGGGGAAGAAGCTGTTATTGTTTTAGTTTTAGTATGTTATACATTTTAATGGCTAAGCTTTTATTGTTTTAAAATATTGGTTTGCACTGTAGCTTTTTAAGATTTATCTCAATCAAAAGTGCGTGACAAATACAAGACCGCAAACCAGTGAAGTTGGCACGTTGTGTAAATGGTAAATAAAAACAGAACACCAATTCAATTGAATAGACTGCAAAGACAAGATATTTAATGTTCCAACTGAGAAACTTAATTTTTTTTGGCAAATAATCATTAACTTAGAATTTAATGGCAGCAACCCATTGCAAAAAAGTTGGCACGGGGGCATTTTTACCACTGTGTTACATGGCCTTTCCTTTTAACAACACGCAGTAAACGTTTGGGAACTGAGAAGACCAATTTTAAAAGTTTTTCAGGTGGAATTCTTTCCCATTTTTGCTTGATGTACAGCTTAAGTTGTTCAACTGTCTGGGGTCTCTGTTGTGGTATTTTAGGCTTCATATTGAGCCACACATTTTCAATGGGAGACAGGTCTGGACTACAGGCAGGCTAGTCTAGTTTACTATGAATGGCATTGTCTTGCTGAAATAAGCAGGGGCGTCCATGATAACGTTGCTTGGATGGCAACATGTGTTGCTTCAAAACCTGTATGTACCTTCGAACGTTAAGTATCTTGTCTTTGCAGTCCATTCAATTGAATATAGGTTGAAAATTATTTGCAAATCACTGTATTCTGTTTTTATTTACCATTTACACAACGTGCCAACTTCACTGGTTATGGGTTTTGTACAATCTATTAATATTATTTATTATTACTGGCTGGCGGTGTGGTATCCTACTCAGTTCAGTGGTCCTTGAAACACCTCGGTCTTGTCCTCCTCTGAGTATAGATCGATCACTATGTTTGTAGGTTCAATGTGCACAATTGAAAGGCTTAGTTGCTGAGACAGCAATGTATTTATACAGCATACATCTAGAATGAGGTATGTCCTTGTCCAAGATGTTAATGTCTCTTTGTTTTCATGTTAGCATTTACGCTAGGGAGCTGCACCAGTCCGTCAAAGTGCAGTTATCAGTCAGGGTTTTTTCATTTAGTTTTTAAACAGTAATACTAACTGTTGGTAGTTTTACTGAGGTTATCATTAAAACCGTTTAAAGAAGAATTCTCCACTTTGCACCAAAAACAAGACAACATTCATACATTTAGAAGCCATAAACTCACTTCTGACATGTTTTTAAGTTTATTATTAACATTTAACACTTTTTGTTGGATAAAATTGGTCCTATCCCTACTATTTAAAGCCGCTAACATCACACACTTCACCCGGCCAAGTCTCATGACAGACCTAAGACCTCTTTTTCACCTTGGCTACATATTGTTTTTGTGCTTGTCTTTAGCAGGCAAGTCTTGGGTCTTTTAGAACGTGGACAAATTAATACTATCAAAATTGTCTCGTATTCCTATTGAGGAAAATTGATTTGGCGATATGCAGTACAGGTCAAAAGTTTGGACACACCTTCTCATTTCAATGTGTTTTCTTTATTTTCATGACTATTTACATTGTAGATTGTCACTGAAGGCATCAAAACTATGACACCTGTGAAGTGAAAACCTCTTGAAGCTCATCGAGAGATTGCCAAGAGTGTGCAAAACAGTAATCGGAGCAAAGGGTGGCTATTTTGAAGAAACTAGAATATAAAACATGTTTTTTTTTTTTTAGTTATTTCACCCTTTTTTGTTAAGTACATAACTCCACATGTGTTTTTCAAGGTTTTGAATTCTTCAGTGACAATATACAAGGTTAATAGTCATGAAAATAAAGAAAACACATTGAATGAGGAGAAGGTGTGTCCAAACTTTTGGCCTGTACTGTATATCGTTATCGTTTTATTGCCCAGCCCTAGTTGCAAATATGCAGTTTGCTCTCCAACTTGTTCACCATCATCAGTTAGTGTTGACTGAGCTTAGTGATTGTGCAAGCATACAGTGAAGTCAGGAAGAAATACAGTAACTACAGTCAAAAGTTTCATCCTATCACACAGCTGCTACTCCTTTCACCATCTGGGAATGTCTGGTGTCACCGCCGTACAACAATCACGTGATCTCATTCCATTTGATAGTTTTAATAATTTACGCTGTCTGGGAATTTCCCTCCCTAATCGGTTTTAATTGGGAAAATATGCTTGGCTACAAGTGCCATCTGTAAAATCAGGTTGACCTAATTTTTTACCGGAGAACGCGTGCCAGTTTGTCACTTTAATCAAGTGTGATGTGAGCAGGGAATACGTCGGTCATGGCTCCGTACTGTTCCAGAAGCTCTGCTACTATCCATTACCAGCTGTAGTCGTAGATTTATGAAGGTGTGATGTTAGGTCCGACACATGCAGGCTCTGTGTGCCGCTGAAGAGAAGCCCATTTGACTGTGTATTGATCCTGCAAAGCTATGGTTGGGTTATGTAATTGGGGAGCAGCATTCTGTGCTTTCTGGTTTTGTGCTTGTGTCACATAAAGTAATGATAAGCACATTCATATCATGTCAAGCTATAAACCCATTCATACTATGTATCGTATTTTCCGGACTATAGGGCGCACCGGATTATAAGGCGCATTAAAGGAGTCATATTATTTTTTTCTAAATGTAAAAGACTTCCTTGTGGTCTACATAACATGTAATGCAGGTTCTTTGGTCAAAATGTTGCATAGATGATGTTTTACAGATCATCTTCAAGCCACTTTCTGACAGTCGCTTCAGGATGCGCCGTTTTGTGGGCGGTCTTATTTACGTGGCTCACCTTCGACAGCGTCTTCTCCCCGTCATCTTTGTTGTAGCGGTGTAGCGTGCAAGGACGGGAGTGGAAGAAGTGTCAAAAGATGGAGCTAACTTGTTTTAAAGATTTTCAGACTTTACTTCAATCAATAACGGAGCAGCATCTCCTCATCCGGAAACAACAACAACGCCGGATATGTGTCCCGTGAAAAACCATCGACCGGAACTCTCTATTAACTAAAGTTCCTTGGGTGAATAATGTAAACTCCCTACATCGGCATATATATATATATATATATATATATATATATATATATATATAAAGCGTGTGTGTATATATAAATATATGTATGTGTATATATATATATGTATATTTAAATGTGTATATATGTATATATATATGTCAGACAGATTAATTGATTATCAAATTAGTTGTTAGTTGCAGCCCTAATATATATATATATATATATATATATATATATATATATATATATATATATATATATATATATATATATATATATATTCGTTCATTCATACTATAACAACCTGCTAGTGTTAATGTTTGTTTGTGTGTTATTGATGTTCATTGTTCCCATTATCATTAACACACCGGACCTCAGATTGGTGGAGAATGAGTGTTGTTGTGTGTCTAAGAGTGACGCACGGTTATGGAAGTGTGTGCACGGGAGGGAATACGTGTTGGAATTAGGCCGGTTGTTAGCATAAGCTTGGCAATAAAAGTTCAAAAGAGTGCTGGACTTTGTGACTTCTTCTGGAGGCTACATTACATTATAAAGTTAAAGTTAAAGTACCAATGATTGTCACACACACACTAGGTGTGGTGAAATTTGTCCTCTGCATTTGACCCATCCCCTTGTTCACCCCCTGGGAGGTGAGGGGAGCAGTGGGCAGCAGCGGTGCCGCGCCCGGGAATCATTTTTGGTGATTTAACCCCCAATTCCAACCCTTGATGCTGAGTGCCAAGCAGGGAGGTAATGGGTACCATTTCTTTTATAGTCTTTGGTATGACTCGGCCGGGGTTTGAACTCACAACCTACCGATCTCAGGGCGGACACTCTAACCACTAGGCCACTGAGTATCTTACTTTACTTTAATTTGTTTTCACGTAAATAAAACCACCCTCTTTTTGAAGGTGTGGCAGATTTTATTTTGCCGTGGCGGGCCGCCACGATCAATTACACTAAGGGGAAACCCTAAACTGTGGCGGTCTAGATTTATTCTTAGTGGGCCACTATTAGGGTTGCGCGATATAGACGATATACGATATCGGCCAAAACTAATGTTAAGTATCCAAGCAACAGAAGAGTAAGTGTTTATTACATTTTACCAGAAGTGTAGATAGAAACACATCACAAGAGAAAGTAACTAACTATTAACAGTGAATTAGTAAGTAAATTAATAATACTTTTGAGAAAATAACACAATTTGAAATCATGCAATATGTTACCGCATACATTGGTTGCCAAATTAGAAGATTTTGTAATCCGTTTTGAAATGATTTTATTTTCATTTATACGCCAAATAATCATGATGTATATAATTAGCTTAAGAGGCTGCAATATATACGGCGATATAGATTTTAGGGCATATTGCCTATTACTATATTTAAAAAAATAGAGATACTATTTCTGCGTTGGCAATGTTCAGTAGTAGGACTAACTTAGGCCTACATATTCTCTCTTTATTTATGTGTACTATTTAAGGACAGCAGTCCCCAGGAATGGGAAAGGGAACTCGGGGCCTCTACTGTCACTATCGTAAATTCAGCCTACTCCTATTCTGACATAGTGTGTAACTAAAGGTGCCAAACGTGACCAACTCTTCCACACACACACACACACACACACACACACACACACACACACACACACACACACACACACACACACACACACACACCCTTGTATTTGTTATCTTCTTGAGACCTCCGAAAAATACCTACCTCTTTAGGACCACCCTTTCTAGATATATAAAGATTTGTATTTACAACATTAATAAAATAATAATAATTAATAATAATAATAATATTTACATACTATGCAAATATAAAAAAGCTTGTTGTGAAAAATGAGTTGGAATTTCTCAAGAGAAAGGTCGCTATTTCCCAAGAAAAACTTAGAATTTTGGCGGTATTATAATAAAAGTCGTAATTTTACTCAACGCAAGTCAAAAATTTTACAAGAAAAACTGATAAAAGTTGTAATTTTACTCAATAACAGTCGCATTTATACAAGAAAGGGTTACAATTTTGGCAATTTTATGAAAAGAGTCTTCATTTTACTCGACAAAAGTCATAATTTTAAAAGAAAACTTAAAAATGTTGGCAATATTATAATAATAATCGGAATTTTACTTGGCAAAATTATGACAAAAGTCATAATTGTACTCAAAAAATGTCACTATTTTACAAGAACAACCCACAAATTGGCAATATTGGGATAAAAGTCAGAATTTTATATGACAAATGTCACCATTTTGCATTAAAAAGTAATAATTTTACATAAAAAAAGTAATAATTTTACGAGAAAATATTGCAATATTACAGAAACGGGAAGAATGTGAGAAATTGTTCCCAATTTTATAAGAAAAACGTCGACACATTGTGAGAAAAAGACTGCTTTTAGTAAAAAAAATTGTTGTTCAATTTTTTGTTTGTAATTGGTTTTTAATCTTCATTATTTACAGTATGTCTCTATATACAAATATATATTTTTTTTTTAATTAATTTTGGCCAAAGTGGGCACATTTCAACTTCTTACACACACTTGTTATTTCATATGTTGACCAGAGGGGGATCACTTTTAAAACCGACACACAGTCCATTTGAAAAATCCCTACTTTTTGGGACCACCCTAATTTTGGTAGATTTCACCACCAGGGGTGCAAATGAGACATTCTCTATTAGATGCATGGGTTTTCCGTATTGGGACCATGATTTCGGTCCTAACTTGTTCACCGGTCCTCATATGGAAGCTACTTTTCCTTGTTGATGTCTCAAGAAGGGTAGAAATACAAAAACACACACGCACACGCACACCTAGCCTCTAACTGGACTCATTAGGAAAAAACAGTCCCTTCTTCAGCAAAAAAGAGCCCGTAGTTTGCACATCCTTAGTGTGCCTTAAATTGCTCTGTATTAGTGGACTAGCCTTTGAAGGAGCATCCTTCATGAATTCTGTATTTCAATAGAGAGCTTAAAATTAAGTGCCGACACACATCGAGAGACAATTTCATCCTGAAGTACGTAAGGTGCTTATACTCGCACATCTTTCTTCTCTCGCCCTGTTCACATGCTTATATAGAAGCACACGCGTGGAAATGAAAGCCGGAGATCTTTGCTTAAGTCAAATTCTGAAGAAAGAAATGGGAGTCCTCGCACCGCGGCCAGAGGATACAAAGGTAGAATAATTGTTTCGGGGTTAGGAGGGGTGTCTGACTTCCTCCAGTGAGAAAGGAAATAAACACTTCCATATGCAAACGTTGCCAAGAAGACTGGTAATTCAAACACGGTTTAATTAAATCATCGAGAAACTCTCTACTTAGCAAACCACAATTAAAGAGGGAAAGAAGCCGAACAATGATCTTATCGCTAATGAGGAACAATTTATCACACCGTTTTGGGGAAACACATCAAACCGTGGCTTCATGTTTCCCAGTCTGGGATAAACTAGGGCTACTGTTACATGAATATAATTCATATTTTACGCTGTGTAAAAAATGTGGTCACATGCATCAAGATGTGAAGCTGATCTCCACAGACAGACATGCACGCAACATTCCTCCCAGGCAAACCACAAACTGAGGCTTCATTTCAACAAGTCCAAACATTTTAATGTAAAATGATTTTTGAATAGTCACCATTGTGATCGTGCTTTTGCCCAATATGATCACACTTATTTCCAGAGGCCTTTTCTACAGCCTTAAGAATTTGTCCCATTTACCAGTTCCATAGGCAGCAAAATCGACCCAGAGCATAATACTACCACCACCATGCTTGACAGTAGGCATAATGTTCTTAGGATTAAAGGCCTCACCTTTTCTCCCCTAAACATATTGCTGGGTATTGTGGCCAATTAGCTCAGTTTTTGTTTCATCTGACATCACATGGACAAAGGTAAGACCTTCTGAAGGAAACTCCTGTGGTCAGGAGGGGCAAAGGAGGGGAACCTTAAAGGGGAACATTATCACCAGACCTATGTAAGCGTCAATATATACCTTGATGTTGCAGAAAAAAGACCATATATTTTTTTAACCGATTTCCGAACTCAAAATGGGTGAATTTTGGCGAATTAAACGCCTTTCTATTATTCGCTCTCGGAGCGTGACGTCACATCGGGAATCAATCCGCCATTTACTCAAACACATTACAAACACAGAGTCAAATCAGCTCTGTTATTTTCCGTTTTTTCGACTGTTTTCCGTACCTTGGAGACATCATGCCTCGTCGGTGTGTTGTCGGAGGGTGTAACAACACGAACAGGGACGGATTCAAGTTGCACCAGTGGCTCAAAGATGCGAAAGTGGCAAGAAATTGGACGTTTGTTCCGCACACTTTACCGACGAAAGCTATGCTACGACAGAGATGGCAAGAATGTGTGGATATCCTGCGACACTCAAAGCAGATGCATTTCCAACTGGACTGAACAGATCAGCTTTCAGGAAAAGAGAGCGGATGAGGGTATGTCTACAGAATATATTAATTGATGAAAACTGGGCTGTCTGCACTCTCAAAGTGCATGTTGTTGCCAAATGTATTTCATATGCTGTAAACCTAGTTCATAGTTGTTATTTTCCTTTAATGCCAAACAAAAACATACCAATCGTTGGTTAGTGTCATGACTTGATCTTGGGTGTTTGCTTTTCCGGGATGCAACGGAAAGTTGGCACGGGCGAGACGGGAATGAAGGTACATGATTTTTTTAAAGACTATAAATACAAAAAAAAGGATCAAACAAAAAGCGCGCACAGTGGCGGAGAATAAACTATGAAACCAAAAGACTATAGCAAAAAAGTACAAATGAAAAGCACGCACAGTGGCGGAGAACAAACTATGAAAAACAAAAAGACTATAAACATGGAACAAAAACTTACTTGGCTTGGACAAAAATAGTTGCATGAAGAATGGACATGGAAAGAATGGACAGAGCATAAATGTGGTGAGGTCGTCAGAAAGACAAACTGAAAAACACTGAACTTAAATACTACAGACATGATTAACGAAAACAGGTGCGTGACTCAAGACGTGAAACAGGTGCGTGACGTGACAGGTGAAAACTAATGGGTTGCTATGGTGACAATCAAGAGTGCACAATGAGTCCAAATGTGGAACAGGTGAAACTAATGGGGTAATCATGCAAACAAGACAAGGGAGTGAAAAGCCAGAAACTAAACAAAACATGACTTAAAACAAAACATGATTACACAGACATGACAGTTAGAAGGCGATCGCCGAATTCGTCCTCGCTTTCTCCCGTGTCGCTGGCTGTCGTGTCGTTTTCGTCGTTTTCACTTGCATACGGTTCAAACCGATATGGCTCAATAGCTTCAGTTTCTTCTTCAATTTCATTTTTGCTACCTGCCTCCACACTACAACCATCCGTTTCAATACATGCGTAATCTGTTGAATCGCTTAAGCCGCTGAAATCCGAGTCTGAATCCGAGCTAATGTCGCTATAGCTTGCTGTTCTATGCGCCATGTTTGTTTGTATTGGCATCACTGTGTGACGTCACAGGAAAATGGACGGGTGTATATAACGATGGTTAAAATCAGGTACTTTGAAGCTTTTTTTTAGGGATATTGCGTGATGGGTAAAATTTTGAAAAAAACTTCGAAAAATAAAATAAGCCACTGGGAACTGATTTTTAATGGTTTTAGCCCTTCTGAAATTGTGATAATGTTCCCCTTTAAACGATGAGTTAGTGTGGCTGACACAGGGTTTAGGCTAAATAGTTATTCGTTTAAGGAATTATCCGGCTTAATGTAGACCGGGCCTTAGAAGTGGCCTCGCACGTAGAGGGACATTAACAACAATGCCACAGGGTGTTGATAAATTTACAGGACAAGGCTAGAATGTGTCATTTATCACGATATAACAATAGTATTAAGGGCACTGTCATTGGCAAAATGTATATCATTCACACATTTATACAGAACATAAGCAGCTAAGCACGCGAGTTTAGCAAAGATACACATGAGCAACAGCGTAGAAAATTAAAGGCATAAGCTTCATATCTGTGAGGTTGTGCTGGCTGCTACTTATTCTATCCGGAGTGTAGGATGGGTTGACAAATCTTCTCAAAAGGTCTCCTCTGAGTCCTACTCCGTCAATCCCACTGCCGCTCTCCTGAGCTTAATCTCAAAGCTCACAGGTATGAAGATGCTTAGTGTTTGCATAATTAACCTCCAACTTCTTAAGGTGAGCATTACGTGACCTTTTAAAAGACTCATCAACATTTCAAATGTTTTTTTGATTGCAGTTTCTCAGTACTTTGTTTTATTTCCATGTCTAATGTTCAAGTCACAATGCATTATGGGAATTGATTGATTGATTGATTGATTGAGAAGTTTATTGACATCTTAAAGAATTTAATCCATGCAATGCTTTTAAAGGGCAAATGGATGGCACAAAAAGCCAAAAGGCTTGTTTCCATTGTGGTCCATTAAAATATTCATCACATTTGATACATTCAATAATAAAAGATATATAACCCGTAACATGTATATAAAAAATAACGTTAAAAAAATGGATAGATTATGTACATATTTGCCAAGAGTGTGCAAAACAGAATGAGAAACTATATATACACTATAACCACATATAAACCTGTTTGATGCTTCGGAAAGTTGCTGGGGATCAGTTTTGGTTCAGATCAGGTAGAGATTGAGCTGAGCCAGGATTTTATGGCAGTTTTAAAATTTAGTAGGGAAGTTCGAATTTTAAGGTCTGTAGGTAGTAGAGATGCGCGGATAGGCAATTATTTCATCTGCAACCGCATCAGAAAGTCGTCAACCATCCGCCATCCACCCGATGTAACATTTGATCAGAACCGCACCCGCCCGCACCCGCCCGTTGTTATATATCTAATATAGACGATGCAAGGCATTAGTGAGGTTATAAAGCTTTTACCTGTTAAAGAAAGGAGACTGATCCAATGCAGCACAGACATTCGCGTGCCACGCTGTCACGACCCAGACGCACACCAGTGCGCAATCATATGGGAGCCGCGCTGAGCGCACCTCCAAGCGCGTCTCGCTGCCGGCGACGGCCGGGTATGGGCCCGACGCTCCAGCGCCATCCATTTTCAGGGCTAGTTGATTCGGCAGGTGGGTTGTTACACACTCCTTAGCGGGTTCCGACTTCCATGGCCACCGTCCTGCTGTCTATATCAACCAGGGTGAGCCCCACCCCTTTCGTGAGCGCACTGCGCGCGGAGTGACCCCTGTTACGCGCCGCCGGCAACAGGGGTGGCGGGCAGGTAAGCTGCGCGGGCGGAGCGCGCGGAGTGACCCCTGTTACGAGCCCCCGGCCACGGGGGTGGCGGGCAGGTAAGCTGCTTACCTGCTGCGCGTGACGCCGGCCGCGGCGAAGGCGGACGAGGCGGGGTGTCGGTGCGGTGGGCGCGGTGGTGACCCTGGACGTGCGTCGGGCCCTTCTCGCGGATCGCCTCAGCTACGGCTCCCGGTGGGGCCCTCTCGGGGGAAGGGGCCTCGGTCCCGGACCCCGGCGAGGCGTCCCTTCTCCGCTCCGTAAAAGTGTCCATTTCTTTTTTTTTTTTTCTTCTGTTGTGGCATATGCAGCAGGTGCCTGCTCGTTTTTCGTATGTGGGTAACAACATTTAACTATGTATATATATTTCCGAATTGGTTTAACTGCCACCCGCCTGAATCTATTTAAAATCAATTTTTTTTTTTATTTCAACCACCCGACCCGACCCGACCCGACCCGCGGATAAAATCTAATTTTTTAAAATTTCATCCGCCCGATCCGCGGATAATCCGCGGACTCCGCGGTTGTGCCCGCAAACCGCGCATCTCTAGTGGCAAAATAGTAGAATGCATTTTTTCCCATGAGAGTCCTGAATTTGGGGGGGACGAGGTCTGAGGAACTCCCTCTAGTGTAGTACCTGTGAGCATCACTTACTCTGGTGAAATAGTTGGACAGATACTTGGGGACGGTTTCTCCGAGTATTTTGAATACCAGGCACATTGCAATTTGGTGTACTCTTTCCTCAACTCTAAGCCATCCCAATTTGGTAAGGTGGGCTTGAGTTAGGTGAGTCCTGTATGGGAGGTTGAGCAGGGGTCACACCAACTTGTTTTGGGGAAGTTTGCAGTTTTGTTTTTAGTGGCTGGGTGGATACTGGTGAACCATGAGGTGCAGGCAGAGTCAAAATAACACTGTATGAGGGCACCGGCAAGGGTCTTAAGTGTATCCCTGTTGATAAACGCAGAAATCCTGCCCAAAAATCTAGTTTTATTATTGAATGGGTTTACCCTTCAAGTCGGACACGTTTCCAGTGAGGGTTGGACTCCGCCAAGGCTGCCCTTTGTCACCGATTCTGTTCATAACCTTTATGGACAGAATTTCTAGGCGCAGTCAGGGCGTTGAGGGTATCTGGTTTGGTGGCTGCAGGATTAGGTCTCTGCTATTTGCAGATGATGTGGTCCTGATGGCTTCCTCCGGCCAAGATCTTCAGCTCTCACTGGATCGGTTCGCAGCCGAGTGTGAAGCGACTGGGATGGGAATCAGCACCTCCAAGTCCGAGTCCATGGTTCTCTCCCGGAAAAGGGTGGAGTGCCATCTCCGGGTTGGGGAGGAGATCTTGCCCCAAGTGGAGGAGTTCAAGTACCTCGGAGTCTTGTTCACGAGTGGGGGAAGAGTGGATCGTGAGATCGACAGGCGGATCGGTGCGGCGTCTTCAGTAATGCGGACGCTGTATCGATCCGTTGTGGTGAAGAAGGAGCTGAGCCGGAAGGCAAAGCTCTCGATTTACCGGTCGATCTACGTTCCCATCCTCACCTATGGTCATGAGCTTTGGGTCATGACCGAAAGGACAAGATCACGGGTACAAGCGGCCGAAATGAGTTTACTCCGCCGAGTGGCGGGGCTCTCCCTTAGAGATAGGGTGAGAAGCTCTGTCATTCGGGGGGAGCTCAAAGTAAAGCCGCTGCTCCTCCACATCGAGAGGAGCCAGATGAGGTGGTTCGGGCATCTGGTCAGGATGCCACCCGAACGCCTCCCTAGGAAGGTGTTTCGGGCACGTCCGACCGGTAGGAGGCCACGGGGAAGACCCAGGACACGCTGGGAAGACTATGTCTCCCGGCTGGCCTGGGAACGCCTCGGGATCCCCCGGGAGGAGCTGGACGAAGTGGCTGGGGAGAGGGAAGTCTGGGCTTCCCTGCTTAAGCTGCTGCCCCCGCGACCCGACCTCGGATAAGCGGAAGAAGATGGAAGGAAGCACATTCTGAAAAGCTACAAATCACAAACAATCCTCAAATTTGTTGAAAATTCTCAGGAAATTGGTGCCGTTTTAAAAACACCATGAGCTTAGACTTTTTCTCAGTGTCTTTAAGTCACAGTCTTTCTGGGATTGAACAAAAACACAACATGTAAACTCTTCTAGGTATCAAATATCTCCTTTGTCATGTCCACGTATCAATCCAGAGCTAACTCAACAAACCGTAAGAAAAGCGGAGGGTTAAGTTCACTTTTCTCGTGTTTGACAAAGACATTTTGGGGCAACGAGGGTGCCAAATGACCACAGTCCCCCTTTACGGTGTACTTCTTGCTTGGCCCCGGTATACACCCTTTGCTTGCCTAACAGAATTGCTATTGTGACATCCAGTGGACACATTTACAACAGCAGTTTTGTTCCTTCAAAAAATAAAAGCAGATAATTTTTATACTTGGCAAACTCATCACGCGGGCCGGATAAAACCTGACTGTGGGTCCGATCCGGCCAGCCGGCCGTACGTTTAACACCCCTGTTTTAGACAGTGATTCACCAGCAATAACGTTTGTACCGAGACCTGTTTGGGTTTGTGGCAGCGGATGCTTCACAGCCTCATTGTGTGCTGTCACATGGCTGCAGCATTCCTGTTCTTTGTAGCGTGATCAGTCAGGAATGGGATCATACGGCAAAGCATTCGGATAGCACGCTTTGCTCGTGTTCATGGAGGCTAGGCTAATGTGACCAAGTCTCTGTTGTCAGCTCAGCTGCCCAGAACCTCGTTTGATGTGGTTATGCTCTTCCAGCTACTTTCTTTTATTTTATTTTGAAAACTGAAACAAAACTTTGTGATAATCTGGAATCCAGTCACCTGGTTTTCACTGAGTTTGCTTATTAGGGCTGTGTTACTGCATCGCCCTGAAGTTGAGTTATGTTTAATGCATAAAGATAAAGGTGTCTATATAGATGCCCTTCATGAGAAATGTCATGTCTCTGATATTTACACTGTACTGTATTTTATAAGACTTCTCCAGTTTAAGGCTTAGAACACTTACAAACAACTACCAAAGCAGATTTAAAAGCCGCAAAAAATACATAACACAAGGAAAGAGTCAATAAGTCACCAAATAATAATGGGCAATATTTTCTAGCTGGAGTGGTCAAAGTGTTGTCGACTAGACTATCTATGTGCGTTTATAGGCGTCTTAGTAATGCCTAAACCTAACCGCAGACTTCAATAATAACACTTTCCAGTAGTCAGAAACTATCTGTATGCCTTAAATAAATGCGGGGCTTTAGTAAACCTACTCCGTGTGATAGAATCTTAATTAGACAGGCAGTGGCTAATTAATCAAGACAGGAAAAGGATGGGTCCTAATTGAAACTTGATTAAAAGGTCACATCAAGTAATCTTTTCCCTGCATTGTTGGCATCACAATAATGTCCAGTCCCTTCAAGACATTTGCCAAAGTCTTTTCTCCTGTTTTATGTCTCCTGCGCTTCACATTTCAACCAAAGTAATAACAATTGCATATAACCTGTACCATTTTACAACAAAATTACTAGAGATGTCCGATAATGGCTTTTTTTGCCGATATCCGCTATTTCGATTTTGTCCAACCGATTCTGATATCAACCGATACCGATATATACAGTCCTGGAATTAACACATTATTATGCCTAATTTTGTTGTGATGCCCCGCTGGATGCATTAAACAATGTAACAAGGTTTCCCAAAAATAAATCAACTCAAGTTATCGAAAAAAAATGCCAACATGGCACTGCCATATTTATTATTGAAGTCACAAAGTGCATTATTTTTTTTTAACATGCCTCAAAACAGCAGCTTGGAATTTGGGACATGCTCTCCCTGAGAGAGCATAAGGAGGTTGAAGTGGGCGGGGTTGAGGTGGGGCGGTGGGGTTTAGAGGGTAGCGGGGGGTGTATATTGTAGCATCCCGGAAGAGTTAGTGCTGCAAGGGGTTCTGGGTATTTGTTCTGTTGTGTTTATGTTGTGTTACGGTGCGGATGTTCTCCCGAAATGTGTTTGTCATTCTTGTTTGTTGTGGGTTCACAGTGTGGCGCATATTTGTAACAGTGTTAAAGTTGTTTATACGGCCACCCTCAGTGTGACCTGTATGGCTGTTGACCAAGTATGCTATGCATTCACTTGCGTGTGTGAAAAGCCGTAGATATTTTGTGACTGGGCCGGCACGCAAAGGCAGTGCCTTTAAGGTTTATTGGCGGTCTGTACTTCTCCCTACGTCCGTGTACACAGCGGCGTTTTAAAAAGCCATGCATTTTACTTTGTGAAACCGATACCAATAATTTACGATATTACATTTTAAAGCATTTATCGGCCGATAATATCGGCAGTCCGATATTATTGGATATCTCTAAAAATTACCCTGATACAAACCCGTGTATGGGCGTGGTGGGACGGGGGCGTGGCTAAAAGGGGAGGGGTATATTTACAGCTAGAATTCACCAAGTCAAGTATTTCATATATATATATATATATATATATATATATATATATATATATATATATATATATATATATATATATAAGAAATACTTGACGTTCAGCGAATTCTAGATATATATATATATATATATATATATTTATTTTATTATATATATATATATATATATATATATATATATATATATATATATATATATATATATATAAAATAAATACTTGAATTTCAGTGTTCATTTATTTACACATACACACACATAACACTCATCTACTCATTGTTGAGTTAAGGGTTGAATTGTCCATCCTTGTTCTATTCTCTGTCACTATTTTTCGAACCATGCTGAACACCCTCTCTGATGATACATTGATGTGTGGCACGCACAAAAATGCTTTCATCAAATGCACTAGATGGCAGTATTGTCCTGTTTAAGAGTGTCACAACATTGCTGTTTACGGCAGACGAACTGCTTTACGGTATACAAAAAAGTGACTGCTGTTGTTGTGTGTTGTTGCCGCGCTGGGAGGACGTTAATGAAACTGCCTAACAATAAACCCACATAAGAAACCAAGAACTCGCCCTCCATCATTCTACAGTTATAACGTCATTGGGCAGGTACGCTTTTTTTTATATTGTGGAGGACCTGAGTCCGCCTGAATTTCGGGAGATTTTCGGGAGAAAATTTGTCCCGGGAGGTTTTCGGGAGAGGCGCTGAATTTCGGGAGTCTCCCGGAAAATCCGGGAGGGTTGGCAAGTATGGATTTAATTAGAATTTTACGGAAACCCTAGCACAGTTTGTTAATCATCTGAAACTCTTACTTATTTTTAAAAACCCGTCTACATGCTATTTTTGGTCCCAGTGCTCAGGACAGCTAGTAGAGATGCGCGGTTTGCGGGCACAACCTAATAATAATAATAACTGCTATAGCAGCCGCAACATTAATGCCGCCACAACGATGACTCTTGCTGACCTACTGCCTTCGGTAATGGCACCATTCCCAAATTATGTCGGCTCTATTGATAACCTCACTAACAACTTTGACAATGCCCTGCGCAAAACCATTGATAGTATAGCACCGCTAAAACAAAAAAGGGCCCCTAAAAGGCGCACCCCATGGTTTACAGAGGAAACCAGAGCTCATAAATTATCATGTAGAAAGTTGGAACGCAAATGGCGCGCGACCAAGCTTGAGGTTTTCCATCAAGCATGGAGTGATAGTTTAATATCGTATAAACGCATGCTTACCTTAGCTAAAGCTAAATATTACTCAAATCTCATCCGCCTCAACAAAAACGACCCTAAATTTTTGTTTAGTACAGTAGCATCGCTAACCCAACAAGGGACTCCTCCCAATAGCTCCACCCACTCGGCAGATGACTTTATGAATTTCTTTAATAAGAAAATTGAACTCATTAAAAAGGAGATTAAAGACAACGCATCCCAGCTACAACTGGGTTCTATGAACACAGATACAACTGTATCTACGACGGATACTGCAATACAAAATAGTCTCTCTCTTTTTGATGAAATAACATTAGAGGAACTATTACAGCGTGTAAGTGGGATAAAACAAACAACATGTTTACTTGACCCACTTCCTGGGAAACTTATCAAGGAGCTTTTTGTATTATTAGGTCCATCAGTGCTAAATATTATAAACTTATCACTTTCCTCTGGCACTGTTCCCCTAGCATTCAAGAAAGCGGTTATTCATCCTCTGCTCAAAAGACCTAACCTTGATCCTGACCTCATGGTAAACTACCGACCGGTGTCCCACCTTCCCTTTATCTCGAAAATCCTCGAAAAAATTGTCGCACAGCAGCTAAATGAACACTTAGTGTCTAACAATCTCTGTGAACCTTTTCAATCCGGTTTCAGGGCAAATCACTCTACGGAGACAGCCCTCGCAAAAATGACTAATGATCTACTGCTGACGATGGATTCTGATGCGTCATCTATGTTGCTGCTTCTTGATCTTAGCGCTGCTTTCCATACCGTCGATCATAATATTTTATTAGAGCGTATCAAAACACGTATTGGTATGTCAGACTTAGCCTTGTCGTGGTTTAACTCTTATCTTACTGACAGGATGCAATGCGTCTCCCATAATAATGTGACCTCTGACTATGTTAAGGTAACGTGCGGAGTTCCTCAGGGTTCGGTTCTTGGCCCTGCACTCTTTAGTATTTACATGCTGCCGCTAGGCGACATCATACGCAAATACGGTGTTAGCTTTCATTGCTATGCTGATGACACCCAACTCTACATGCCCCTAAGGCTGACCAACACGCCGGATTGTAGTCAGCTGGAGGCGTGTCTTAATGAAATTAAACATTGGATGTCCGCTAACTTCTTGCAACTCAACGCCAAGAAAACGGAAATGCTGATTATCGGTCCTGCTAAACACCGACATTTATTTAATAATACCACCTTAACATTTGACAACCAAACAATTACACAAGGCGAATCAGTAAAGAATCTGGGTATTATCTTCCACCCAACTCTCTCTTTTGAATCACACATTAAGAGTGTTACTAAAACGGCCTTCTTTCATCTCCGTAATATCGCTAAAATTCGTTCTATTTTATCCACTAGCGACGCTGAGATCATTATTCATGCGTTCGTTACGTCTCGTCTCGACTACTGTAACGTATTATTTTCGGGTCTCCCTATGTCTAGCATTAAAAAATTACAGTTGGTACAAAATGCGGCTGCTAGACTTTTGACAAGAACAAGAAAGTTTGATCATATTACGCCTATACTGGCTCACCTGCACTGGCTTCCTGTGCACTTAAGAAGTGACTTTAAGGTTTTACTACTTACGTATAAAATACTACACGGTCTAGCTCCGTCCTATCTTGTCGATTGTATTGTACCATATGTCCCGGCAAGAAATCTGCGTTCAAAGAACTCCGGCTTATTAGTGATTCCCAGAGCCCAAAAAAAGTCTGCGGGCTATAGAGCGTTTTCTATTCGGGCTCCAGTACTATGGAATGCCCTCCCGGTAACAATTAGAGATGCTACCTCAGTAGAAGCATTTAAGTCCCATCTTAAAACTCATTTGTATACTCTAGCCTTTAAATAGCCCCCCTGTTGGACCAGTTGATCTGCCGTTTCTTTTCTTTTCTCCTCTGCTCCCCTTTTCCTTGAGGGGGGGGGGGCACAGGTCCGGTGGCCATGGATGAAGTGCTGGCTGTCCAGAGTCGGGACCCGGGGTGGACCGCTCGCCTGTGCATCGGCTGGGAACATCTCTGCGCTGCTGACCCGTCTCCGCTCGGGATGGTGTCCTGCTGGCCCCACTATGGACTGGACTCTTACTATTATGTTGGATCCACTATGGACTGGACTCTCACAATATTATGTCAGACCCACTCGACATCCATTGCTTTCGGTCTCCCCTAGAGGGGGGGGGTTACCCACATATGCGGTCCTCTCCAAGGTTTCTCATAGTCATTCACATCGACGTCCCACTGGGGTGAGTTTTTCCTTGCCCGTATGTGGGCTTTGTACCGAGGATGTCGTTGTGGCTTGTGCAGCCCTTTGAGACACTTGTGATTTAGGGCTATATAAATAAAGATTGATTGATTGATTGATTGATTGATTATCCACGGATCGGGCGGATGAAATTAAAAAAAATTAGATTTTTATCCGCGGGTCGGGTCGGGTCGGGCGGTTGAAATAAAAAAAAATTAGATTTTAAATAGATTCAGGCGGGTGGCAGTTAAACCAATTCGGAAATATATATACATAGTTAAATGTTGTTACCCACATACGAAAAACGAGCAGGCACCTGCTGCATATGCCACAACAGAAGAAAAAAAAGAAAAAGAGATGGACACTTTTACGGAGCGGAGAAGGCCCCCGACGCCTCGCCGGGGTCCGGGACCAAGGCCCCTTCCCCCGAGAGGGCCCCACCGGGAGCCGTAGCTGAGGCGATCCGCGAGAAGGGCCCGACGCACGTCCAGGGTCACCACCGCGCCCACCGCACCGACACCCCGCCTCGTCCGCCTCGTCGTAAGCAGCTTACCTGCCCGCCACCCCCGTGCCCGGGGGCTCGTAACAGGGGTCACTCCGCGCGCTCCGCCCGCGCAGCTTACCTGCCCGCCACCCCTGTTGCCGGGGGCACGTAACAGGGGTCACTCCGTGCGCAGTGCGCTCACGAAAGGGGTGGTGCTCACCCTGGTTGATATAGACAGCAGGACGGTGGCCATGGAAGTCGGAACCCGCTAAGGAGTGTGTAACAACCCACCTGCCGAATCAACTAGCCCTGAAAATGGATGGCGCTGGAGCGTCGGGCCCATACCCGGCCGTCGCCGGCAGCGAGACGCGCTTGGAGGTGCGCTCAGCGCGGCTCCCATATGATTGCGCACTGGTGTGCGTCTGGGCCGTGACAGCGTGGCACGCGAATGTCTGTGCTGCATTGGATCAGTCTCCTTTCTTTAACAGGCAAAAGCTTTATAACCTCACTAATGCCTTGCATCGTCTATATTAGATATATAACAACTGGCGGGTGCGGGCGGGTGCGGTTCTGATCAAATGTTACATCGGGTGGATGGCGGATGGTTGACGACTTTCTGATGCGGTTGCGGATGAAATAATTGCCTATCCGCGCATCTCTAACAGCTAGTCACCCAATCCGATATGTTTTTTTGTTCAAATATATATTCTGTAAATGGTCAAAAGTCTTTGATTGAGTTGAAATGTTCAGTCCTTAATTGCGACACGAGGCTCACACAGACACGCTGCCATATAGCTTACAGAGAACGTAAAGTGACAGCTGCGACAAATGTGGTGTGGACTGAATGGGGGTAGTGTGTCACTGCTTGACAACCTTGTCTGATACCCTTATAAAAACGGTGCCAAGCAGCATTATGACTCGAAACACACCCTCCACGAGGAGCAGAGTGACGGACTGATGGATTACATGTGGAAGCAACCAAAGCTATTGCTCCTATCATTAAAAACTGTATTGAGCCTAATAGTTCAGCGACTTGAAATGAATGAATGACATACTCTTAAACTCGTCTATGGGAAAACCTATGCAAAACGTAATGCATGCTAGCATTTTGCAACTGAGGGATGCAACATCAAAAGACATTTCCCTGCACTCTGTTCTATTCAGGAATGTTGTGTTTACACAGCCGGGCCTGAACCTCTTGCTATTTTACTGTTGTAGGTGTCTGCTGTATGTCACTGACATCTATTACACTATTGTACAGCTCAGACTCCATTGTCATCTCTCCTAAAACTTTCCTGTCTCCTGGATATTAAAGGCTAGAGTGGATTTAAGCAGTTACAGATTGTTACTATTAAAGTTTGTTAGAAAATCATCCGAGTGACAAAGGCACGTCCTCACCGTACACAACTTTCTTTTCCCAGTCCTTTACTTCCCTACTCGATGTAATTTGTCAGTGGTGAAGATAAGAGATGTTTTTGTACAACTGCGACTTGTGTTCCTGCAGATAGCTTATCAATTTGGACTGTGCTTGGAATGCAGGGCACACTGGGGGTGGTGTTGACTCCTCTCCTATGACTGGTACTGGAATTGAATCTTTTTTGAAACGTACATCAGTGTTTTCAACCTTTTTCTGAGGCAAGGCACGTTTCTTTTCATGAATTCCGGAGGCACACCACCAGCAGAAAACGTTAAAAAATTAAACACCACCAGGTCGTCGTGCCTTATTTTGAGTTAGTTGGTGTTTTCCTGTGTAGTGCTTTAGTTTTTGTCTTGCACTGTTATTTTAGTGGCCCTTCCTGTTTTGTTGGTGTTTTCCTGTAGCAGTTTCATGTCTTCCTTTGAGCGCTATTCCCTGCACCTGCTTTGTGTTAGCAAGCAAGGCTATTTAAGTTGTTGCTATCCTTCTTTGTGTGGACATTGTTGATTGTCATGTCATGTACGGGTGTACTTTGTGGACGCGGTAAGTTTTTGCTGTCGTCCAGCATTCTGTTTCTGTTTACTTGGTAGCAAGTTCAGTTTTACTTGTGTTTTGCATAGACATTCCTATGTTTCATTGCCTTTTTCTTATGTTAATTTTTGGTTTAAGCAATGACCGCCATAACCACAACACCAGGGGGAGCTCCACTAACCACATCAATCCCAGATTCCGAACTAACAAAGGTCTTAACTCATTCTCTTTCTATGTTACATCAATGTGGAATGCACTCCCAACAGGTATAAAAGAAAGTGCATCTCTATCCTCCTTCAAAACCGCAATAAAAGTTCGGATTGTTAATAATCAAATGTAAACAATCAAATGCAGATACTTTTTCTTATGCATTCTGATCTCTCTCTCTCTCTCTCTCTCTCTCTCTCTCTCTCTCTCTCTCTCTCTCTCTCTGTCCACCACTTGCTGTCCATATCCTACCAAGTCAGACCTACACTGTTCCAATATCCATTTCTCTGTTCTCAATTGTTGATGACTGATGATAACAACCAAACCTAATTGATTTTTACCACTGTGTTACATGGCCTTTCCTTTTAACAATCCTCAGTAAACGTTTGGGAACTGAGGAGACCAATTTTTGAAACTTATTAGGCGGAATTTTTTCATATTCTTGCTTGATGTACAGCTTAAGTTGTTCAACAGTCCGGGGGTCTTCGTTGTGGTATTTTAGGCTTCATAATGCGCCACACATTTTCAATGGGAGACAAGTCTGGACTACAGGCAGGCCAGTCTAGTACCCGCACTCTTATACTATGAACCCACGCTGTTATAACACGTGGCTTGGCATTGTCTTGTTAAAAATAAGCAGGGGCGTCCATGATAACGTTGCTTTGATGGCAACATATGTTGCTCCAAAACCTGTATGTACCTTTCAGCATTAATAGTGCCTTCACAGATGTGTAAGTTACACATGCCTTGGGCACTAATGCACCACCATACCATCACAGATGCTGGCTTTTCCACTTTGCGCCTATAACAGTCCGGGTAGTTATTTTCCTCTTTGTTCCGCAGGACACGACGTCCACAGTTTCCAAAAACAATTTGAAATGTGGACTCGTCAGACCACAGAACACTTTTACACTTTGCATCAGTCCATCTTAGATGAGCTCGGGCCCAACGAAGTGTTTCTGGGTGTTGTTGATAAATGGCTTTTGCTTTGCATAGTAGAGTTTTAACTTGCACTTACAGATGTAGCGACCAACTGTAGTTACTGACAGTGGGTTTCTGAAGTGTTCCTGAGCCCATGTGGTGATATCCTTTACACACTGATGTTGCTTTTTGATGCAGTACCGCCTGAGGTATTGAAGGTCACGGCCATTCAATGTTGGTTTTCAGCCTTGCTGCTTACGTGCAGTGATTTCTCAAGATTCTCTGAACATTTTGATGATATTACGGATGGTCGATGGTGAAATCCCTAAATTCCTTGCAGTAGCTTGTTGAGAAATGTTCTTCAACTGTTGGACAATTAGCTCACGCATTTGTTGACAAAGTGGTGACCCTCGCCCCTTCCTTGTTTGTGAATGACTGAGCATTTCATGGAAGCTGCTTTTATACCCAATCATGGCACCCACCTGTTCCCAATTAGCCTGTTCACCTGTGGGATGTTCCAAATAAGTGTTTGATGAGCATCCCTCAACTTTCTCAGTCTTTTTTGCCTCTCGTGCCAGCTTTTTTGAAACATGTTGCAGGCTTCAAGTTCCAAACGAGCTAATATTTGCAAAAAAAAAAAGACGTTTTCCAGTTCGAACGTTAAGTATCTTGTCTTTTGCAGTCCATTCAATTGAATATAAGTTGAAAAGGATTTGCAAATCTTTGTATTCTGTTTTTATTTACCGTTTACACAGTGCCATCTGGTTTTGGGTTTTGTAGAAGTGATGTGCTGCATCTGTACACTGATTAAAAATAAACAAATTGCATGTTTTTCTTTCTTAGTTGGCCATTTTCTATGACAGTTAGCATGCAAGTGATGCATTGCTCTAATCTACTTAACACACAGACCATCACCTGTTTTCTCCTTGATGGAAGAAGCTGGCCTGCATAGACCACCCTCCATGTCCTCAAGCTCTACTAGGCTTAGGAGCTCATAAATTAGACAAGGAATCTAATTTCCCTGTGGGGCTTTTTAGGCACTGAGATGTGCTGTTTCTCTTCAGTAGTGGTTGATTTGTACTTTTCTTGATGTAGGTAGGCTGATAAGAGGATGGTTGGAGCTGTAGTTGCGTGCTGAGTCACCGCCAAGCCGCCCGAGTCTCCCTGTCACACCGACTCCAGGGGCTTTACCAGCGCACATGGCAGGCCTGTCTGGTGGTGTCTCCTCACCAGTGGAGAAAAGTGGATTTTGCGAGAGGGTGTTTATTAAAGGTGTCAGACCGCCTCGCTTTCAAAGGCGCCGTACAGAAGGAGCGCCCTTCTCACGTGAACAATGCTATCAGGATCGACAGCTGGGTGAAACGCTGATAA